>NC_091153.1:23690021-23707521 GCF_040958095.1 Procambarus clarkii
CCCCAGGACTCTAACTGAGAACATACAGTGATTTCTTCATTAATGAGATACGCGCCCTTTTCTCTCCACAACACCCATCCCTCCTAATTTACCCAGACATCACTCTAATTGTTCGGAATTTAAATGTACAACAAGACGGGGAGGATATTCTATTGGATCCTATAAATAACGATGGCTTTCCCATACGGTGTGAGGGGTGAAGAATTACTCTTGAGGAAGTAGAAACTCTTATTGATTTTTGGGCTGACGAATTGACCGGGAAAATATCCCAGTACCTGGAAGAGAGGGAGGGGTCCAATGTCTTGGTTGAGCGGCTCACCGGGTTTTACATTAACTGTGGTCAGATTGAACACCCGATAAGATTAGGCTCGCATGTAGACTACCCTGAAGGCTTGCGTGGAAAAAAATTGGTTTTCAATCCAGAGGGAGAGGCTGATATTTGCCTTATGCAGTGTGTTGCTGCTTATAAATGTTTAGCTAAGGGGATGCACCTAGATAATATTCGCGCTAGATCTGTGAATGCTAGTTGGTGTCTCAGACACATTAATTGGCCAGCAGATGTCAATTCTGCAGTAACATTCGAGGATATTCACTAGGTAGAGAAAATGAATAAAGTCAGTATATTCATCTATTCACTAGAAAGAGATGAAAATGCTAGACGACAGCGACACTACATTACACTAGCTAGGAAGGGAAGAGGGGGATATACAGATGTCATACCATTGCTGATGTTGGAAGCTCAACACTTAGTATTAATTAAGGATTTTAACCAATATGTACGTAATATGCGAGATCATGGAGATCGCATCCCAAGTCATCACAGCTTCTGTCATTGTTGTTTAATATCACTTCCAGCAGATAGCATGCAGAGCCATGAAACTACATGCAAAATACATCAGACTCTCAAATTCTACCCACCAGAGAGGAAGATTACTTTCCGTAACTATGGACGGGGATATGGTCCTAGTCACATGTGCTTTTATGACTTTGAGTGCATGTTAGACCGCTCGAACCCTAAGGGAATGATAGAAACATGTCACAACGCAGTGGCGTATGCGTACATCATCATTGACAGACGGATGAATATTGTTGAGAAAGATACTTATTTGGGTAAAGATGCGGCCAATCACTTTATAACCACGCTAGAAGCGTCGTGGGCTAGAATCAAGAAGGGGATAGTATCCTACGAACTTCACATGTCTCAGCAACAACAGCTAATATTTGTGACAAAAACTGCCTGTGAACTCTGTGATGAACCTTTTAACGGAGAAGATGTAATCAAAGTCCGTCATCACGACCACACAGTAAGATTCCACAATTATCAAGCAGCTTACTGTGATAGATGTAATTTGCAGTGTATAAATTCAAACAAGTTCCTATACACTTTTTCACACAACGCTTCCTATGATTTAGGAGTAATCCTAAACGAGATGAGAGATAGACCAGGAAGTGAAATAGATATATTAGCTAAGGATGGATTTAAATTTATGAAAGTTGATGTGAACGACTTAAGATTTTTGGATAGTTTAGCCCTTCTCAACGGCTCGCTAGGAAGAATAGCCAAGGATCATATTGATAGTGGGAAACCTACCACATTCACTTTGGCTATATTAAAAGGTGTAAATAAAGCGGCCATCCCAAAACTGTTGAAGGGTAAACAATCATTCTGCTATGATTATTTAATCTCTATGAGTGTGTTAGATGAACCACTCCTTCCTTCTCGTGATAAGTTTTACAATACACTAAAAGACGAAGAGTTGTCAGAAACAGATTATAAACAAGCCTTAGAAATTTTTGATTTGGCTAAATGTCGCAACATAGGGGAGTATCTGCTCCTTTACCTCAAAGTGGACACAGGATTGCTAGCCGATGTGTTCACAGTCTGGCGAGACACCATGCTTGCTCTCTACAAATTAGACATTTCACACTACATTTCTTTACCCTCATTTGCTTGGGATGCATTCCTGCTTAAATCGAAAGTTGAACTTGATGTTGTGTCAGACCCATTGTTATATGATTTACTTCGTCGGAATCTCCGAGGTGGGTTCACCAGTGTGACGAGACAGTACACGAACGTGGAGAACCAGCATACAGGCTTAGATCTAAGGGGAAGATAGTAGCTACATCATTTACTTAGATTTTAACAATCTTTACGGGGCGTGTATGACTGAACTGCTCCCTCGTGGTGGGATTCGGAAACTGACACACAATGAGCGTGACATGCTGCTAGAGCAAGGCTTGGAGAATATCCCATGTGACGGGTCCAAGGGATATTGGGTGTTGTGTGATACACTGCAGGTCCGACCTGAGGTACCTAGGTATACAGATGAACTACCCCTTGTTCTTTCCCATACTTGCATTACCGAGGAACACATTTCACCCTACAGTAAGAATATTCTTACAGAAGAAAGTCGCGGGCTGCCTAAAAAAACACTAAATTAATCGCTTCTCACCTTCCTCAGAAAGACTACCTCGTTAGTCTGGACTTGTTACAGTTGCTCATGCGCATTGGATTAGAGATAGCTAAAGTTCATGACATCTACGAATTCGAGCAGGAGAGCTACCTTAAAGACTTCATTGAAACCAATGTTCGTGAACGTGCCAGTACCAAATGCGCGATAAAAAAAAAAGCTTTCAAACTCGTATCAAACTCTATATATGGAAAGAGTCTCACAGATGTATCTAAATATGGGAACAAACACTATTTGGTCACAGATCGTAGTCATTTCCTGAAACATGCTCGAAACCCATTCTTCAAGCGGAGTCTTTTGTTAAGTAAGGATCGTGTGATATGTACTATCAAGCAGAAGTCTCTCCTAGTCAACACTCCTACGTATCTGGGTTATCATATACTTCAAATTGCTAAGAGGCGACTCTATGAGTTCTGGTATGATGTTGTCAAACCTGCGTATGGGGATAAAGCGAGTCTGTTATATACAGACACAGACTCTTTCATCATTAAACTGGACTGTCAGGATGTGTTTGAAGAGTTGAATAAGTCTCCTCTCTTCGACTGTATGGATTTTAGTAATTTTAATGACACACATCCATCCTACTCTAAAGCGCGAGAAGGTGAACTAGGATTGCTCAAGTCTGAAATAGGCTCTAAGATTATTAACCAGTTAATTGCTCTCAGACCTAAAACATATTCGTTCACCACACATGATGGGGAGCACACTTGTAAGTGTAAGGGCGTACCATACCATCTACAAGAGAAACTCTCACATGACTCATTTCAACACACTCTTGAAACAAACACTTCAATCAGGTTTGTGTCGAGATCTATACGCAACGTGCAAGGAAAGATTTGTACATGTCGCAGTACCTGCAGAGGACTGTCAGCATTTGACGATAAATGCTACATTTTAAGCCCCACACAGTCCCTAGCGTATGGGCATCCTGATATTCCCAATAACAATGATGAAGAGATGGATGTAGAAGTGGGAGAGGAGGAGGAGATGGAAGAAGTGTTTATGGAGGAGGAAGTAGAGCAAGCACAGAGACTCTACCCAATATTCCATCCCTGGAGCAAACGCGATGCTACAGCTCAGAAACTATTCAACCCTCGCTAGATTTTATGTTGTACAACTGTTAGGTAGTATTAAGATGGATGCCCCATATGACTAGAACTATTTATACTAAATGAATAGGATGTTTAATATTATTGTTTGTGAACTGTAAGAACTATGATTAGTTTTAAAACATGTTTAATATTAATGTTTGTGAACTGCAAGAACTATGATTAGTTTAAAAAAAAAATGTTGTTGCTGTACATAAAATATGTGAATAAACACCTGTAAATGACTATGTTTGTATAAATACCGCCTCAGTTCCTTAGTTTTTAGCAGTCTTAACGAAGCATTAATCATGGACAGTTCCTATGATATAATCCATGCGGAACATCTAGATATTTTCAGAGAACCATCTCGTGTTATTATTGCTGGTTATTCAAACAGCGGAAAATCCTACTTGTGCAGTAAACTTGTAAGGAAGTATCAGCACAAGTTCTCCTCAATAATCATATGCGGAGGAGGTTACTCTGAATTACGATCAGATCCACAAATTAAAGGGAAGCTGATCGAGCATTCAACCATTATTGATCCTGTGGAAGAGCGAGTGGATAATGACTCGCATATCTTAGCAATCTATGATGACCTTTTTACAGAGTCTGCGAATTCAAAAATCGTATCAGACATGTTTACTAGGGGCAGACATTTCATGGTTTCCGTCATATTGATTACTCAAAATATATTTTTTCCTGGTAAATATTCGAGGAATATTAGTTTAAATGCTTCTCATTTCATATTGGTTAAATCACGAGACCTGTCACAAATTGAAACACTCGGACGACAAATATTTGGGAAAGTGGATTCAAAGAAATTTGTAGAGTTATATAAGCAAGTTACTAGCCAACCCTACGGCTATTTGCTAGTAGATCTGGGCTCGAACACTCCATCTACGATAACATTACGCGGTAATATTGTTCACGAACCGCCCTATGAGATAGTTTACCAATGGTGAGCAAGAAAGATGTACTGGAACGAGTATATGACGACCCCTCATCTAGCGGGGGGCTTGGAGGGATACAGAGATTGTATAAGGCCGCCAAATTAATGGACTCTAGTATAACTCTTGCCGATGTAAAGGACTATCTGAAAAGCTCTGACTCCTATACGTTGCATTATTTACAACCACATAAATTCCCTCGGCGTCGGGTGTTAAGCCCTAAACCACGACTATTTCAAGCTATAGACTTGGCCGAGATGAGTTTATTGGACAAACATAATGACGGAGTGAAATATTTACTCGTATGTGTAGATATTTTCTCCAGGTACGCCCAAGTAGTACCCTTACGCGCCAAGGACGGGAAAAGTACCAGTAAAGCTCTAGCTTTAATTCTAGATTCACCTCATTCTCAGGGAGTGCGCAAAATTAATTCTGATCGAGGTGGAGAATTTTATAACGCCACTATGAAAAAAATGCTGGCAGCAAGGAAAGTACGGTTATATAGTGTATTTTCTCTGGAGACTAAAGCTTCAATCGCTGAGCGGTTCATACGTACTTTAAAAGGTAAACTTTACAAGTTTATGACGGCGCACAACACTTTAAAATACACGCAGGCTCTACCAGATATTGTGAAAACATATAATTTAACCCCACACAGAGGATTGAAGGGGAAGACACCCACGGAGGTGCACGCTCTATCCTCGCCCAGCGAACACGCCAAACAATTTGATTTAATGTATAAAAGACCGAGCAAATCAAAGAGAACTGTCATTCCTCGATTGAGTGTTGGTGATACAGTACGCATCACGCTATCTGATCGCATTTCCAAGTTTAAGAAAGGGTTTAAGCAGCAGAACACCCGAGAGATCTTTACAGTTACACGTATTGATCGGAGACAACACATCCCTTTATACTTTCTAAAAGATCTGAATGGGGAAGAAATTGATGGTGGCTTCTATAAACAAGAATTAACACCAACACATTTGCCTCAAACCTTTAATATTGAGAAGGTATTGGGACAACGCAGAGTCTCTGGCAAACTCCAGTATAAAGTTAGGTACGCAGGTTATGATCGATCATTCGATCAATGGATTGATGCTGCTGAGATATTACATTTATAATGAAGAAGCCCTTAGTTTATAAATACAAGGAATTGATCCAACTATTATCAAAACTTCAGTATTCCTCGAGAAAGCAGTTGATTGAAAAATTGAAGAAACCACATATAAATTGTTTATCAGAAATTTTTAATAACTTTAAAAAAAAAAAATTGCCCGTGCCTGACAAGGTCGTTAAAAAGTTGAAAAAATATAAATTGCTTATTCGGTCACTAGCCTGTAAGAAACCTTCTGTGTCAACTAAGAAACGGATATTAACCAGCAAACGAGGAGGCAGTATTTTATCCATTATTTTACCAATTGCAGCTAGTTTAATTACACGGTTGTTCAGTAAGTAAAGTAAAATGAAAGCCTTTTATCTCGTACCGCGTAAAATAGTGGACAACCGGAAAGCTGCACACAGCCCTGCTTACCCCACTGTGAAAGCTGTTGCTCAACATCTTACTGTCAAACCACCACCTCCTCCTCAGTTGCATACCAACCCTTCCATAAAACATTTAATAGATTTGAAGTTGAAAGTGCCAGATCATGAATATGCAAGATCCTTGCTAAACCATTATGATGCTACTGGAATCGTTCGTTGGGATCTGAATGGAAATGTATTGGCTCCAGTATCTGGCATACATATAATTAATGACATTATACATAAAATGACTGTGCTTAAATCTGTTTTTTTACCGGATAAACTCCCCATTGCTCAACTGTTTTTCACACTAACATCTACATCACGAGATTTATTCCGTAATACTATGGCAAGCAGTCAAGTGTATGAGGCTCCATCTGTTAAGAGAAAGGCAGCTGCAAAGATTGATCCTCACAGTAAAAGGAAAGCTTCCTGGATTGTATATTAACAGGTGAGTGTATATAAATGTGCATGTAATGTGTAGCTGGCTTTACTAGGCAAAAAGCTGTCTAAGGAGACAGAGCGATGGACACTCACGTGATATACGCCACCAGCGTATCAGATACGCATTTATTTCCCAATAACATCCCCGCATCTTTCCAAAATCGATTGTTTAACCAGCTAGAATTAGATCCCAGGAGGAGTTATGAAATGTGTCTACAAAAATTACTCCTCCCCACTTCCCACTACGTTATTAAGCGTGATAATCCTGAGGCATATATACGTGTAGGCGTTACGTATGAGAAAGTGGGTGAGGGGAAATACATGCATTCAAAGCATTTACTATCATCTGATGTTTTAGCCGGAACTATAAAAGAAATTAATACCACGATTAATACAGAAATAGACGCCATATTTTCAAGTAATGCTAAACTGAGTTTTTTAGGAAAGTCATTAAAACAATTTTCAGCTAAATATGGAATGCATTTTATTAAATATGATTCTTCCTCCAATCGAAACAAGTTCACTACTGTGATTAGTGATGAGAATATTAGCTCTGCAACGGGGCATAAAAACATCAGTAGAGTTACATTATCATTTGGAACCGCTTTTGGGAAAGTGTTGGGCATAGTTCCAGAAATAGAATATGACATATTCGCAAAACGTCAGTACGCCTCGAGTGTAGTTAACACATGTCTATTCCCGCCAATGCCTAGAGGAGGAGTTGATATTCTGTGTGTTTATTGCGATAGAATCTCTTCTACTAGATATGGAAACCAGTCTGTAAATATTTTGGATGTAATCTCCCTAAATGGAAGTGATAACAGCAACAATAAAAAACTATATGTGCGTCTTAACACTAACATGATAGACAGCGTCAGCATCACTATTAGGGATCAAGATGGTAACCCAATACATTTTGATGAACGTGGGTGCACCATAGCAGTCTTGCATGTACGCCCCGTTGCAGGAGGTATATAACACCAACGCTTTCCCGCCACTCCTCATTCGTCTGAAACAAGCGGAGAAATGCGTGTCCACTTTATTCCCCCCTCTGTTGAGGAATTATACATTCTGTTAACCCCTCCTAGAGGTGGTGGGACTGATGATATACGGATTTTCAACAGCAGAAGACGTTATACGCGAGGAGGAGGAATATTTTTCCTTTTTAAGCGGAATAGCGCGTCGAGCAGCGCCCTTTATCATGAGGACTCTGGCCCCGGCTGCGCTTAGCTTGGGGCAGAACGTACTAGACGATATTAATAATGACAAACAAACTTTCAAACAATCTCTTAAGAAACGCGGAATTGAAACATTGAAAGGAGTGGGGAAGCAAATGATAGGCGGAAGAGTGCAGAAAAAGAATAAACAAACAAAAAAATTAGTAAACATCAAACGTTTTACTAAAGCAAAATATAATGATGTGTTGTCATAAGTTCTTCTCACTCGGTTGGTGTTGTCTAAAGCGCGAACATGGCCGGATATAACGCTCTGGGCCTCCAGGTGCCATTAGAACACTATACAGCTGCTGTTAGTGAAGCCTTTCCTAAAGTATTTTCCCCTCGATTGGTAGAATCAACAATTGCAAGCAGACAAACGGTGGATGTATTACCTGTGAATTCTGGGGTCAATAATAAGTTTACAGACACTTATCTGGAATTCATCATCAAGGGGGTGAATGGCCAACTGGTGGATTTATCATCTATAGCTTTAAAGTTGTCTATTGATCTAACCGAAGAAGATGGAATAACGCCTTTAGGAGACGCTAAAAACGTTTCGTTAGTGAATGGATTATCGCAAACTCTATTCAAATCCGCTATTGTGTATTTAAACGAAACAGTAGTTGAAACCAGCTCATTATTCTCATTCTGGTCATACGTAAAGTTATTATCTACGATTTCTGGGTGTAAGGCTAACCGCTATGATAAACTGTCACAGTTTTTTAACCACGTCGATCCTGGTAAAATTGAAGCTGGTTATTTCACTAACGCCTCGACTGATGAGAAGCAACGGATGACTGATATGAAAACGAGTGGCGTGAATACTTATTTTAAACTAATGCTGGATGTCACATCAGTTAGTGAATACGTTTTGGATAATGTGGACATCAGGGTGCGGCTCGAACTTCAACCTGATAAGTGGCTTATACTCAGCGATAATGAACACGCAAATTTTAAATACAATATCAAGTCTACACGTCTATGGGTGGATCGAGTATTGCCATACCCTGAAGGATTAGTAGCTGTTAATAAAGCCATGGTGCAGAACAACTCTCCTATTACGTATACTTTTAATAAAACTTTATACAAAACGTATATATTGGGCACAGGTCAGCGCTCGATAACAATGGACCAGCCGTGGGGGACTGTTATACCAGAACATTTATATATGATCATCCTTGATATGGAGGCAGTGTCTGGTGCATATAATCGCAACCCGCTATATTTGGAAAACTGCGAGCTTAGTAAAGTATTAATATCACAGAATAGCACTAATATTGTCAATATTGGGTGCGACTTCCCTCATAACTGCGCCAAGTTGTATTACACTGCATTACAAGCCTTAGGCTTCGATAAAGACAATATATTATCTTATGACACATATGTGAATGGTGGAACCATACTGGCCTTTAATTTACAACCTGAGGATATCGATGACACCATCCCGATTGAAAAAAGTGGTAATCTGCGGATCGCTTTGGAATTTAAACGCGGAGTGGCTAGAAATAAAGTCATTCTAGTTTACGGCTCTACAACAGGTGTGATCAGCATTAACGCGGATCGTCGCGTTATTTGCGATACGCGAGGATAAAATACTAATATGAATTGTTTGGAAATAAATGAGGCTATCAGAAGTAATTTAGGTGATAAGGTAGACTATCTAGGATGATTCCTAGCTGATGACGTAAGGAAAATACTGACAAAAATACATAAAAAAAGACCTGAGGTGTTCATAATGAACACTCTGGAGTCTGGTTCTCGTATTAAAATGGGGCATTGGATAACATTCTATGTAATTAAGGATGAAGGTAGAAGCGAGATAGTTATACTAGACAGCTATGCCAATCCTGCAATAGGATCTTATTCAAGATATTTCAAAGAGTTTATGTCATACTTCCAAGACTATACCCTATATATTATGAAGAAAAGGATTCAATCCTTGAATAGTTACTTCTGTGGGAATTACGCCGTTTATTTTGCCTATCATTTTGCAGACTAGGCTTAGAGGCCGCCCTGCTTCACTTTGATGAAGCATTTAAATATGGTCAATTTCGCAAGAATGATGAAAAAGTGTTGAAATTCAATTATGCTCAGATGAAAATGCCTGTGTGTAAGCAAACATTCTGCTTAAACGGTAGTGATGCTGAGTGTGAAACGCTGTGTGCCGAAGTTGGCTAGGATGATAGTGCGGTGAGTAATACTTTATGTTGGGATTGAATGATGAACATTATAATGTCTGTATTTATGTTTACAACATTGACAACAACAACAAAACTTATAACCTTTTCCCCTTTCTACAGATTGACTGATTGACTAGCATGTCGGGAAGGTTCGTTGGAGAGGATGAATGACTCCCAATCTGTCTGTCTACTACCTAAACCCTTTCTACAGATTGGCTGGTTGACTAACGTGGTGGGAAGGTTCGATGGACTGAATGAAAGCCTTTCCCCATCTGTCTGCTAGCTAAACCACCAAGAAGAAGTCTTATTATTATTATTATTATTATTGTTGTAAATCGCTTAAGTGTTTAATAAAAGAAATTAATTTATATATAATGTGTTTACTTTTCCCTCGTTTATTGCTGTTGCCCTGTTGGTCACGTTACGATATAGCTTACACATATTAACAGAAATAATACTAAAAGGGTTTGCACAGAACAATAGTTGATGGTATGGGGAGAGGAGGGGATGAGGGGTGGGAGTGATTGAGGGTTTGGCAGGTGAGGGTCTGCTGGTGAGGGCCCCCCCTGCTGGCGGAGTATGATCCTCGCTCCCCACCTTAACGGAATCGCAGTGGAGGGGGAGCCGCGGTGGTGTGAACATCTCCAGACGACTCTGAAGACATCGAAAAACCATTAAAGCAATTGCCAACTTCTGCAAGAGGGTGCTCTCTCTCTCTCTCTCTCTCTCTCTCTCTCTCTCTCTCTCTCTCTCTCTCTCTCTCTCTCTCTCTCTCTCTCTCTCTCTCTCTCTCTCTCTCTCTCACCCTCTCTCTCTCTCTCTCTCTCTCTCTCTCTCTCTCTCTCTCTCTCTCTCTCTTACCCCTCAACACTTACGGCTTCCTGTAGGGGGAAGCTAATGGACGTCCAGGCTTTCCTCTCAGGTATCGGGGTTCTCCTCTCCACTCCCTCCCCCCTCCCCCTCCCCCACCCCAAACAACATATCCGCTATGTTGGATCCCCTCAACCTCTACTTACAATACTTACTATCATCAAACTATTATCGTCACACAGGATTAAGTCTATGACAAACACACAATATATGTATATTGTCCCCAGGACAATATATGCATATTGTCCTGGGGACCATATATGCATATTGTCCTGGGGACCATTCAGGCTTGTTCGCATTTGTGTTCCTCACGCGTGCCCCACAGAATGAGGTGATTTGGTAAAATGCTATGCCCAAGATTACTATCCGAGTGCCGGCGGTGGGGTGGTTCAAATAGCCTCGGCTATCACCTCATTTTGTCCGGTCGTGATGGTCAAGTGGATTAAGGCGTCTTGTACATACCAGTTGCGTTGCTCCTGGGAGTATGGGTTCGAGTCACTTCTGGGGTGTGAGTTTTCAGTTGCATATTGTCCTGGGGACCATTCAGGCTTGTTCGCATTTGTGTTCCTCACGTGTGCCCCAAAGAATGAGGTGATTTGGTAAAATGCTATGCCCAAGATTACTATCCGTGTGCCAGCGGTGGGGTGGTTCAAATAGCCTCGGCTATCACCTCATTTTGTCCGGTCGTGATGGTCAAGTGGATTAAGGCGTCTTGTACATACCAGTTGCGTTGCTCCTGGGAGTATGGGTTCGAGTCACTTCTGGGGTGTGAGTTTTCAGTTGCATATTGTCCTGGGGACTATTCAAGCTTGTTCGCATTTGTGTTCCTCACGTGTGCCCCAAAGAATGAGGTGATTTGGTAAAATGCTATGCCCAAGATTACTATCCGAGTGCCGGCGGTGTGGTGGTTCAAATAGCCTCGGCTATCACCTCATTTTGTCCGGTCGTGATGGTCAAGTGGATTAAGGCGTCTTGTACATACCAGCTGCGTTGCTCCTGGGAGTATGGGTTCGAGTCACTTCTGGGGTGTGAGTTTTCAGTTGCATATTGTCCTGGGGACCATTCAGGCTTGTTCGCATTTGTGTTCCTCACGTGTGCTCCAAAGAATGAGGTGATTTGGTAAAATGCTATGCCCAAGATTACTATCCGAGTGCCAGCGGTGGGGTGGTTCAAATAGCCTCGGCTATCACCTCATTTTGTCCGGTCGTGATGGTCAAGTGGATTAAGGCGTCTTGTACATACCAGTTGCGTTGCTCCTGGGAGTATGGGTTCGAGTCACTTCTGGGGTGTGAGTTTTCAGTTGCATATTGTCCTGGGGACTATTCAGGCTTGTTCGCATTTGTGTTCCTCACGTGTGCCCCAAAGAATGAGGTGATTTGGTAAAATGCTATGCCCAAGATTACTATCCGAGTGCCGGCGGTGGGGTGGTTCATATAGCCTCGGCTATCACCTCATTTTGTCCGGTCGTGATGGTCAAGTGGATGAAGGCGTCTTGTACATACCAGTTGCGTTGCTCCTGGGAGTATGGGTTCGAGTCACTTCTGGGGTGTGAGTTTTCAGTTGCATATTGTCCTGGGGACTATTCAGGCTTGTTCGCATTTGTGTTCCTCACGTGGGCCCCAAAGAATGAGGTGATTTGGTAAAATGCTATGCCCAAGATTACTATCCGAGTGCCGGCGGTGGGGTGGTTCATATAGCCTCGGCTATCACCTCATTTTGTCCGGTCGTGATGGTCAAGTGGATTAAGGCGTCTTGTACATACCAGTTGCGTTGCTCCTGGGAGTATGGGTTCGAGTCACTTCTGGGGTGTGAGTTTTCAGTTGCATATTGTCTTGGGGACCATTCAGGCTTGTTCGCATATATATATATATATATATATATATATATATATATATATATATATATATATATATATATATATATATATATATATATATATATATATATATATTTATATATATATATATATATATATATATATATATATATATATATTGGTAGCAGTCTTACCTGAAGATATATATTATTAAATATGATCGAAAAAGTAAGAGTAATAATTCTAACACGAATTTTCTCGATCTTTCTTACGTTTCTTTTCACTGTTGATGGTAATTCAAAGATCAATTCGCCAAAATTCATTTTTATTTCTAGTCTGACGCGACACTTGAGCGCCTTTCGTAAAACTTATTACATTTTCAAAGACTTTAGTTTACAAACACACAACTGAAACTGGATAGAGCTTACACATCTTCGATTTTATATCTACATTTGGGTGAGGTGGATGAGGTGAAAACAAACTTTCAACAATGGGTATTGAATGGGTATTAAGGGGGCATTTAGATGTAAAATTAAAAGTGGTTCAATTTGCTTATAAATTTTTTTATGAAATGGTTATAGAAAGGGCTGCAGCTGGTCCAAGTTTCATCATCACACCCTAAACAAAAAAGAAGAAAAAAAATAAACAACGAATTATACAACGAATTTTCAAATAGTTTCAGGGAACACATGTGTCAACTAAAATCATTTCTATAACACTCAGATATTAAATTAAGCACATAATAAAGGATTCTAGTGATCAGTTTTATCAAAAAAGTGTTTAGTGCAATAATATAATTTTTCAAAGTTACCCTACTAAAAAAATATGCAATATATGATATTTATAAATTTAAAAAAAATCAACAAATAGACTTTGGACTAAAATGTCTACTAGAGTCTGTAGAAGCACAAACGCTACATATAAGGTGTAATTTGCATGTAAATTGATTAATACATGAAAGCTCTGAAGTAATTTGAAGGTGTAAATTACTTTCAAGAGTAAAATAAAGATCCAAGTTCGGCCACCTGTAGCTGAGCTTGACTTCGACAGATTTCGTTCATAATTGGCACCCTTGCAGATAGGCATCCATTGAGCAAGGTGTGCAAGTTTCATGCAAATCCCTTGATAACAAACGAGAAAAGAAAATTGGCCAAAAAAAAAAAAAAAAAATAAAAAAAGAATTTTTTTTTTTTTTAAATATAAATATATTGAACATACATATTACAATTATTACAAGAGTTTGTGCTTCTACAGCACATAGTAGACATTTTAGTTGACACATGTGTTCCCTGAGATTATTTGAGAATGTTGAACATTCGTTGCATAATACGTTGTGTATTTTTTTTCTCCTTTTCTGTTTAGGGTGTGATGGTGAAACTTGGACCAGTTGCAGCCCTTTCTATAACCATTTCATAAAAAAAAATCGAAACAAATTGAACAATTTTAATTTATAACGATTTATTTTGATATGACCCCTTAAATTCAAACACAAGACAGAACACGAAACAATGGGTATTGATTGGAAGTAATTGTAGAAAGCCTATTGGTCCATATTTTTTGATGCTTCTATATTGGAGCAGAGTCTTGAAGTGGGTAGAATATAGTTGTGCATTAATTGGCTGTTGATTGCTGGTGTTGACTTCTTGATGTGTTGTGCCTCGCAGACGTCAAGCCGCCTGCTATCGCTGTATCTATCGATGATTTCTGTGTTGTTTGCTAGGATTTCTCTAGTGATGGTTTGTTTGTGGGAAGAGATTATATGTTCCTTAATAGAGCTCTGTTGCTTATGCATCGTTAAACGCCTGGAAAGAGATGTTGTTGTCTTGCCTAAATACTGTTTTTTTTTAGGCTTACAGTCCCCAAGAGGGCATTTGAAGGCATAGACGACGTTGGTCTCTTTTAAAGCGTTCTGCTTTGTGTCTGGAGTGTTTCTCATGAGTAGGCTGGCCGTTTTTTCTGGTTTTATAGTAAATCGTCAGTTGTCCCTTCTGATTTTTGTCTGTAGGGATAACGTTTCTACTGACAATATCTTTCAGGACCCTTTCTTCCGTTTAATGAGCAGTGGAAAAGAAGTTCCTGTAAAATAGTCTAATAGTGGGTATAGGTGTTGTGTTAGTTGTCTCTTCAGAGGTTGCATGGCGTTTTACTTTCCTTCTTATGATGTCTTCCACGAAACCATTGGTGAAGCCGTTGTTGACTTCTGTAGGGTAAGGCAGGTCCTAGTCAACAACGGCTTCTCCAATGTTTCGTGTATATATATATATATATATATATATATATATATATATATATATATATATATATATATATATATATATGTATATATATATATATATATATATATATATATATATATATATATATATATATATATATATATATATATATATATATATATATATATATATATATATATATGTCGTACCTAGTAGCCAGAACGCACTTCTCGGCCTACTATGCAAGGCCCGATTTGCCTAATAAGCCAAGTTTTCCTGAATTAATATATTTTCTCTAATTTTTTTGTTATGAAATGGTAAAGCTACCCATTTCATTATGTATGAGGTCAATTTTTTTTTATTTAAGTTAAAATTAACGTAGATATATGACCGAACCTAACCAACCCTACCTAACCTAACCTAACCTATCTTTATAGGTTAGGTTAGGTTAGGTAGCCGAAAAAGTTAGGTTAGGTTAGGTTAGGTAGGTTAGGTAGTTGAAAAACTATTAATTCATGAAAACTTGGCTCATTAGGCAAATCGGGCCTTGCATAGTAGGCTAAGAAGTGCGTTCTGGCTACTAGGTACGACATATATATATATATATATATATATATATATATATATATATATATATATATATATATATATATATTTATATATATATATATATATATATATATATATATATATATATATATATATATATATATATATATATATATATATATATATATATATATATATATATATATTAGTATATTTTGGTAGCAGTCTTTCCTGTAGACATATATTATTAAATATGACCGAAAAAGTAAGATTAATAATTCTAACACGAATTTTCTCAATCTTTCGTACATTTATTTTCACTGTTGGAGGTAATTCAAAAATCAATTCTCCAAAATTCATTTTTATTTCTAGTCTGACACGACACGAGCGCGTTTCGTAAAACTTATTACATTTTCAAAGACTTTAGTTTACAAATACACAACTGAATAGAACTTACGCATCTCCGATTTTGTTTATATCTACATTTGAGTGAGGTGGATGGGGTGAGGTGGCATTAATAGGGTATTAATTTCATCAACACAAGACAGAACAAGAGGTTGCATTAATAGGGTATTAATTTCATCAACACAAGACAGAACACGAAACAATGGGTATTGAAATGGAGGTGATTGTAGAAAGCCTATTGGTCCATATTTCTTGATGCTTCTATATTGGAGCGGAGTCTTGAGGTGGGTAGAATATAGTTGTGCATTAATTGGCTGTTGATTGCTGGTGTTGACTTCTTAATGTGCAGTGCCTCGCAAATGTCAAGCCGTCTGCTATCACTGTATCTATCGATGATTTCTGTGTTGTTTACTAGGATTTCTCTGGCGATGGTTTGGTTGTGGGAAGAGATTATATGTTCCTTAATGGAGCCCTGTTGTTTATGCATCGTTAAACGCCTAGAAAGAGATGTTGTTGTCTTGCCTATTTGCTGGGTTTTTTGGAGCTTACAGTCCCCAAGTGGGCATTTGAAGGCATACACGACGTTGGTCTCTTTTTAAAAAAAAGAGCGAAAATGAACCTCATACTCTCTGACCAAACTAAGTTCCAGAGGGTAACGAAGGACACTACAGCCGAATTGAAAGCAAAGGTCAACAAGTACTGATCGAAACTGTGAACGCCAAGAAATCCGGACCCCACCTGCCAAAGATTATTGGGGAATATAAACCTGGATATGCGTATGGAAATTTCAAGATACACAAGCCTGGAAACCCACTTCGGCCAATCATTAGCCAGATACCCACACCAACGTACAGATTGGCGAAGCGACTTAACGGCCTGCTGACTCCTTATGTTCCTTGCGCCTTCAGCCTGAAGTCTCCAAAGGAATTTGTTGACTTACTGTGGGGCACACGGGCCACAGGGATAAGAGCCTCGTTGGACGTAGAATCGCTGTTTTCCAACGTACCTGTGGACGAGACAATCGGGATGATAGCCGACAGAGTGTATCGTGATCCAGCCTGTACTCCTCTTGACATACCCGAGAATATTCTAAGGAAACTACTCCAAGCTTGTACTAAAGAGGCACCCTTCTTGAGCCCGGATGGGCACATGTATAAGCAAGTAGATGGGGTCGCCATGGGTTCTCCCCTAGGTGTCCTGTTTGCAAACTTCTACATGGGTACCATCGAGCAAAAAGTCTTAGTCGACATGAACTTGAAACCGGCCTTATACTGCAGGTATGTTGACGACATTTTTACACAGGTACCTGATGTCAGACATCTGCAGGAGCTGAAGGAGGCATTTGAGCAGAGTTCCGTGCTGCGTTTCACTTACGAGATGGAAAAGAATGGGAAGCTGCCCTTTCTAGATGTAACAGTAATGGAAAAGAGCGGAGGTTTCCACACTGCAGTCTACACTAAGGAAACGAACATAGGAATGTGCCTAAATGCCAACAGACAGGTACAAGAGGAGTGTTGTTAACGCATATGTCGACCGTGCTCTGAGCCACAGCTCAGAATGAAAGCAAGTCGACGAAGAACTCTGTAGGGTAAGGCAGGTCCTAGTCAACAACGGCTTCTCCAATGGTTTCGTCGAAGACATCATAAGAAGGAAAGTGAAACGCCATGCAACCTCTGAAGAGACAACTAACACAACACCTATACCCCCTATTAGACTATATATATATATATATATATATATATATATATATATATATATATATATATATATATATAT
>NC_091153.1:23710021-23775021 GCF_040958095.1 Procambarus clarkii
AGCAAAGCTCAACCCCCGCAAAAAACACAACTAGTAAACACAACTAGTAAACACACACACACACACACACACACACACAACAAACACACACACACACACACATACAGGAAGCAGCCCGTAGCAGCTGTCTAACTCCCAGGAACCTAATTACTGCTAAATGAACAGGTGCATCAGAGTGAAAGAAACTGCCCATTTGTTTCCACCATCACCGGGAATCGAATCCCGGTTTCCACAATTACGAGTCTCAAGCGCTGTCCACTCAACCCGTAGTACTCACCTATTTGTAATCACCTATTTGTGCTTGCGGGGGTTAAGCTTTGGCTCTTTGGTTCCTCCTCTCAACTGTCAATCAACTGGTGTACAGGTTCCTGAGCCTACTGGGCTCTATCATATCCACATTTGAAACTGTGTATGGAGTCAACCTCCATCACATCACTTCCTAATGCATTCCATCCGTTAACTACTCTGACAATGAAAAAGTTCCTTGTAATGTCCCTGTGGCTCATGTGGGTACTCAGTTTCCACCTGTGTCCCCTTGTTCGCGTACCACCAGTGTTGAATAGTTCATCTTTGTTTACCCGGTCGATTCCCCTGAGGATTTTGTAGGTTGTGATAATGTCTCCCCTTACTCTTCTGTCATCCATGGTCGTAAGGTGCATTTCCCGCAGGCTTTCCTCGTAACTCATGCCTCTTACTTCTGAGACTAGTCTAGTGGCATACCTTTGGACTTTTTCCAACTTCGTCTTGTGCTTGACAAGGTACGGGCTTCATGCTGGGGCCACATACTCCAGGATTGGTCTTACATATGTGGTGTACAAGATTCTGAATGATTCCTTACACAGGTTCCTGAACGCTGTTCTGATGTTCTGAACTTCAACAGTCATTTGTTGGACCATTCACTCAGTCTGTCTAGGTCATCTTGTAGCCACCTACTATCATCTTCTGTTTCAATCCTCCTCATAAGTTTTGCATCATCAGCAAACATTGAGAGAAACGATTCTACACCCTCTGGGAGATCATTTACATATATCAGAAACAGTATAGGTCCAAGGACTGACCCCTGCGGGACTCCACTTGTAACGTCTCGCCAAGCTGAGACCTCACCCCTCACAGTGACTCGTGTGTGTATGTGTGTGTGTGTGTGTGTGTGTGTGTGTGTGTGTGTGTGTGTGTGTGTGTGTGTGTGTGTGTGTACTCACCTAGTTGTACACTCACCTAGTTGTGTCTGAAGGATCGAGCATTGACTCTTGGATCCCGCCTTTCGAGCATCGGTTGTTTACAGCAATGACTCCTGTCCCATTTCCCTATCATACCTGGTTTTAAAATTATGAATAGTATTTGCTTCCACAACCTGTTCCTGAAGTGCATTCCATTTTCCCACTACTCTCACGCTAAAAGAAAACTTCCTAACATCTCCGTGACTCATCTGAGTTTCAAGCTTCCATCCATGTCCCCTCGTTCTGTTACTATTTCGTGTGAACATTTCGTCTATGTCCACTCTGTCAATCCTTCTGAGTATTTTATACGTTCCTATCATGTCCCCCCTCTCCCTTCTTCATTCTAGTGTCGTAAGGCACAGTTCCCTCAGGTGCTCCTCATACCCCATCCCTCGTAGCTCTGGGACGAGTCTCGTTGCAAACCTCTGAACCTTTTCCAGTTTCATTATATGCTTCTTCAGATGGGGACTTTATGATGAAGCTGCATACTCTAAGACTGGCCTCACGTAGGCAGTGTAAAGCGCCCTAAATGCCTCCTTACTTAGGTTTCTGAATGATGTTCTAATTTTTGCCTGTGTAGATTATGCTGCTGTCGTTATCCTATTTATATGTGCCTCAGGAGATAGATTAGGCGTTACGTCCACACCTAGGTCTCTTTCGTGCGTCGTCACAGGTAGGCTGTTCCCCATCATTGTGTACTGTCCGTTTGGTCTCCTATCTCCTAGTCCCATTTCCATAACTTTACATTTGCTCGTGTTGAATTCCAGTAGCCATTTCTCTGACCATCTCTGCAACCTGTTCACGTCCTCTTGGAGGATCCTGCAATCCTCATCTGTCACAACTCTTCTCATCAACTTTGCGTCATCCGCAAACATCGACATGTAGGACTCTACGCCTGTAAACATGTCGTTAACATATACAAGAAATAGAATTGGTCCTAGCACCGATCCTTGTGGTACTCCACTTGTTACTGTTCGCCAGTCCGACTTCTCGCCCCTTACCGTAACTCTTTATACTCACCTAATTGTGCTTGCAGGGGTTGAGCTCTGGCTCTTTGATCCCACCTCTCAACTGTCAATCAACTGATGTACAGATTCCTGAGCCTATTGCGCTCTATCATATCTACATTTGAAACTGTAAATGGAGTTAGCCTCCACCACATCACTGCCAAATGCATTAAATCTGTTAACTACTCTGACACTAAAAAAGTTCTTTCTAACGTCCCTGTGGCTCATTTGGATGCTCAGTTTCCACCTGTGTCCAATAGTTTGTGTACCACTCGTGTTAAATAGTTTATCTTTATCTACCCTGTCAATTCATCTGAGAATTTTATAGGTAGTGATCATGTCTCCCCCTTACTCTTCTGTCTTCTAGTGTCGTGAGGTGCATTTCTCGCAGCCTTTCTTCGTAATTCATGCCTCTTAGTTCTGGGACTAGTGTAGTCACATATTTCTGAACTTTTTCCAGCTTCGCCTGTGTATGTGTGTGTGTGTGTGTGTGTGTGTGTGTTTACTAGTTGTGTTTACTAGTTGTGTTTTTACGGGGATTGAGCTTTGCTCTTTCGGCCCGCCTCTCAACTGTCAATCAACTGTTTACTAACTATTTTTTTTTTTCCACACCACACACACACACACACACACACACCAGAAAGCTGCCCGTGACAGCTGACTAACTCCCAGGTACCTATTTACTGCTAGGTAACAGGGGCATTCAGGGTGAAAGAAATTTTGCCCATTTGTTTCTGCCTCGTGCGGGAATCGAACCCGCGCCACAGAATTACGAATCCTGCGCGCTATCCACCAGGCTACGAGGCCCTCCTACGAAGCCCTACGAGATGTGTGTGTGTGTGTGTATGTGTGAGGGCGTCCACGTGCGTGTGTGTGTGTGATGACGCACGCGTGTGTGTGTGTGTGTGGTAAGGAGAAGCGGGGAGGTAATTAGCATAGATCTTACTGAATCAGAGAACCGCCGTACTCAAGCTCCAAATTTACTTTGCAAATTAACCAGGATTCTTTCTCCCAGAACTCGGTAATGAAATATGAAAGTTTAACCTGCTTAATGTATTCTGTTTTACATCAGATTAGAATAATGGTTTGTTCCTCTTGCTTCAGTGAATATATCATCCAAGTCTTGTTATATTTTTTAGCAGTTGCCAAATGAGCCAAGTTCCCTCAAAGATTTTTTTCAAGGTAAAAATATATCTTTTCAATTAACAGATACATTCAATTCAACACCTATGTTATGATTTTTGTATATTTTGAGCCCCAAGCAAACTTAACTAATTCACCTAACTTTAATATGCTGATTAGTCCTAAGTTCTGTACAACTTAACTAAAATTCGTTTGTTATATACGTATTTAATATATATTTTTTAATTTTGCATACTTGAGTTCAATATAATTTTGTTATAAAGAAAAAATGCAAAAAATAATAGTTTTAGGTCCAGTTGATGTGCAGAAAATCGTCGTTGGGGTTCATTATTGGTACTGCCAGTTGGCACTCGTCTCTCTTGTGCCAACCCGGAATGACCATGTTGGGCACACACCCCACAGCACGATCCCAGCATGCGACAGAATTTGATGAAAGACGCACCTAAACACACCACCAGTGTTGCCGGCTGTTGGTTGGTTATGGTGTTTGTATGGTATCACTTGAGTTCCAGGTCCAGCCCGTACTTATAAGGCAATTGATGGTATTGTTAGCGGTTTGTTATAGCCAGTGGGGTGATCCCAGGAGCAGGAGGAGTTGCCAATCACCGGGAAGCGGCCAAGTCACGTAAATACAGAGACCTTGAGCACCACTAAAATGTTGTCCCCATTGCCTCAGAGACACTTGGTGCCTGGGGTAAAAGTGCTGCTAGCTTTTTGAAGGAGTTGGGGTCTAAGCTAATCAAAACAACTAGAGACCCTAGAGCTGCCAGTTTTCTTTTTCAGAGCCTTAGTGTGGCAAAGCAGATAGGAAATGCTTACTGCATCCATAGTTCCTGCCCGCCTTCTGAGGAGCTGGAGGAGCTGTTCAACTTGTGACAAGCAGCCTTGTACCCTGTATGTAATCTATATTGTAACTTATTTTGTGTAATGACATTTTCAAATAAAGTTAGATAAATATACACACTTACCAAAAGAATAGGGGTGGTAGAAGAAGAAAATATCAAAGTGTTCAGTGAGGATCCACAAGGTCTTCTATAAGTACTCTTTATTTTTTTCTCCAAGGCTATGGGTCCCTACACTTGCACCAAAGGTGGTACATCTTCTAGGTAAAAAAACAAAAACAAAAAAACAAATATATATATATATATATATATATATATATATATATATATATATATATATATATATATATATATATATATATATATATATATATATATCCTAAAAAATAATGAGCACAGAACAGATTGAGAGTAGGTTTCCTATAAACACTAAACATAAGAGAAAAATGTTCTTAATGAATTAGGATATCTAAAAAAATTGAATCAATTTATCAATTTCAGTCTTTATTATAGTAGTTTTATCATTATAAATTTATCTTTATCACTAAGGGGCTTTACCATTAGGTTTCGATTTATCATTCGAACGTCTTATTAGTTTAATTACAACGTAACAGGTACAACAGAACCTGTTGGTTGGGGGCCATAGAGTGCTGGACCTCACGTCCCCGTTGACATTGATGGTTAAGTAAAAAATTTGAGGTTAACAGGTAACAGAGATACTCAGAGCTGCAGCTGACAAAGGTGTTCTACCAGTCATGGTTACCAAAACAATCAGTATTTTTCACCTGCAACAGCAGGTCTTTTTCTCAGGTCTACGACCCCACTTACATTAAACAAATGGCCAACCCTGAACGTGGCTACATTACACAGGACGTGCCTCTGTCAGAACTTACGAAACTCACAACACATATCTGGCTCGCAACGCCTTCCGTTGCCACCAGGTCCTCCTTTTTCAGGTGTGTGTGTCCCTCTGAAGCCTCTAGGATGCAGAAACCAGACCCCCGCTCGAATTGAACTATTCCTTCCGGCCCGTCGTCGCTATGGCTGCTGGGAGAACAGGCAGCGGCCGACATATTGAAGCCAACACAACTCCGACTTGGGATTCCGCTGAGTTGTGAAGCGACAGCCCAAGAAACCGCTTAAATGCATTGCCAACGTCATAGACCACTTGCTCCTAGCTCCTTACAGTAGCTATTGCAAAATTTGGCTGTGGTGTCTTATGCGTTTAGTGTAAGTGTATTCCGTATGTGTGTGTGTGTGTGTGTGTATGTGTGTGTGTGTGTGTGTGTGTGTGTGTGTGTGTACTCACCTAGTTGTACTCACCTAGTTGTGCTTACGGGGGTTGAGCTCTGGCTCTTTGGTCCCGCCTCTCAACCGTCAATCAACAGGTGTACAGGTTCCTGAGCCTATTGGGCTCTATCATATCTACACCTGAAACTGTGTATGGAGTCAGCCTCCACCACATTGCTTTCTAATGCATTCCATTTGTCAACAACTCTGACACTAAAAAAGTTCTTTCTAATATCTCTGTCGATTCCCTTGAGAATCTTGAATGTGGTGATCATGTCCCCCCTAACTCTTCTGTCTTCCAACGAAGTGAGGTTCAATTCCCGTAGTTTCTCCTCGTAGCTCATACCTCTCAGCTCGGGTACTAGTCTGGTGGCAAACCTTTGAACCTTTTCCAGTTTAGTCTTACGCTTGATTAGATATGGACTCCATGCTGGAGCCGCATACTCCAGGATTGGTCTGACATATGTGGTATATAATGTTCTGAAAGATTCCTTACACATGTTTCTAAAGGCCGTTCTTATGTTAGCCAACCTGGCATATGCTGCTGATGTTATCCTCTTGATATGTGCTTCTGGGGACAGGTCTAGCGTGATATCAACCCCCAGGTCTTTCTCTCGCTCTGACTCTTGAAGTATTTCATCTCCTAAGTGATACCTTGTATCTGGTCTCCTGCTTCCTACCCCTATCTTCATTACATTACATTTGCTTGGGTTAAAATCTAACATCCATTTGTGTGTGTGTGTGTGTGTGTGTGTGTGTGTGTGTGTGTGTGTGTGTGTGTGTGTGTGTGTGTGTGTGTGTGTGTGTGTGTGTGTGTGTGTGTGCGTACTCACCTAGTTGTACTCACCTAGTTGTGTCTGCAGGATCGAGCATTGACTCTTGGATCCCGCCTTTCGAGCATCGGTTGTTTACAGCAATGACTCCTGCCCATTTCCCTATCATACCTGGTTTTAAAATTATGAATAGTATTTGCTTCCACAACCTGTTCCTGAAGTGCATTCCATTTTCCCACTACTCTCACGCTTAAAGAAAACTTCCTAACATCTCTGTGACTCATCTGAGTTTCAAGCTTCCATCCATGTCCCCTCGTTCTGTTACTATTCCGTGTGAACTTTTCGTCTATGTCCACTCTGTCAATCCCTCTGAGTATCTTGTACGTTCCTATCATGTCCCCCCTCTCCCTTCTTCTTTCTAGTGTTGTAAGGCACAGTTCCCTCAGGCGCTCCTCATACCCCCATCCCTCGTAGCTCTGGGACGAGTCTCGTTGCAAACCTCTGAACCTTTTCCAGTTTCATTATATGCTTCTTCAGTGTGTGTGTGTGTGTGTGTGTGTGTGTGTGTGTGTGTGTGTGTGTGTGTGTGTGTGTGTGTGTGTGTGTGTGTGTGTGTGTGTGTGTGTGTGTGTATGTGTGTGTGTGTGTGTGTGTGTGTGTGTGTGTGTGTGTGTGTATGTGTATGTGTGTGTGTGAGTGTACTCACCTATTTGTGCTTGCAGGATCGAGCATTGACTCTTGCATCCCGCCTTTCCAACCATCGGTTGTTTATAGCAATGACTCCAGCCCCACTTCCCTTTCATACCTAATTTTAAAATTATAAATAGAGTTTGCTTCCACGACCTGTTCCCCAAGTGCATTCCATTTTTCCACTACTCTCACGATAAAAGAAAACTTCCTAACATCTCTGTGACTCATCTGAGTTTCCAGTTTCCATCCACGTCCCCTCGTTCTGTTATTATTACGTGTGAACATTTCATCTATTTCCACTTTGTCAATTCTCCTGAGAATTTCATATGTCCCTATCATATCTCCTCTCTCCCTTCTTTTCTATAGTGTCGTAAGGTTCAGTTCCTGCAGACGCTCTTCATATCCCATCCCCTCGTAACTCTGGGACAAGCTTCATCGCAAACTTCTGAACCTTCTCCAGTTTCATAATGTGTTTCTTCATGTGGGGGCTCCATGATGGCGTGGCATACTCTAAAACTGGTCTCACGTAGGCAGTGTAAAGCGCCCTAAATGCCTCCTTACTTAGGTTTCTGAATGAAGTTCTAATTTTCGCCAGTGTAGAGTACGCCGCCGTCGTTATCCTATTTATATGTGCCTCAGGAGTTAGATTAGGTGTTACGTCCACTCTCAAGCCTCTTTCTCGAATCGTTACAGGTAGGCAGTTCCCCTTCACTGTGTACTGTCCCTTTGGTCGCCTATAACCTGATCCAATTTCCATAACTTTAAATTTACTCGTGTTAAACTCCAGTAGCCATTTTTCTGACCATCTCTGCGACCTGTTTAAGTCCTCTTGGAGTATCCTACAATCCTCGTCTGTCACAATTCTTCTCATTAATTTTGCGTCATCCGCAAACTTTGACATGTAGGATTCCACTCCTGTAAACATATAATTTACGTAAATTAGAAAGAGGATTGGTCCCAGCTCTGATCCTTGAGGTACTCAGCTCGTTACTGTTCGCCAGTCCGACTTCTCGCCCATTACCATTACCCTTTGGCTTCTTCCTGTTAGGTAGTTCCTTACCCATGCTAGAGCCTTTCCGCTTAGTCCTGCCTGCCTCTCAAGTTTGTATAGCAGTCTCATGTGCAGTACCGTATCAAAGGCCTTTTGGCAGTCCAGAAATATTCAGTCTGCCCAGCCTTCTCTGTCCTGCCTAATCCTTGTCACTTTATCATAGAAATCATGCCTAACAAAAGGTTTGTTAGGCATGATTTCCTTGTCCAGAACCAATGTTGGTGCCTGTTTACAAACCCAATGCTCTCCAGGTGCTCAACAAGTCATAGCCTAATTATTCTTTCAAGTATTTTGCAGGGGATGCTTGTCAGTGATACGAGTCTGTAGTTAAGTGCTTCCTCCCTATCGCCTTTCTTGAAAATCGGTACGACATTTGCCTTCTTCCAGGAACTGGGCAATTCTCCCGACATAAGTGACTCATTAAAGATCATTGCCAGAGGCACGCTGAGAGCCTGTGCTGCCTCTATTAATATTCACGGTGATACTTTGTCTGGTCCAACCGCTTTAGTTGCATACAGTGTTGTCAACTGTCTCATTACCTCCTCTGCTGTCACCTCTATATCTGATAGTCTTTCATCTAGGGTAATCTCCTCTAACAATGGGAGCTGCTCAGGCTCGGTAGTGAACACTCCATGGAAACTTGCATTCAGTACCTCGCAGATTTCCTTGACACTTTCTGTATATGCCCCCTCTGTTTTCCTCAGTCTTCTCACTTGATCATTTACCGACATCTTCCTTCTTATATGGCTATGTAGTAATTTAGTTTGCTTTTTCGCTTTGATTGCAATATCACTCTCATAATTTCTTTCCGACACTCGATTTATGTTAATGTAATCATTCCTAGCTCTGTTGCATCTGATCCTGTTGTCCTCTGCCCTTTGTCTTCTGTACTTCCTCCACTCCCTCCTGCTTCTCACTTTTCCTTCCTGACACTGTCTATTAAACCATGGGTTATTATATTCCCTCCTGCTTTTTTCCTTTACCGTTGGAATAAATCTCTCTTCAGCCTCCTTGCATTTGCATATGACTTGGTTCATCATACCTTACATTGTTTTTCCTCTAATTTCTTCCTCCCATTGCACTCCTCCCAGGTAGTCCCTTATCCTTCTGTAGTCCCCTCTTCTGTAATCAAGTCTCCTTTTCCGGACCTCTTGTCCTATGGTCACACTCTTAAGCTCCATCGTGTAGTCAAAGACTAGGACACAATGGTCACTGGCTCCTTGTGGTATTTCATGTTCCAAATGCTCGATGTCTTCTACATTCTGGGTGAAAATGAGATCTAATAGGCTGGGCGTATCCCCTCCTCTTTCCCTAGTGTCTTCCTTCACATGCTGTGTTAGGAAATTCCTGTCAATAACGTCTACCAGCTTCGCTCCCCAGGTCCCCTCCCCGCCATGGGGATTCCTTGTTTCCCAATCTATCTCTCCATGATTTAGGTCCCCCATGACCAGCAGCTTCGCTCTCATTGTATGCGCTATTGTTGCTGCCCTCTGCAGTTCATCTATACATGCCTTGTTGCTGTCCTCATACTCCTGCCTGGGTCTTCTACTGTTTGGTCTGGGATTGTAGAGTATGAAAATTACAATCTTCTTCCCATCCACTGTCAGAGTTCCATGTATGGAGCTCGTGCTTTCATTGGTACCCGGATTTTCCAGCTTATCAAACTTCCAATTCCGCTTTATTAGGAGTGCCACTCCCCCTCCCCCTCCCTGTCTCTGTGTCCTTTCTTTTCTTATCACCTGGTACGTCTCTGGAAAGATTGCATCCGAGATCATGCCATTTAATTTCCACTATTGCCACTATGTCTGGATCTGCCTCACTAACTCTTTCTTTTATCTCCTTCTGCTTTTTTGGATACCCCATCAGCATTGGTATACCAAACCTTGAGACTCTTCTTGGAAACTCAGGTGCCAAAGTTCCCCCTTTCACCGGGGGTCTGGGGGGACTGGGGGGCGAATGGGGACTGTGGGGGTGTCTGGGGGGTGCTGGGGAGGTGCCTGGAAGTGCCTGGTAGGCGAATGGGGTCTGGGCATCTAGGGGGCAGGAAGGCCACAATGGGCCTGAAAGTTAGGGAGGGGTCTGAATGGCATAGGGGGGTTCAGAAGTAGAGACTGAGAGTCAGAGGTTGAGAGGTTGGGGGTGGGGAGAGGGATATTGAGGGCAGAAGGCTGAGAGGAGAATGGAGCATGGGTGCTGGGGGTGGAAGAGAGGGTGTATTAGTTAGGGGGAATCGGGAGTAGGTGGGGGTTTTGGGGTAGAAGAGGGGAAGAGGGAGATGGGGGAAGGTGTTAGGGGGTTAAATGTGGGCTGGAGGTGCATAGGAGGGGTGAGGGTTGGGTGGGGTTTGGGGGTGAGTGGAAGAGGGATGCAGTGGAAGCTGGGATGGAGTAGATGGAATTGAAGGCCATATGGTAGAAGGTGCAGGGGAGTAGGAGGAGGTAGTAGGGAAGGGGGGATGGGAAGGTGGGTTTGGGGAGGGCATGGCTTGACCCACTGGGGTCGTTGACAGGTGTGGTGTAGCAGGGGCAGAGGAGTTGTTGGGAAAGTGCAAATGTGGAAGGGGCAGGGGTGATTTAGGGGGATGAGGCATGGGGGTTTGGGGGGGCTGAGGCAGGGGGGAGGTATAGGAGGTGCTGAGTTGGGGAGGATGTGACCTGGGAGGTGACCTGGGAGGTGACCTGGGAGGTGGCCTGGGAGGTGACCTGGGAGGTGAGGCTACCTGAGAGGATAGGGGTACGGTGTCATGCTTGCCATCTATTCTTGTGGGCTATTTGCTCACCTTTCGTCATTAATCTCTCTATAGACACATTGTAATGGGTTTCACTTCCTCTGAGTAAATGCTTGTTCCTCATTATGTACTCCACAGCCTCCTTATTGGAGAATTGCACCAGAACAGGTCTATTCTTGGTACAATTGTAAGGTGCAACCCGGCGGCTGATATCCACCTCGTTTCCTGCCATCCGTGCTCCAATACATTCACCCTGAGGGAACACACAGGGTGAAGGCAGCAAGCAAGAACATACAGGGTGAAGGCAGCAAGCAAGAACACACAAGGTGAAGGCAGCAAGCAAGAACACCCAGGGTGAAGGCAGCAAGCAAGAACACACAGAGTGAAGGCAGCAAGCAAGAACACACAAGGTGAAGGCAGCAAGCAAGAACACACAGGGTGAAGGCAGCAAGCAAGAACACACAGGGTGAAGGCAGCAAGCAAGAACACACAGGGTGAAGGCAGCAAGCAAGAACACACAGGGTGAAGGCATCAAGCAAGAACACACAGGGTGAAGGCAGTAAGCAAGAGCACACAGGGTGAAGGCAGCAAGCAAGAACACACAGGGTGAAGGCAGCAAGCAAGAACACACAGGGTGAAGGCAGCAAGCAAGAACACACAAGGTGAAGGCAGCAAGCAAGAACACACAGGGTGAAGGCAGCAAGTAAAAACACTCAGGGTGAAGGCAGCAAGCAAGAACACACAGGGTGAAGGCAGCAAGCAAGAACACACAGGGTGAAGGCATCAAGCAAGAACACACAGGGTGAAGGCAGTAAGCAAGAGCACACAGGGTGAAGACAGCAAGCAAGAACACACAGGGTGAAGGCAGCAAGCAAGAACACACAGGGTGAAGGCAGCAAGCAAGAGCACACAGGGTGAAGGCAGCAAGCAAGAACACACAGGGTGAAGGCAGCAAGCAAGAACACACAGGGTGAAGGCAGCAAGCAAGAACACACAAGGTGAAGGCAGCAAGCAAGAACACACAGGGTGAAGGCAGCAAGTAAAAACACTCAGGGTGAAGGCAGCAAGCAAGAACACACAGGAAATGTGAGTGAGAACAGCAAGTGTGGAAAATATTCACTGTTACTATTACAAGTTTAAACCGGAGCTTAACCCTCACCACGTGGCCGATGTTTACAATACGTAACCCAGACCACGTGGCCGATGTTTACAAGACGTAACCCAGACCACGTGGCCGATGTTTACAAGACGTAACCCAGACCACGTGGCCGATGTTTACAAGACGTAACCCAGACCACGTGGCCGATGTTTACAATACGTAACCCAGACCACGTGGCCGATGTTTACAATACGTAACCCAGACCACGTGGCCGATGTTTACAAGACGTAACCCAGACCACGTGGCCGATGTTTACAAGACGTAACCCAGACCACGTGGCCTATGTTTACAAGACGTAACCCAGACCACGTGGCCGATGTTTACAAGACGTAACCCAGACCACGTGGCCGATGTTTACAATACGTAACCCAGACCACGTGGCCGATGTTTACAAGACGTAACCCAGACCACGTGGCCGATGTTTACAAGACGTAACCCAGACCACGTGTCCGATGTTTACAATACGTAACCCTGACCACGTGGCCGATGTTTACAAGACGTAACCCAGACCACGTGGCCGATGTTTACAATACGTAACCCAGACCACGTGGCCGATGTTTACAAGACGTAACCCAGACCACGTGGCCGATGTTTACAAGACGTAACCCAGACCACGTGGCCGATGTTTACAAGACGTAACCCAGACCACGTGGCCGATGTTTACAAGACGTAACCCAGACCACGTGGCCTATGTTTACAAGACGTAACCCAGACCACGTGGCCGATGTTTACAATACGTAACCCAGACCACGTGGCCGATGTTTACAATACGTAACTCAGACCACGTGGCCTATGTTTACAATACGTAACCCAGACCACGTGGCCGATGTTTACAATACGTAACTCAGACCACGTGGCCTATGTTTACAATACGTAACCCTGACCACGTGGCCTATGTTTACAATACGTAACCCTGACCACGTGGCCTATGTTTACAATATGTAACCCAGACCACGTGGCCGATGTTTACAATACGTAACCCAGACCACGTGGCCGATGTTTACAAGACGTAACCCAGACCACGTGGCCTATGTTTACAAGACATAACCCAGACCACGTGGTCGATGTTTACAATACGTAACCCAGACCACGTGGCCGATGTTTACAATACGTAACTCAGACCACGTGGCCTATGTTTACAATACGTAACCCAGACCACGTGGCCGATGTTTACAATACGTAACTCAGACCACGTGGCCTATGTTTACAATACGTAACCCTGACCACGTGGCCTATGTTTACAATACGTAACCCTGACCACGTGGCCTATGTTTACAATATGTAACCCAGACCACGTGGCCGATGTTTACAATACGTAACTCAGACCACGTGGCCTATGTTTACAATACGTAACCCTGACCACGTGGCCTATGTTTACAATACGTAACCCAGACCACGTGGCCGATGATTACAATACGTAACCCAGACCACGTGGCCGACGTTTACAATACGTAACTCAGACCACGTGGCCTATGTTTACAATACGTAACCCAGACCACGTGGCCGATGTTTACAATACGTAACTCAGACCACGTGGCCTATGTTTACAATATGTAACCCTGACCACGTGGCCTATGTTTACAATATGTAACCCTGACCACGTGGCCTATGTTTACAATATGTAACCCAGACCACGTGGCCGATGTTTACAATACGTAACCCAGACCACGTGGCCGATGTTTACAATACGTAACTCAGACCACGTGGCCTATGTTTACAATACGTAACCCTGACCACGTGGCCTATGTTTACAATACGTAACCCAGACCACGTGGCCGATGTTTACAATACGTAACCCAGACCACGTGGCCGATGTTTACAATACGTAACTCAGACCACGTGGCCTATGTTTACAATACGTAACCCAGACCACGTGGCCGATGTTTACAATACGTAACCCAGACCACGTGGCCGATGTTTACACTATACGAGAATATGGGTCGTGTTGCCAGATGTGAGATAACCATTATAACAGATTTCCTCCAATAAATTACATTATAACAGCTAACATATATACTTGCTATCACACAATCTCTAGAACAATGATACCGTGAAAGGAGATAACTTGTACATATACAAATCAAAGAACATGTGTGTGTGATGTTAGAAAAACACCCAATTGTTTCGTCTAGGACACAGTACCACAATACTTTGACGAATGAATTCATAAACAACACCCCGTTGTTGAGTATTGTAACTGACTTAGTAATTCTTAGAATTAAGTAGAAGTTAGTAAAGAAAAAGATTCAGCTGCAGTCAGCTGTGTTTCCTTCGGACTATTGACTAGTTACTCTCACACGAATAACGAAAGTATTCAGAAGAGAAAAACATCTTTGGGAACTGGTCAACAGTTCACGTTCCAGCTGAGGTGGGATGTGACCTCGCGCCACTGGGACTCTCGAACACAGCAGGTGAGTCCAAGTGTTAGAAATTAGTATGAATTTGTTATCAGTGGTTCACGTGGTACTGGAGGATGTAATGGTGGTTAAGATAACATTGTTTTTGAGCCCGTTATAAAGGAAGATAACATTATGGGTGACATATGGGGAGGATAACATTATGGGTGACATATGGGGAAGATAACATTATGGGTGACATATGAGGAAGATAACATTATGGGTGACATATGGGGAAGATAACATTATGGGTGACATATGAGGAAGATAACATTATGGGTGACATATGGGGAAGTTAACATTATGGGTGACATATGAGGAAGATAACATTATGGGTGACATATGGGGAAGATAACATTATGGGTGACATATGAGGAAGATAACATTATGGGTGACATTTGGGAAAGATAACATTATGGGTGACATATGAGGAAGATAACATTATGGGTGACATATGGGGAAGATAACATTATGGGTGACATATGGGGAAGATAACATTATAGGTGACATTTGGGAAAGATAACATTATGGGTGACATATGAGGAAGATAACATTATGGGTGACATATGGGGAAGATAACATTATGGGTGACATATGGGGAAGATAACATTATGGGTGACATATGGGGAAGATAACATTATGGGATGACATATGGAGAAGATAACATTATGGGTGACATATGGGGAAGATAACATTATGGGTGACATATAGGGAAGATAACATGATGGGATGACATATGGGTAAGATAACATTATGGGTGACATATGGGGAAGATAACATTATGGGTGACATATGGGGAAGATAACATTATGGGGTGACATATGGGGAAGATAACATTATGGGTGACATATGGGTAAGATAACATTATGGGTGACATGATGAAGATAACATTATATGTGACATATGAGGAAGATAACATTATGGGTGACATATGGAGAAGATAACATTATGCGTGACATATGGGGAAGATAACATTATGGGTGACATGGGCAAGATAACATTATGGGGTGACATATGGGGAAGATAACATTACGGGTGACATATGGGGAAGATAACATTATGGGTGACATATGAAGAAGATAACATTATGGGTGACATATGGGCAAGATAACATTATGGGGTGACATATGGGGAAGATAACATTACGGGTGACATATGGGGAAGATAACATTATGGGTGACATATGAAGAAGATAACATTATGGGTGACATATGGGAAAGATAACATTATGGGTGACATATGGGAAAGTTAACATTATGGGGTGACATATGGGGAAGATAACATTATGGGTGACATATGGGGAAGATAACATTATGGGTGACATATGGGGAAGATAACATTATGGGAGACATATGGGGAAGATAACATTATGGGTGACATGGGCAAGATAACATTATGGGGTGACATATGGGGAAGATAACATTACGGGTGACATATGGGGAAGATAACATTATGGGTGACATATGAAGAAGATAACATTATGGGTGACATATGGGCAAGATAACATTATGGGGTGACATATGGGGAAGATAACATTACGGGTGACATATGGGGAAGATAACATTATGGGTGACATATGAAGAAGATAACATTATGGGTGACATATGGGAAAGATAACATTATGGGTGACATATGGGAAAGATAACATTATGGGGTGACATATGGGGAAGATAACATTATGGGTGACATATGGGGAAGATAACATTATGGGTGACATATGGGGAAGATAACATTATGGGTGATATATGGGAAAGATAACATTATGGGTGACATATGGGAAAGATAACATTATGGGGTGACATATGGGGAAGATAACATTATGGGTGACATATGGGGAAGATAACATTATGGGTGACATATGGAGAAGATAACATTATACGTGACATATGGGCAAGATAACATTATGGGTGACATATGGGGAAGATAACATTATGGGTGACATATGGGGAAGATAACATTATGGTTGACATATGGGGAAGATAACATTATGGGTGACATATGGGGAAGATAACATTATGGGTGACATATGGGGAAGATAACATTATGGGTGACATATGGAGAAGATAACATTATACGTGACATATGGGCAAGATAACATTATGGGTGACATATGGGGAAGATAACATTATGGGTGACATATGGAGAAGATAACATTATACGTGACATATGGGCAAGATAACATTATGGGTGACATATGGGGAAGATAACATTATGGGTGACATATGGAGAAGATAACATTATACGTGACATATGGGGAAGATAACATTATAGATGACATTCTTGACGCAGAAGTGTTTCAGTGAGTGCAATTTATGTTGTTGTTACAATTTTTTATGTTTTGATTGCAACGAACTAGAGAAAAAAGTGATATAGAGGTGCAACAATCAACTGACAGATTTATGTGGAATTTATAGGTGAGAACGGATCAGTCGGCAGTGTAAGTGTACCAGCGATCTTTCCTGGTGAACTTTTGAACAACAAGCAACGAGCATACAAGGTAAGGCCAACATGCAGGAACATGTAAGTCAGGTGAGCTTAACTAGCAAGTAACAAACAAGTTGAGGTTAACAAGCAAAAACAAAGGTGAGGGCATAGGAGTAAGAATTAATACAAAACAGACGTATAGGGTAGAAAGCATATATGTATATATATATATATATATATATATATATATATATATATATATATATATATATATATATATATATATATATATATATATATATCTATATATATATATATATATATATATATATATATATATATATATATATATATATATATATATATATATAAATATATATATATATATATATATATATATATATATATATATATATATATATATTATTAAATATAACCGAAAAAGTAAGATTAATAATTCTAACACGAATTTTCTCTATCTTTCTTACGTTTTTTTTGACTGTTGATGGTAATTCAAATATCAATTCTCCAAAATTCATTTTTATTTCTAGTCTGACGCGACACTTGAGCACGTTTCGTAAAACTTATTACATTTTCAAAGACTTTAGTTTACAAACACACAACTGAAACTGAATAGAGCTTTGCACATATTCGAGTTTATATTTACATTTGGGTGAGGTGGATGAGGTGAAAACGAACTTTCAACAATGGGTATTAAATGGGTGTTAAATTCAAACACAAGAGAGAACTCGAAACAATGGGTATTGAATGGAAGTAATTGTAGAAAGCCTATTGGTCCATATTTCTTGATGCTTCTATATTGGAGCGGAGTCTTGAGGTGGGTAGAATATAGTTGTGCATTAATTAGCTGTTGATTGCTGGTGTTGACTTCTTGATGTGTAGTGCCTTGCAGACGTCAAGCCGCCTGCTATCGCTGTATCTATCGATTATTTCTGTGTTGTTTGCATCGATAGAAATCATCGATAGATACAGCGATAGCAGGCGGCTTGACGTCTGCGAGGCACTACACATCAAGAAGTCAACACCAGCAATCAACAGCCAATTAATGCACAACTATATTCTACCCACTTCAAGACTCCGCTCCAATATAGAAGCATCAAGAAATATGGACCAATAGGCTTTCTACAATTACTTCCATTCAATACCCATTGTTTCGTGTTCTGTCTTGTGTTAGAATTTAATACCCATTTAATACCCAAGCCAAGTTTTCCTGAATTAATATATTTTTCCTATTTTTTTTTCTTATGAAATGATAAAGCTACCCATTTCATTATGTATGAGGTCAATATTTTTTTTATTGGAGTTAAAATTAATGTAGATATGTGACCGAACCTAACCAACCCTACCTAACCTAACCTAACCTATCTTTATAGATTAGGTTAGGTTAAGTAGCGGAAAAAGTTAGGTTAGCTTAGGTTAGGTAGGTTAGGTAGTGGAAAGAGATTAATTCATGAAAACTTGCCTTATTAGGCAAATCGGGCCTTGCATAGTAGGCTGAGAAATGCGTTCTGGCTACTAGGTACGACATATATATATATATATATATATATATATATATATATATATATATATATATATATATATATATATATATATATATATATACATTTGCGAACAAGCCTGAATGGTCCCCAGGACTATATGCGAATGAAAACTCACACCCCAGAAGTGACTCGAACCCATACTCCCAGAAGCAACGCAACTGGTAACTACAGGGCGCCTTAATCCGCTTGACCATCACGGCCGTCAAAAGGAAGTGATAGCCGAGGCTATTTGAGCCACTTCCCCGACGGCAACTCGGATGGTAATCTTGGGCATAGCATTTCACCAAATCACCTCATTCTTTGGGGCACACGTGAGGAACACAAATGCGAACAAGCCTGAATGGTCCCCAGGACTATATGCGAATGAAAACTCACACCCCAGAAGTGACTCGAACCCATACTCCCAGAAGCAACGCAACTGGTAACTACAGGGCGCCTTAATCCGCTTGACCATCACGGCCGTCAAAAGGAAGTGATAGCCGAGGCTATTTGAGCCACTTCCCCGACGGCAACTCGGATGGTAATCTTGGGCATAGCATTTCACCTTTTATAGCATTTCTGGGGTGTGAGTTTTCATTCGCATATAGACCTGGGGACCATTCAGGCTTGTTCGCATTTGTGTTCCTCACGTGTGCCCCAAAGAATGAGGTGATTTGGTGAAATGCTATGCCCAAGATTACCATCCGAGTTGCCGTCGGGGAAGTGGCTCAAATAGCCTCGGCTATCACTTCCTTTTGACGGCCGTGATGGTCAAACGGATTAAGGCGCCCTGTAGTTACCAGTTGCGTTGCTTCTGGGAGTATGGGTTCGAGTCACTTCTGGGGTGTGAGTTTTCATTCGCATATAGTCCTGGGGACCATTCAGGCTTGTTCGCATTTGTGTTCCTCACGTGTGCCCCAAAGAATGAGGTGATTTGGTGAAATGCTATGCCCAAGATTACCATCCGAGTTGCCGTCGGGGAAGTGGCTCAAATAGCCTCGGCTATCACTTCCTTTTGACGGCCGTGATGGTCAAGCGGATTAAGGCGCCCTGTAGTTACCAGTTGCGTTGCTTCTGGGAGTATGGGTTCGAGTCACTTCTGGGGTGTGAGTTTTCATTCGCATATAGTCCTGGGGACCATTCAGGCTTGTTCGCATTTGTGTTCCTCACGTGTGCCCCAAAGAATGAGGTGATTTGGTGAAATGCTATGCCCAAGATTACCATCCGAGTTGCCGTCGGGGAAGTGGCTCAAATAGCCTCGGCTATCACTTCCTTTTGACGGCCGTGATGGTCAAGCGGATTAAGGCGCCCTGTAGTTACCAGTTGCGTTGCTTCTGGGAGTATGGGTTCGAGTCACTTCTGGGGTATGAGTTTTCATTCATATATACATTTATATATATTTATATATACATTTATATATATATATATATATATATATATATATATATATATACATATATATATATATATATATATATATATATATATATATATATATATATATATATATATATATATATATATATATATATATATATATATATATATATATATCACAAAAAAATAGGTGTAGACACCAAGTGTAAACACTGGGTGTAGACGAATGTAGTGAAGTATGAAGGAAGAGGAACACAGGTGATGAGAGTGGGAGCAGGGCCAGAGAGGAGATGGTGGGGTGGCGTGCGTTTACCCAGTAAGGGAAGACTGGAGAGCGTCTTTAGGGACACGGGAGACGACCGCCCAGCGTGCTAAAGTACAGCCTGCCTGCCCCAAGGAACCATTCTCCAGGCTTTGTCTCCCCCTGACTCAGAGCTCCGTTGTTGTTGTTTAAGATTCAGCAACTCAGAACAAAAAGTTCCAAGTAGCACGGGCTATGGTGAGCCCGTAGTGGACTTACCAGGCACAGGAGCAGGGCTGTAACTGTGTCCAGAGGTCCGTTGCGCTACTGTTTATATCCAGCTCTGCGCGCCAGTCAAGGGGGAAGTGGTTTCATTGCGAGAATTGCTACTTTGCTTCTAATTAATGACGTGATCTTGGAGTGGTATTCCCTAGGGTTCTATAGGTTCTACAGTTCCTTATAGGAAGTCTGCTTCTAAACCCACCTGCATAAATCAACAGAGCATCTGAATCATAGAAAACCATATAATAGTCCAGTCGGTTCTTTTAGACTTTCATATGAGTGTGGGACTTTCTTTAAGACTTTTATATGAGTGTGGGACTTTCTTTAAGACTTTTATATGAGTGTGGGACTTTCTTTTAGACATCTATATGAGTGTGGGTCTTTCTTTTAGACTTTCATATGAGTGTGGGACTTTCTTTAAGACTTTTATATGAGTGTGGGACTTTCTTTAAGACTTTTATATGAGTGTGGGACTTTCTTTTAGACATCTATATGAGTGTGGGTCTTTCTTTTAGACATCTATATGAGTGTGGGATTTTCTTTTAGACTTTTATATGAGTGTGGGACTTTCTTTTAGACTTTTATATGAGTGTGGGACTTTCTTTAAGACTTTTATATGAGTGTGGGACTTTCTTTTAGACTTTTTACGTGTTTTTGTTTCCATTTTTCTGTTTTTTTCAGTGTGATCCCAAACTCCCACAACGACACATCCCAACCATCATATATATTTTCCCCTAAAACTATTCCAGGCGAGTTAACCACTTCGTTACCTGCCCAGCTGACGGTAGTTAGTCCTATATCTGATTTAAGGGTGATTATAGAACGTATGTAATGACATTTTGAGGGGGTTAATTTATGGTTAAAGTGTAGGGAGCGTTTTGGACGTTGATTGGTGATCCCGGCAGGTGTGACTACCTAGTGTTTGAACAGGTATTAAACATAATTAACCACGAAGAGCTCTGTGACGTAGTACTCTATGATGTAGAGCTCTGTGACGTAGTACCCTATGATGTAGAGCCTTGTGACGTAGTTCTCTATGATGTAGAGCCCTGTGACTTAGTATCCTATGGTGTAGAGTCCTGTGACGTAGTACCCTATGGTGTAGAGCCCTGTGACGTAGTACTCTATGATGTAGAGCCCTGTGACGTAGTTCTCAATGACTTAGAGCCATATGACGTAGTACTCTATGATGTAGAGCCCTGTGACTTAGTATCCTATGGTGTAGAGTCCTGTAACGTAGTACCCTATGATGTAGAGCCCTGTGACTTAGTATCCTATGGTGTAGAGTCCTGTGACGTAGTACCCTATGGTGTAGAGCCCTGTGACGTAGTACTCTATGATGTAGAGCCCTGTGACGTAGTTCTCAATGACTTAGAGCCATATGACGTAGTACTCTATGATGTAGAGCCCTGTGACGTAGAGCACTGAGATGTAGTTCTCTATGACTTAGAGCCCTGTGGTGTAGTTCTCTTTGATGTAGGATACAGAGTTCCTTCCTTGAGAGGTAGAATGTGTGTGTGTGTGTGTGTGTGTGTGTGTGTGTGTGTGTGTGTGTGTGTGTGTGTGTGTGTGTGTGTGTGTGTGTGTGTGTGTGTGTGTGTGTGTGTGTGTGTGTGTGTGTGTGTGTGTGTGTGTGTGTGTGTGTGTGTGTATGTATGTATTCACCTAGTTGTGCTTCCGGGGGTTGAACTCTGCTCCTTCGGCTCGCCGCTCAACTATCAATCTATCAACTGTTACAAACAACTAATTATTTTTTTTCTCCACTCTTACCACCAGGAAGCAGCCCGTAGCAGCTGTCTAACTCCCAGGTACCTATTTATTGCTAGGTAACAGGGGAGGCAGGGTGAAAGTAGCTCTGCCCATTTGTTCCCGCAGGGGATTGATCCCCGGTCTTTAGGGACACCCCAGGCTCCCCAGGTCCACCCCCCCCAGGCCACCCTTCACCCCAGGCTCCCCAGGTCTACCCCCCAGGCCACCCTTCATCCCAGGCACCCCAGGTCTACCCCCCAGGCCACCCTTCACCCCAGGCTCCCCAGGTCAACCCCCAGGCCACCCTTCACCTCAGGCTCCCCAGGTCTACCCCCCAGGCCACCCTTCACCCCCAGGCTCCCCAGGTCCACCCTCCAGGCCACCCTTCACCCCATGCTCCCCAGGTCCACCCCCAGGCCACCATTCACCCCAGGCTCCCCAGGTCTACCCCCAGGCCACCCTTCACCCCAGGCTCCCCAGGACCACCCTCCAGGCCACCCTTCACACCAGGCTCCTCAGGTCCACCCCCAGGCCACCCTTCACCCCAGGCTCCCCAGGTCTACCCCCAGGCCACCCTTCACCCCAGGCTCCCCAGGTCCACCCCCAGGCCACCCTTCACCCCAGGCTCCCCAGGTCTACCCCCAGGCCACCCTTCACCCCAGGCTCCCCAGGTCCACCCCCAGGCCACCCTTTACCCCAGGCTCCCCAGGTCCACCCCCAGGCCACCCTTCACCCCAGGCTCCCCAGGTCTACCCCCAGGCCACCCTTCACCCCAGGCTCCCCTAGGTCCACCCCCAGGCCACTCTTCACCCCAGGTTCCCCAGGTCCACCCCCGGGCCACCCTTCACCCCAGGCTCTCCAGGTCCACCCCCAGGCCACCCTTCACCCCAGGCTCCCCAGGTCCACCCCCAGGCCACCCTTCACCCCAGGCTCCGCAGGTCCACCCCCAGGCCACCCTTCACCCCAGGCTCTCCAGGTCTAACCCCCAGGACACCCTTCACCCCAGGCTCCCCTAGGTACACCCCCAGGCCACCCTTCACCCTAGGCTCCCCAGGTCCACCCCCAGGCCACCCTTCACCCCAGGCTCCCCAGGTCTACCCCCAGGCCACCCTTCACCCCAGGCTCCCCAGGTCCACCCCCAGGCCACCCTTCACCCCAGGCTCCCCAGGTCTACCCCCAGGCCACCCTTCACCCCAGGCTCCCCAGGTCCACCCCCAGGCCACCCTTTACCCCAGGCTCCCCAGGTCCACCCCCAGGCCACCCTTCACCCCAGGCTCCCCAGATCTACCCCCAGGCCACCCTTCACCCCAGGCTCCCCTAGGTCCACCCCCAGGCCACTCTTCACCCCAGGTTCCCCAGGTCCACCCCCGGGCCACCCTTCACCCCAGGCTCTCCAGGTCCACCCCCAGGCCACCCTTCACCCCAGGCTCCCCAGGTCCACCCCCAGGCCACCCTTCACCCCAGGCTCCGCAGGTCCACCCCCAGGCCACCCTTCACCCCAGGCTCTCCAGGTCTACCCCCCAGGACACCCTTCACCCCAGGCTCCCCTAGGTCCACCCCAGGCCACCCTTCACCCTAGGCTCCCCAGGTCCACCCCCAGGCCACCCTTCACCCCAGGCTCCCCAGGTTCACCCCCAGGCCACAATCACCCCAGGCTCCCCAGGTCTACCCCCCAGGACACCCTTCACCCCAGGCTCCCCAGGTCTACCCCCAGGCCACCCTTCACCCCAGGCTCCCCAGGTCCACCCCCAGGCCACCCTTCACCCCAGGCTCCCCAGGTCCACCCCCAGGCCACCCTTCACCCTAGGCTCCCCAGGTCTACTCCCAGGCCACCCTTCACCCCAGGCTCCCCTAGGTCCACCCCCAGGCAACCCTTCACCCCAGGCTCCCCTAAGTCCATCCCCAGGCCACCCTTCACCCCAGGCTCCCCAGGTCAACTCCCAGGCCACCCTTCACCCCAGGCTCCCCAGGTCCACCCCCAGGCCACCCTTCACCCTAGGCTCCCCAGGTCTACCCCCAGGCCACCCTTCACCCCAGGCTCCCCTAGGTCCACCCCCAGGCCACCCTTCACCCCAGGCTCCCCTAGGTCCACCCCTAGGCCACCCTTCACCCCAGGCTCCCCAGGTCCACCCCCAGGCCACCCTTCACCCCAGGCTCCCCAGGTCCACCCCCAGGCTCCCCAGGTCCACCCCCAGGCCACCCTTCACCCTAGGCTCCCCAGGTCCACCCCTAGGCCACCCTTCACCCCAGGCTCCCCAGGTCCATCCCCAGGCCACCCTTCACCCCAGGCTCCCCAGGTCTACCCCCAGGCCACCCTTCACCCCAGGCTCCCCAGGTCTACCCCCAGGCCACCCTTCACCCCAGGCTCCCCAGGTCTACCCCCAGGCAACCCTTCACCCCAGGCTCCCATTGGTGCACCCCCAGGCCACCCTTCACGCCAGGCTCCCCAGGTCTACCCCCAGGCCACCCTTCACCCCAGGCTCCCCTAGGTCCACCCACAGGCCACCCTTCACCCCAGGTTCCCCAGGTCCACCCCCAGGCCACCCTTCACCCCAGGCTCCCCAGGTCCACCCCCAGGCCACCCTTCACCCCAGGCTCCCCAGGTCCACTCCCAGGCCACCCTTCACCCCAGGCTCCACAGGTCCACCCCCAGGCCACCCTTCACCCCAGGCTCCCCAGGTCTACCCCCCAGGACACCCTTCACCCCAGGCTCCACTAGGTCCACCCCCAGGCCACCCTTCACCCCAGGCTCCCCAGGTCCACCCCCAGGCCACCCTTCACCCCAGGCTTCTCAGGTCCACCCTTCACCCCAGGCTCCCCAGGTCCACCCCCAGGCCACCCTTCACCCCAGGCTCCCCAGGTCCACCCCCAGGCCACCCTTCACCCCAGGCTCCCCAGGTCTACCCCCCAGGACACCCTTCACCCCAGGCTCCCCAGGTCTACCCCCAGGCCACCCTTCACCCCAGGCTCCCCAGGTCCACCCCCAGGCCACCCTTCACCCCAGGCTCCCCAGGTCCACCCCCAGGCCACCCTTCACCCTAGGCTCCCCAGGTCTACCCCCAGGCCACCCTTCACCCCAGGCTCCCCTAGGTCCACCCCCAGGCCACCCTTCACCCCAGGCTCCCCTAGGTCCACCCCCAGGCCACCCTACACCCCAGGCTCCCCAGGTCCACCCCCTGGCCACCCTTCACCCCAGGCTCCCCAGGTCCACCCCCAGGCCACCCTTCACCCCAGGCTCCCCAGGTCTACCCCTAGGCTCCCCAGGTCTACCCCCAGGCCACCCTTCACCCCAGGCTCCCCAGGTCTACCCCCAGGCAACCCTTCACCCCAGGCTCCCCTAGGTCCACCCCCAGGCCACCCTTCACCCCAGGCTCCCCAAGTGCACCCCCAGGCCACCCTTCACCCCAGGCTCCCCAGGTCCACCCCCAGGCCACCCTTCACCCCAGGCTCCCCAGGCCACCCTTCACCCCAGGCTCCCCAGGTCAACCCCCAGGCCACCCTTCACCCCAGGCTCCCCAGGTCCACCCCCAGGCCACCTTTCACCCTAGGCTCCCCAGGTCTACCCCCAGGCCACCCTTCACCCCAGGCTCCCCTAGGTCCAACCCCAGGCCACCCTTCACCCCAGGCTCCCCTAGGTCCACCCCTAGGCCACCCTTCACCCCAGGCTACCCAGGTCCACCCCCAGGCCATCCTTCACCCCAGGCTCCCCAGGTCCACCCCCAGGCCACCCTTCACCCCAGGCTCCCCAGGTCCACCCCCAGGCCACCCTTCACCCTAGGCTCCCCAGGTTCACCCCTAGGCCACCCTTCACCCCAGGCTCCCCAGGTCCATCCCCAGGCCACCCTTCACCCCAGGCTCCCCAGGTCTACCCCCATGCCACCCTTCACCCCAGGCTCCCCAGGTCTACCCCCAGGCCACCCTTCAACCCAGGCTCCCCAGGTCTACCCCCAGGCAACCCTTCACCCCAGGCTCCCCTTGGTGCACCCCCAGGCCACCCTTCACCCCAGGCTCCCCAGGTCTACCCCCAGGCCACCCTTCACCCCAGGCTCCCCTAGGTCCACCCCCAGGCCACCCTTCACCCCAGGCTCCCCAGGTCCACCCCCAGGCCACCCTTCACCCCAGGCTCCCCAGGTCTACCCCCAGGCCACCCTTCACCCCAGGCTCCCCAGGTCCACCCCCAGGCCACCCTTTACCCCAGGCTCCCCAGGTCCACCCCCAGGCCACCCTTCACCCCAGGCTCCCCAGGTCTACCCCCAGGCCACCCTTCACCCCAGGCTCCCCTAGGTCCACCCCCAGGCCACTCTTCACCCCAGGTTCCCCAGGTCCACCCCCGGGCCACCCTTCACCCCAGGCTCTCCAGGTCCACCCCCAGGCCACCCTTCACCCCAGGCTCCCCAGGTCCACCCCCAGGCCACCCTTCACCCCAGGCTCCGCAGGTCCACCCCCAGGCCACCCTTCACCCCAGGCTCTCCAGGTCTACCCCCCAGGACACCCTTCATCCCAGGCTCCCCTAGGTCCACCCCAGGCCACCCTTCACCCTAGGCTCCCCAGGTCCACCCCCAGGCCACCCTTCACCCCAGGCTCCCCAGGTTCACCCCCAGGCTACAATCACCCCAGGCTCCCCAGGTCTACCCCCCAGGACACCCTTCACCCCAGGCTCCCCAGGTCTACCCCCAGGCCACCCTTTACCCCAGGCTCCCCAGGTCCACCCCCAGGCCACCCTTCACCCCAGGCTCCCCAGGTCCACCCCCAGGCCACCCTTCACCCTAGGCTCCCCAGGTCTACTCCCAGGCCACCCTTCACCCCAGGCTCCCCTAGGTCCACCCCCAGGCAACCCTTCACCCCAGGCTCCCCTAAGTCCATCCCCAGGCCACCCTTCACCCCAGGCTCCCCAGGTCAACTCCCAGGCCACCCTTCACCCCAGGCTCCCCAGGTCCACCCCCAGGCCACCCTTCACCCTAGGCTCCCCAGGTCTACCCCCAGGCCACCCTTCACCCCAGGCTCCCCTAGGTCCACCCCCAGGCCACGCTTCACCCCAGGCTCCCCTAGGTCCACCCCTAGGCCACCCTTCACCCCAGGCTCCCCAGGTCCACCCCCAGGCCACCCTTCACCCCAGGCTCCCCAGGTCCACCCCCAGGCTCCCCAGGTCCACCCCCAGGCCACCCTTCACCCTAGGCTCCCCAGGTCCACCCCTAGGCCACCCTTCACCCCAGGCTCCCCAGGTCCATCCCCAGGCCACCCTTCACCCCAGGCTCCCCAGGTCTACCCCCAGGCCACCCTTCACCCCAGGCTCCCCAGGTCTACCCCCAGGCCACCCTTCACCCCAGGCTCCCCAGGTCTACCCCCTGGCAACCCTTCACCCCAGGCTCCCATTGGTGCACCCCCAGGCCACCCTTCATGCCAGGCTCCCCAGGTCTACCCCCAGGCCACCCTTCACCCCAGGCTCCCCTAGGTCCACCCACAGGCCACCCTTCACCCCAGGTTCCCCAGGTCCACCCCCAGGCCACCCTTCACCCCAGGCTCCCCAGGTCCACCCCCAGGCCACCCTTCACCCCAGGCTCCCCAGGTCCACTCCCAGGCCACCCTTCACCCCAGGCTCCACAGGTCCACCCCCAGGCCACCCTTCACCCCAGGCTCCCCAGGTCTACCCCCCAGGACACCCTTCACCCCAGGCTCCCCTAGGTCCACCCCCAGGCCACCCTTCACCCCAGGCTCCCCAGGTCCACCCCCAGGCCACCCTTCACCCCAGGCTTCTCAGGTCCACCCTTCACCCCAGGCTCCCCAGGTCCACCCCCAGGCCACCCTTCACCCCAGGCTCCCCAGGTCTACCCCCCAGGACACCCTTCACCCCAGGCTCCCCAGGTCTACCCCCAGGCCACCCTTCACCCCAGGCTCCCCAGGTCCACCCCCAAGCCACCCTTCACCCCAGGCTCCCCAGGTCCACCCCCAGGCCACCCTTCACCCTAGGCTCCCCAGGTCTACCCCCAGGCCACCCTTCACCCCAGGCTCCCCTAGGTCCACCCCCAGGCCACCCTTCACCCCAGGCTCCCCTAGGTCCACCCCCAGGCCACCCTTCACCCCAGGCTCCCCAGGTCCACCCCCTGGCCACCCTTCACCCCAGGCTCCCCAGGTCCACCCCCAGGCCACCCTTCACCCCAGGCTCCCCAGGTCTACCCCTAGGCTCCCCAGGTCTACCCCCAGGCCACCCTTCACCCCAGGCTCCCCAGGTCTACCCCCAGGCAACCCTTCACCCCAGGCTCCCCTAGGTCCACCCCCAGGCCACCCTTCACCCCAGGCTCCCCAAGTGCACCCCCAGGCCACCCTTCACCCCAGGCTCCCCAGGTCCACCCCCAGGCCACCCTTCACCCCAGGCTCCCCAGGCCACCCTTCACCCCAGGCTCCCCAGGTCAACCCCCAGGCCACCCTTCACCCCAGGCTCCCCAGGTCCACCCCCAGGCCACCCTTCACCCTAGGCTCCCCAGGTCTACCCCCAGGCCACCCTTCACCCCAGGCTCCCCTAGGTCCAACCCCAGGCCACCCTTCACCCCAGGCTCCCCTAGGTCCACCCCTAGGCCACCCTTCACCCCAGGATACCCAGGTCCACCCCCAGGCCATCCTTCACCCCAGGCTCCCCAGGTCCACCCCCAGGCCACCCTTCACCCCAGGCTCCCCAGGTCCACCCCCAGGCCACCCTTCACCCTAGGCTCCCCAGGTTCACCCCTAGGCCACCCTTCACCCCAGGCTCCCCAGGTCCATCCCCAGGCCACCCTTCACCCCAGGCTCCCCAGGTCTACCCCCAGGCAACCCTTCACCCCAGGCTCCCCTTGGTGCACCCCCAGGCCACCCTTCACCCTAGGCTCCCCAGGTCCACCCCTAGGCCACCCTTCACCCCAGGATACCCAGGTCCACCCCCAGGCCATCCTTCACCCCAGGCTCCCCAGGTCCACCCCCAGGCCACCCTTCACCCCAGGCTCCCCAGGTCCACCCCCAGGCCACCCTTCACCCTAGGCTCCCCAGGTTCACCCCTAGGCCACCCTTCACCCCAGGCTCCCCAGGTCTACCCCCAGGCCACCCTTCACCCCAGGCTCCCCAGGTCTACCCCCAGGCAACCCTTCACCCCAGGCTCCCCTTGGTGCACCCCCAGGCCACCCTTCACCCCAGGCTCCCCAGGTCTACCCCCAGGCCACCCTTCACCCCAGGCTCCCCTAGGTCCACCCCCAGGCCACCCTTCACCCCAGGTTCCCCAGGTCCACCCCTAGGCCACCCTTCACCCCAGGCTCCCCAGGTCCACCCCCAGGCCACCCTTCACCCCAGGCTCCCCAGGTCCACTCCCAGGCCACCCTTCACCCCAGGCTCCCCAGGTCCACCCCAGGCCACCCTTCACCCCAGGCTCCCTAGGTCTACCCCCCAGGACACCCTTCACCCCAGGCTCCCCTAGGTCGACCCCCAGGCCACCCTTCACCCCAGGCTCCCCAGGTCCACCCCCAGGCCACCCTTCACCCCAGGCTCCCCAGGTCCACCCTTCACCCCAGGCTCCCCAGGTCCACCCCCAGGCCACCCTTCACCCCAGGCTCCCCAGGTCTACCCCCCAGGACACCCTTCACCCCAGGCTCCCCAGGTCTACCCCCAGGCCACCCTTCACCCCAGGCTCCCCAGGTCCACCCCCAGGCCACCCTTCACCCCAGGCTCCCCAGGTCCACCCCCAGGCCACCCTTCACCCTAGGCTCCCCAGGTCTACCCCCAGGCCACCCTTCACCCCAGGCTCCCCTAGGTCCACCCCCAGGCCACCCTTCACCCCAGGCTCCCCTAGGTCCTCCCCCAGGCCACCCTTCACCCCAGGCTCCCCAGGTCCACCCCCTGGCCACCCTTCACCCCAGGCTCCCCAGGTCCACCCCCAGGCCACCCATCACCCCAGGCTCCCCAGGTCTACCCCCAGGCTCCCCAGGTCTACCCCCAGGCCACCCTTCACCCCAGGCCCCCCAGATCTACCCCCAGGCAACCCTTCACCCCAGGCTCCCCTAGGTCCACCCCCAGGCCACCCTTCTCCCCAGGCTCCCCAGGTGCACCCCCAGGCCACCCTTCACCCCAGGCTCCCCAGGTCCACCCCCAGGCCACCCTTCACCCCAGGCTCCCCAGGTCTACCCCCAGGCCACCCTTCACCCCAGGCTCCCCAGGTCCACCCCCAGGCCACCCTTCACCCCAGGCTCCCCAGGTCCACCCCCAGGCCACCCTTCACCCCAGGCTCCCCAGGTCCACTCCCAGGCCACCCTTCACCCCAGGCTCCACAGGTCCACCCCCAGGCCACCCTTCACCCCAGGCTCCCCAGGTCTACCCCCCAGGACACCCTTCACCCCAGGCTCCCCTAGGTCCACCCCCAGGCCACCCTTCACCCCAGGCTCCCCAGGTCCACCCCCAGGCCACCCTTCACCCCAGGCTCCCCAGGTCCACCCTTCACCCCAGGCTCCCCAGGTCCACCCCCAGGCCACCCTTCACCCCAGGCTCCCCAGGTCTACCCCCCAGGACACCCTTCACCCCAGGTTCCCCAGGTCTACCCCCAGGCCACCCTTCACCCCAGGCTCCCCAGGTCCACCCCCAGGCCACCCTTCACCCCAGGCTCCCCAGGTCCACCCCCAGGCCACCCTTCACCCTAGGCTCCCCAGTTCTACCCCCAGGCCACCCTTCACCCCAGGCTCCCCTAGGTCCACCCCCAGGCCACCCTTCACCCCAGGCTCCCCTAGGTCCACCCCCAGGCCACCCTTCACCCCAGGCTCCACAGGTCCACCCCCTGGCCACCCTTCACCCCAGGCTCCCCAGGTCCACCCCCAGGCCACCCTTCACCCCAGGCTCCCCAGGTCTACCCCTAGGCTCCCCAGGTCTACCCCCAGGCCACCCTTCACCCCAGGCTCCCCAGGTCTACCCCCAGGCAACCCTTCACCCCAGGCTCCCCAAGTGCACCCCCAGGCCACCCTTCACCCCAGGCTCCCCAGGTCCACCCCCAGGCCACCCTTCACCCCAGGCTCCCCAGGTCCACCCCCAGGCCACCCTTCACCCCAGGCTCCCCAGGCCACCCTTCACCCCAGGCTCCCCAGGTCCACCCCCAGGCCACCCTTCACCCTAGGCTCCCCAGGTCTACCCCCAGGCCACCCTTCACCCCAGGCACCCCTAGGTCCAACCCCAGGCCACCCTTCACCCCAGGCTCCCCTAGGTCCACCCCTAGGCCACCCTTCACCCCAGGCTACCCAGGTCCACCCCCAGGCCATCCTTCACCCCAGGCTCCCCAGGTCCACCCCCAGGCCACCCTTCACCCCAGGCTCCCCAGGTCCACCCCCAGGCCACCCTTCACCCTAGGCTCCCCAGGTTCACCCCTAGGCCACCCTTCACCCCAGGCTCCCCAGGTCCCCCCCAGGCCACCCTTCACCCCAGGCTCCCCAGGTCCACCCCCAGGCCACCCTTCACCCCAGGCTCCCCAGGTCCACTCCCAGGCCACCCTTCACCCCAGGCTCCCCAGGTCATCCCCAGGCCACCCTTCACCCCAGGCTCCCCAGGTCTACCCCCCAGGACACCCTTCACCCCAGGCTCCCCTAGGTCGACCCCCAGGCCACCCTTCACCCCAGGCTCCCCAGGTCCACCCCCAGGCCACCCTTCACCCCAGGCTCCCCAGGTCCACCCTTCACCCCAGGCTCCCCAGGTCCACCCCCAGGCCACCCTTCACCCCAGGCTCCCCAGGTCTACCCCCCAGGACACCCTTCACCCCAGGCTCCCCAGGTCTACCCCCAGGCCACCCTTCACCCCAGGCTCCCCAGGTCCACCCCTAGGCCACCCTTCACCCCAGGCTCCCCAGGTCCACCCCCAGGCCACCCTTCACCCTAGGCTCCCCAGGTCTACCCCCAGGCCACCCTTCACCCCAGGCTCCCCTAGGTCCACCCCCAGGCCACCCTTCACCCCAGGCTCCCCTAGGTCCACCCCCAGGCCACCCTTCACCCCAGGCTCCCCAGGTCCACCCCCTGGCCACCCTTCACCCCAGGCTCCCCAGGTCCACCCCCAGGCCACCCTTCACCCCAGGCTCCCCAGGTCTACCCCTAGGCTCCCCAGGTCTACCCCCAGGCCACCCTTCACCCCAGGCTCCCCAGGTCTACCCCCAGGCAACCCTTCACCCCAGGCTCCCCTAGGTCCACCCCCAGGCCACCCTTCACCCCAGGCTCCCCAAGTGCACCCCCAGGCCACCCTTCACCCCAGGCTCCCCAGGTCCACCCCCAGGCCACCCTTCACCCCAGGCTCCCCAGGTCCACCCCCAGGCCACCCTTCACCCCAGGCTCCCCAGGCCACCCTTCACCCCAGGCTCCCCAGGTCCACCCCCAGGCCACCCTTCACCCTAGGCTCCCCAGGTCTACCCCCAGGCCACCCTTCACCCCAGGCACCCCTAGGTCCAACCCCAGGCCACCCTTCACCCCAGGCTCCCCTAGGTCCACCCCTAGGCCACCCTTCACCCCAGGCTACCCAGGTCCACCCCCAGGCCACCCTTCACCCCAGGCTCCCCAGGTCCACCCCCAGGCCACCCTTCACCCCAGGCTCCCCAGGTCCACCCCCAGGCCACCCTTCACCCTAGGCTCCCCAGGTTCACCCCTAGGCCACCCTTCACCCCAGGCTCCCCAGGTCCCCCCCCAGGCCACCCTTCACCCCAGGCTCCCCAGGTCCACCCCCAGGCCACCCTTCACCCCAGGCTCCCCAGGTCCACTCCCAGGCCACCCTTCACCCCAGGCTCCCCAGGTCATCCCCAGGCCACCCTTCACCCCAGGCTCCCCAGGTCTACCCCCCAGGACACCCTTCACCCCAGGCTCCCCTAGGTCGACCCCCAGGCCACCCTTCACCCCAGGCTCCCCAGGTCCACCCCCAGGCCACCCTTCACCCCAGGCTCCCCAGGTCCACCCTTCACCCCAGGCTCCCCAGGTCCACCCCCAGGCCCCCCTTCACCCCAGGCTCCCCAGGTCCACCCCCAGGCCACCCTTCACCCCAGGCTCCCCAGGTCTACCCCCCAGGACACCCTTCACCCCAGGCTCCCCAGGTCTACCCCCAGGCCACCCTTCACCCCAGGCTCCCCAGGTCCACCCCCAGGCCACCCTTCACCCCAGGCTCCCCAGGTCCACCCCCAGGCCACCCTTCACCCTAGGCTCCCCAGGTCTACCCCCAGGCCACCCTTCACCCCAGGCTCCCCTAGGTCCACCCCCAGGCCACCCTTAACCCCAGGCTCCCCTAGGTCCTCCCCCAGGCCACCCTTCACCCCAGGCTCCCCAGGTCCACCCCCTGGCCACCCTTCACCCCAGGCTCCCCAGGTCCACCCCCAGGCCACCCATCACCCCAGGCTCCCCAGGTCTACCCCCAGGCTCCCCAGGTCTACCCCCAGGCCACCCTTCACCCCAGGCCCCCCAGATCTACCCCCAGGCAACCCTTCACCCCAGGCTCCCCTAGGTCCACCCCCAGGCCACCCTTCACCCCAGGCTCCCCAGGTGCACCCCCAGGCCACCCTTCACCCCAGGCTCCCCAGGTCCACCCCCAGGCCACCCTTCACCCCAGGCTCCCCAGGTCTACCCCCAGGCCACCCTTCACCCCAGGCTCCCCAGGTCCACCCCCAGGCCACCCTTCACCCCAGGCTCCCCAGGTCCACCCCCAGGCCACCCTTCACCCCAGGCTCCCCAGGTCCACTCCCAGGCCACCCTTCACCCCAGGCTCCACAGGTCCACCCCCAGGCCACCCTTCACCCCAGGCTCCCCAGGTCTACCCCCAGGACACCCTTCACCCCAGGCTCCCCTAGGTCCACCCCCAGGCCACCCTTCACCCCAGGCTCCCCAGGTCCACCCCCAGGCCACCCTTCACCCCAGGCTCCCCAGGTCCACCCTTCACCCCAGGCTCCCCAGGTCCACCCCCAGGCCACCCTTCACCCCAGGCTCCCCAGGTCTACCCCCCAGGACACCCTTCACCCCAGGTTCCCCAGGTCTACCCCCAGGCCACCCTTCACCCCAGGCTCCCCAGGTCCACCCCCAGGCCACCCTTCACCCCAGGCTCCCCAGGTCCACCCCCAGGCCACCCTTCACCCTAGGCTCCCCAGTTCTACCCCCAGGCCACCCTTCACCCCAGGCTCCCCTAGGTCCACCCCCAGGCCACCCTTCACCCCAGGCTCCCCTAGGTCCACCCCCAGGCCACCCTTCACCCCAGGCTCCACAGGTCCACCCCCTGGCCACCCTTCACCCCAGGCTCCCCAGGTCCACCCCCAGGCCACCCTTCACCCCAGGCTCCCCAGGTCTACCCCTAGGCTCCCCAGGTCTACCCCCAGGCCACCCTTCACCCCAGGCTCCCCAGGTCTACCCCCAGGCAACCCTTCACCCCAGGCTCCCCTAGGTCCACCCCCAGGCCACCCTTCACCCCAGGCTCCCCAGGTGCACCCCCAGGCCACACTTCACCCCAGGCTCCCCAGGTCCACCCCCAGGCCACCCTTCACCCCAGGCTCCCCAGGCCACCCTTCACCCCAGGCTCCCCAGGTCAACCCCCAGGCCACCCTTCACCCCAGGCTCTCCAGGTCCACCCCCAGGCCACCCTTCACCCTAGGCACCCCAGGTCTACCCCCAGGCTACCCTTCACCCCAGGCTCCCCTAGGTCCACCCCCAGGCCACCCTTCACCCCAGGCTCCCCTAGGTCCACCCCTAGGCCACCCTTCACCCCAGGCTACCCAGGTCCACCCCCAGGCCATCCTTCACCCCAGGCTCCCCAGGTCCACCCCCAGGCCACCCTTCACCCCAGGCTCCCCAGGTCCACCCCCAGGCCACCCTTCACCCTAGGCTCCCCAGGTTCACCCCTAGGCCACCCTTCACCCCAGGCTCCCCAGGTCCATCCCCAGGCCACCCTTCACCCCAGGCTCCCCAGGTCTACCCCCAGGCCACCCTTCACCCCAGGCTCCCCAGGTCTACCCCCAGGCCACCCTTCACCCCAGGCTCCCCAGGTCTACCCCCAGGCAACCCTTCACCCCAGGCTCCCCTTGGTGCACCCCCAGGCCACCCTTCACCCCAGGCTCCCCAGGTCTACCCCCAGGCCACCCTTCACCCCAGGCTCCACTAGGTCCACCCCCAGGCCACCCTTCACCCCAGGTTCCCCAGGTCCACCCCCAGGCCACCCTTCACCCCAGGCTCCCCAGGTCCACCCCCAGGCCACCCTTCACCCCAGGCTCCCCAGGTCCACTCACAGGCCACCCTTCACCCCAGGCTCCCCAGGTCCACCCCCAGGCCACCCTTCACCCCAGGCTCCCCAGGTCTACCCCCCAGGACACCCTTCACCCCAGGCTCCCCTAGGTCGACCCCCAGGCCACCCTTCACCCCAGGCTCCCCAGGTCCACCCCCAGGCCACCCTTCACCCCAGGCTCCCCAGGTCCACCCTTCACCCCAGGCTCCCCAGGTCCACCCCCAGGCCACCCTTCACCCCAGGCTCCCCAGGTCTACCCCCCAGGACACCCTTCACCCCAGGCTCCCCAGGTCTACCCCCAGGCCACCCTTCACCCCAGGCTCCCCAGGTCCACCCCCAGGCCACCCTTCACCCCAGGCTCCCCAGGTCCACCCCCAGGCCACCCTTCACCCTAGGCTCCCCAGGTCTACCCCCAGGCCACCCTTCACCCCAGGCTCCCCTAGGTCCACCCCCAGGCCACCCTTCACCCCAGGCTCCCCTAGGTCCACCCCCAGGCCACCCTTCACCCCAGGCTCCCCAGGTCCACCCCCTGGCCACCCTTCACCCCAGGCTCCCCAGGTCCACCCCCAGGCCACCCTTCACCCCAGGCTCCCCAGGTCTACCCTTAGGCTCCCCAGGTCTACCCCCAGGCCACCCTTCACCCCAGGCCCCCCAGGTCTACCCGCAGGCAACCCTTCACCCCAGGCTCCCCTAGGTCCACCCCCAGGCCACCCTTCACCACAGGCTCCCCAGGTGCACCCCCAGGCCACCCTTCACCCCAGGCTCCCCAGGTCCACCCCCAGGCCACCCTTCACCCCAGGCTCCCCAGGTCTACCCCCAGGCCACCCTTCACCCCAGGCTCCCCAGGTCCACCCCCAGGTCACCCTTCACCCCAGGCTCCCCAGGTCTACCCCCAGGCCACCCTTCACCCCAGGCTCCCCAGGTCCACCCCCAGGCCACCCTTCACCCCAGGCTCCCCAGGTCTACCCCCAGGCCACCCTTCACCCCAGGCTCCCCTAGGTCCACCCCCAGGCCACCCTTCACCCCAGGTTCCCCAGGTCCACCCCCAGGCCACCCTTCACCCCAGGCTCCCCAGGTCCACCCCCAGGCCACCCTTCACCCCAGGCTCCCCAGGTCCACCCCCAGGCCACCCTTCACCCCTGGCTCCCCAGGTCCACCCCCAGGCCACCCTTCACCCCAGGCTCCCCAGGTTTACCCCCCAGGACACCCTTCACCCCAGGCTCCCCTAGGTCCACCCCCAGGCCACCCTTCACCCCTGGCTCCCCAGGTCCTCCCCCTGGCTACCCTTCACCCCAGGCTCCCCAGGTCCACCCCCAGGCCACCCTTCACCCCAGGCTCCCCAGGTCTACCCCCCAGGACACCCTTCACCCCAGGCTCCCCAGGTCTACCCCCTGGCCACCCTTCACCCCAGCCTCCCCAGGTCCACCCCCAGGCCACCCTTCACCCCAGGCTCCCCAGGTCCACCCCCAGGCCACCCTTCACCCCAGGCTCCCCAGGTCTACCCCCCAGGCCACCCTTCACCCCAGGCTCCCCAGGTCCACCCCCAGGCTACCCTTCACCCCAGGCTCCCCAGGTCCACCCCCAGGCCACCCTTCACCCCAGGCTCCCCAGGTCTACCCCCCAGGACACCCTTCACCCCAGGCTCCCCAGGTCTACCCCCTGGCCACCCTTCACCCCAGGCTCCCCAGGTCCACCCCCAGGCCACCCTTCACCCCTGGCTCCGAGATCATGCCATTTAATTTTCACTATTGCCACTATGTCTGGATCTGCCTCACTAACTCTTTCTTTTATCTCCTGCTTTTTTGGATACCCCATCAGCATTGGTATACCAAACCTTGAGACTCTTCTTGGAAACTCAGGTGCCAAAGTTCCCCCTTTCACCGGGGGTCTGGGGGGACTGGGGGGCGAATGGGGACTGTGGGGGTGTCTGGGGGGTGCTGGGGAGGTGCCTGGAAGTGCCTGGTAGGCGAATGGGTTCTGGGCATCTAGGGGGCAGGAAGGCCACAATGGGCCTGAAAGTTAGGGAGGGGTCTGAATGGCATAGGGGGGTTCAGAAGTAGAGACTGAGAGTCAGAGGTTGAGAGGTTGGGGGTGGGGAGAGGGATATTGAGGGCAGAAGGCTGAGAGGAGAATGGAGCATGGGTGCTGGGGGTGGAAGAGAGGGTGTATTAGTTAGGGGGAATCGGGGGTAGGTGGGGGTTTTGGGGTAGAAGAGGGGAAGAGGGAGATGGGGGAAGGTGTTTGGGGGTTAAATGTGGGCTGGAGGTGCATAGGAGGGGTGAGGGTTGGGTGGGGTTTGGGGGTGAGTGGAAGAGGGATGCAGTGGAAGCTGGGATGGAGTAGATGGAATTGAAGGCCGTATGGTAGAAGGTGCAGGAGAGTAGGAGGAGGTAGTAGGGAAGGGGGGATGGGAAGGTGGGTTTGGGGAGGGCATGGCTTGACCCACTGGGGTCGTTGACAGGTATGGTGTAGCAGGGGCAGAGGAGTTGTTGGGAAAGTGCAAATGTGGAAGGGGCAGGGGGGATTTAGGGGGATGAGGCAAGGGGGTTTTGGGGGGCTGAGGCAGGGGGGAGGTATAGGAGGTGCTGAGTTGGGGAGGATGTGACCTGGGAGGTGACCTGGGAGGTGGCCTGGGAGGTGACCTGGGAGGTGACCTGGGAGGTGGCCTGGGAGGTGACCTGGGAGGTGAGGCTACCTGAGAGGATAGGGGTACGGTGTCATGCTTGCCATCTATTCTTGTGGGCTATTTGCTCACCTTTCGTCATTAATCTCTCTATAGACACATTGTAATGGGTTTCACTTCCTCTGAGTAAATGCTTGTTCCTCATTATGTACTCCACAGCCTCCTCATTGGAGAATTGCACCAGAACAGGTCTATTCTTGGTACAATTGTAAGGTGCAACCCGGCGGCTGATATCCACCTCGTTTCCTGCCATCCGTGCTCCAATACATTCACCCTGAGGGAACACACAGGGTGAAGGCAGCAAGCAAGAACATACAGGGTGAAGGCAGCAAGCAAGAACACACAAGGTGAAGGCAGCAAGCAAGAACACCCAGGGTGAAGGCAGCAAGCAAGAACACACAGAGTGAAGGCAGCAAGCAAGAACACACAAGGTGAAGGCAGCAAGCAAGAACACACAGGGTGAAGGCAGCAAGCAAGAACACACAGGGTGAAGGCAGCAAGCAAGAACACACAGGGTGAAGGCAGCAAGAAAGAACACACAGGGTGAAGGCAGCAAGCAAGAACACAAAGGGTGAAGGCATCAAGCAAGAACACACAGGGTGAAGGCAGTAAGCAAGAGCACACAGGGTGAAGGCAGCAAGTAAAAACACACAAGGTGAAGGCAGCAAGCAAGAACACACAGGAAATGTGAGTGAGAACAGCAAGTGTGGAAAATATTCACTGTTACTATTACAAGTTTAAACCGGAGCTTAACCCTCACCACGTGGCCGATGTTTACAATACGTAACCCAGACCACGTGGCCGATGTTTACAATACGTAACCCAGACCACGTGGACGATGTTTACAAGACGTAACCCAGACCACGTGGCCGATGTTTACAATACGTAACCCAGACCACGTGGCCGATGTTTACAATACGTAACTCAGACCACGTGGCCTATGTTTACAATACGTAACCCTGACCACGTGGCCTATGTTTACAATACGTAACCCTGACCACGTGGCCTATGTTTACAATACGTAACCCAGACCACGTGGCCGATGTTTACAATACGTAACCCAGACCACGTGGCCGATGTTTACAATAAGTAACTCAGACCACGTGGCCTATGTTTACAATACGTAACCCTGACCACGTGGCCTATGTTTACAATACGTAACCCAGACCACGTGGCCGATGTTTACAATACGTAACCCAGACCACGTGGCCGATGTTTACACTATACGAGAATATGGGTCGTGTTGCCAGATGTGCGATAACCATTATAACAGATTTCCTCCAATAAATTACATTATAACAGCTAACATATATACTTGCTATCACACAATCTCTAGAACAATGATACCGTGAAAGGAGATAACTTGTACATATACAAATCAAAGAACATGTGTGTGTGATGTTAGAAAAACACCCAATTGTTTCGTCTAGGACACAGTACCACAATACTTTCACGAATGAATTCATAAACAACACCCCGTTGTTGAGTATTGTAACTGACTTAGTAATTCTTAGAATTAAGTAGAAGTTAGTAAAGAAAAAGATTCAGCCGCAGTCAGCTGTGTTTCCTTCGGACTATTGACTAGTTACTCTCACACGAATAACGAAAGTATTCAGAAGAGAAAAACATCTTTGGGAACTGGTCAACAGTTCACGTTCCAGCTGAAGTGGGATGTGACCTCGCGGCACTGGGACTCTCGAACACAGCAGGTGAGTCCAAGTGTTAAAAATTACCATGAATTTGTTATCAGTGGTTTACGTGGAACTGGAGGATGTAATGGAGGTTAAGATAACATTGTTTGCGAGCCCGTTATAAAGGAAGATAACATTATGGGTGACATATGGGGAAGATAGCATTATGGGTGACAAATGAAGATGATAACAATATGGGTGACATTTGTGAAAGATAACATTATGGGTGACATATGGGGAAGATAACATTATGGGTGACATATGGGGAAGATAACATTATGGTTGACATATGGGGAAGATAACATTATGGGTGACATATGGGGAAGAAAACATTATGGGGTGACATATGGGGGAAGATAACATTATGGGTGACATATGGGGAAGATAACATTATGGGTGACATATGAGGAAGATAACATTATGGGTGACATTTGGGAAAGATAATATTATGGGTGACATATGAGGAAGATAACATTATAGGTGACATATGGGGAAGATAACATTATGGGTGACATATGGGGAAGATAACATTATGGGTGACATATGAGGAAGATAACATTATGGGTGACATATGGAGAAGATAACATTATGGATGACATATGGGGAAGATAACATTATGGTTGACATATGGGGAAGATAACATTATGGGTGACATATGGGGAAGATAACATTATGGGTGACATATGGAGAAGATAACATTATGGTTGACATATGGGGAAGATAACATTATGGGTGACATATGGGGAAGATAGCATTATGGGTGTCGGAAAATCCGACACCATTTAATAATCATACAGATAATAGCTGTGTTGTATAAACAAGTTACCCATAGAAAACGTAACTTGTAGTGGAATTACCGTCTATAGAAAACGGGATATCATCACCACATACTATTATAATTCACCAGCTATTCTGCTGGGAATTGTTCTTAAATACATTAGTCTTTGGACTTTACCATCATAAAACATCTTATATAAATTAACTTAATTATCAATATTAAAGTAGAGTAAATGTGACCCTTCTATCACTTTCTGACATGTGGACAATGTAAGCCAGGCGTCAGAGTGAGGGAGGGGGGTAGCCATTGTTGTGTCACCTCCAAGACGTGTGGAGCAAATTTGGCTCCTATCATATCTGGACAATGTCGGCCAGGCGTCAATAGTATGGAGTGTTAGATGCAGCCATTGTTTATATTGAGACCAGAGGCTCACACGGGAGCAAATTCGGCTCCTGTTAATTTTACTTGGACGTAGTGTTATGGATACCAAAGGTGTACCATCTGTCAACACGCTGTCAACAAATCAAGTTAAGTGTTCTTTCCGAAACCCATTATCTATCATTAGTGGCCATTAATGTCATTATATAGGGTGAACCGGTTAGAGCACGTGGAAGCCTCAAACTAAAGGTAATTAAGCCAGGTCTTCATGTTCCATGTACTGTATAGTGTTTTCTCTGAAATACTTGTCATATATAGGATTCTGGCTTCACAGCTAGCGCACTTTTGACAGGTCAAGACGAGGAAGCAAGATTTGTGCACCAGTTACTGGGTGATATGGAAGCTACCTCAAAGAGGATAATTTGGTGTCTACACCCTAGTTATACCTGGTGGACTAACCTGCTGTACTATAAGATAAGGAACCTTTTCAATGTATGTAGTTAATACTGTAGTTTGATTGGCTGCATATATATTAATTTAATAACCCCCCTAATGTGTAGAGGATCGATTTGTGAGATTGAGATTATTGCAGAAATACAGTCCACTTATCATTATACAAATTGCTATCGAAGTATATAAATTAACGTAAATATAAATTCATATAAATTAAATAAATATAAATCTCACAGGTCGGTTCCCACAATGGGTGACATATGGGGAAGATAACATTATGGGTGACATATGGGGAAGATAACATTATGGTTGACATATGGGGAAGATAACATTATGGGTGACATATGGGGAAGATAACATTATGGGTGACATATGGGGAAGATAACATTATGGTTGACATATGGGGAAGATAACATTATGGGGTGACATATGGGGAAGATAACATTATGGGTGACATATGGGGAAGATAACATTATAGGGTGATATATGGGGAAGATAACATTATGGGTAACATATGGGGAAGATAACATTATGGGTGACATATGGGGAAGATAACATTATGGGTGACATATGAGGAAGATAACATTATGGGTGACATATGGAGAAGATAACATTATGGTTGACATATGGGGAAGATAACATTATGGTTGACATATGGGGAAGATAACATTATGGGTGACATATGGGGAAGATAACATTATGGGTGACATATGGAGAAGATAACATTATGGTTGACATATGGGGAAGATAACATTATGGGTGACATATGGGGAAGATAACATTATGGGTGACATATGGGGAAGATAACATTATGGGTGACATATGGGGAAGATAACATTATGGGTGACATATGGAGAAGATAACATTATGGTTGACATATGGGGAAGATAACATTATGGTTGACATATGGGGAAGATAACATTATGGGTGACATATGGGGAAGATAACATTATGGGTGACATATGGAGAAGATAACATTATGGTTGACATATGGGGAAGATAACATTATGGGTGACATATGGAGAAGATAACATTATGGTTGACATATGGGGAAGATAACATTATGGTTGACATATGGGGAAGATAACATTATGGGTGACATATGGGGAAGATAACATTATGGGTGACATATGGGGAAGATAACATTATGGGTGACATATGGGGAAGATAACATTATAGATGACATTCTTGACGCAGAACTGTTTCAGTGAGTGCAATTTTTGTTGTTGTTACAATTTTTTATGTTGTGATTACAACGAAATAGAGAAAAAAGTGATATAGAGGTGCAACAATCAACTGACAGATTTACAATACGTGGTATTTATGCGGTATTTATAGGAGAGAACGGATCAGTCGGCAGTGAAAGTGTAACAGCGATCTTTCCTGATGAACTTTTGAACAACAAGCAACGAGCATACAAGGTAAGGCCAACATGCAGGAACATGTAAGTCAGGTGAGCTCAACTAGCAAGTAACAAACAAGTTGAGGTTAACAAGCAAAAACAAAGGTGAGGGCATAGGAGTAAGAAATAATAAAAAACAGACGTATAGGGTAGAAAGCATATATATATATATATATATATATATACATATATGCAAACAAGCCTGAATGGTCCCCAGGACTATATGCGAATGAAAACTCACACCCCAGAAGTGACTCGAACCCATACTCCCAGGAGCAACGCAACTGGTAACTACAGGGCGCCTTAATCCACTTGACCATCACGGCCATCAAAAGGAAGTGATAGCCAAGGCTATTTGAGCCACTTCCCCGACGGCAACTCGGATGGTAATCTTGCGCATAGCATTTCACCAAATCACCTCATTCTGTGGGGCACACGTGAGGAACACAAATGCGAACAAGCCTGAATGGTCCCCAGGACTATATGCGAATGAAAACTCACACCCCAGAAGTGACTCGAACCCATACTCCCAGGAGCAACGCAACTGGTAACTACAGGGCGCCTTAATCCACTTGACCATCACGGCCGTCAAAAGGAAGTGATAGCCAAGGCTATTTGAGCCACTTCCCCGACGGCAACTCGGATGGTAATCTTGGGCATAGCATTTCACCAAATCACCTCATTCTTTGGGGCACACGTGAGGAACACAAATGCGAACAAGCCTGAATGGTCCCCAGGACTATATGCGAATGAAAACTCACACCCCAGAAGTGACTCGAACCCATACTCCCAGGAGCAACGCAACTGGTAACTACAGGGCCCCTTAATCCACTTGACCATCACGGCCATCAAAAGGAAGTGATAGCCAAGGCTATTTGAGCCACTTCCCCGACGGCAACTCGGATGGTTGGAACACACGTGAGGAATCAGGCTTGTTCGCATTTGTGTTCCTCACGTGTGCCCCAAAGAATGAGGTGATTTGGTGAAATGCTATGCCCAAGATTACCATCCGAGTTGCCGTCGGGGAAGTGGCTCAAATAGCCTTGGCTATCACTTCCTTTTGACGGCCGTGATGGTCAAGTGGATTAAGGCGCCCTGTAGTTACCAGTTGCGTTGCTCCTGGGAGTATGGGTTCGAGTCACTTCTGGGGTGTGAGTTTTCATTCGCATATAGTCCTGGGGACCATTCAGGCTTGTTCGCATTTGTGTTCCTCACGTGTGCCCCACAGAATGAGGTGATTTGGTGAAATGCTATGCCCAAGATTACCATCCGAGTTGCCGTCGGGGAAGTGGCTCAAATAGCCTTGGCTATCACTTCCTTTTGATGGCCGTGATGGTCAAGTGGATTAAGGCGCCCTGTAGTTACCAGTTGCGTTGCTCCTGGGAGTATGGGTTCGAGTCACTTCTGGGGTGTGAGTTTTCATTCGCATATAGTCCTGGGGACCATTCAGGCTTGTTCGCATTTGTGTTCCTCACGTGTGCCCCAAAGAATGAGGTGATTTGGTGAAATGCTATGCCCAAGATTACCATCCGAGTTGCCGTCGGGGAAGTGGCTCAAATAGCCTTGGCTATCACTTCCTTTTGACGGCCGTGATGGTCAAGTGGATTAAGGCGCCCTGTAGTTACCAGTTGCGTTGCTCCTGGAAGTATGGGTTCGAGTCACTTCTGGGGTGTGAGTATTCATATATATATATATATATATATATATATATATATATATATATATATATATATATATATATATATATATATATATATATATATATATATATATGTATATATATATATATATGTATATATATATATATATATATGTATATATATATATATATATGCTTCTATATTGGAGCGGATTCTTGAATCTTGAAATCCGCTCCAATATAGAAGCATCAAGAAATATGAACCAATAGGCTTTCTACAATTACTTCCATTCAATACCCATTGTGTCGTTTTCTGTCTTGTGTTTGAATTTAATACCCATTCAATACCCATTGTTGAAAGTTTGTTTTCACCTCATCCACCTCACCCAAATGTAGTTATAAAATCGAAGATGTGTAAGCTCTATTCAGTTTCAGTTGTGTGTTTGTAAAGTAAAGTCTTTGAAAATGTAATAAGTTTTACGAAACGCGCTCAAGTGTCGCGTCAGACTAGAAATAAAAATGAATTTTGGAGAATTGATCTTTGAATTACCATCAACAGTGAAAAGAAACGTAAGAAAGTTCGAGAAAATTCGCGTTAGAATTATTAATCTTACTTTTTCGGTCCTATTTAATAATATATATATATATATATATATATATATATATATATATATATATGTCGTACCTAGTAGCCAGAACGCACTTCTGAGCCTACTATGCAAGGCCCGATTTGCCTAATAAGCCAAGTTTTCATGAATTAATTGTTTTTCGACTACCTAACATACCTAACCTAAACTAACCTAACTTTTTCGGCTACCTAACCTAACCTAACCTATAAAGATAGGTTAGGTTAGGTTAGGTAAGGTTGGTTAGGTTCGGTCATATTTCTACGTTAATTTTAACTCCAATAAAAAAAAATTGACCTCATACATAATGAAATGGGTAGGTTTATCATTTCATATGAAAAAAATTAGAGAAAATATATTGATTCAGGAAAACTTGGCTTATTAGGCAAATCGGGCCTTGCATAGTAGGCCGAGAAGTGCGTTCTGGCTACTAGGTACGACATATATATATATATATATATATATATATATATATATATATATATATATATATATATATATATATATATATATATATATGTCGTACCTAGTAGCCAGAACGCACTTCTCAGCCTACTATGCAAGGCCCGATTTGCCTAATAAGCCACGTTTTTCTGAATTAATATATTTTCTCTAATTTTTTTCTTATGAAATGATAAAGCTAACCATTTCATTATGTATGAGGTCAATTTTTTTATTGGAGTTAAAATTAACGTAGATATATGACCGAACCTAACCAACCCTACCTAACCTAACCTAACCTATCTTTATAGGTTAGGTTAGGTTAGGTAGCTGAAAAAGTTAGATTAAGTTAGGTTAGGTAGGTTAGGTAGTCGAAAAAACATTAATTCATGAAAACTTGGCTTATTAGGCAAATCGGGCCTTGCATAGTAGGCTGAGAAGTGCGTTCTGGCTACTAGATACGCCATATATATATATATATATATATATATATATATATATATATATATATATATATATATATATGTCGTACCTAGTAGCCAGAACGCACTTCTCAGCCTACTATTCAAGGCCCGATTTGCCTAATAAGCCAAGTTTTCCTGAATTAATATATTTTCTCTAATTTTTTTCCTATGAAATGATAAAGCTACCCATTTCATTATGTATGAGGTCAATTTTTTTTTATTGGAGTTAAAATTAACGTAGATATATGGCCGAACCTAACCAACCCTACCTAACCTAACCTAACCTATCTTTATAGGTTAGGTTAGGTTAGGTAGCAGAAAAAGTTAGGTTAGGTTAGGTAAGGTAGGTTAGGTAGTCGAAAAACAATTAATTCATGAAAACTTGACTTATTAGGCAAATCGGGCCCTGCATAGTAGGCTGAGAAGTGCGTTCTGGCTACTAGGTACGACATATATATATATATATATATATATATATATATATATATATATATATATATATATATATATATATATATATATATATATATATATATGTCGTACCTAGTAGCCAGAACGCACTTCTCAGCCTACTATGCAAGGCCCGATTTGCCTAATAAGCCAAGTTTTCATGAATTAATTGTTTTTTGACTACCTAGCCTACCTAACCTAACCTAACCTAACTTTTTCGGCCACCTAACCTAACCTAACCTATAAAGATAGGTTAGGTTAGGTTAGGTAGGGTTGGTTAGATTCGGTCATATATCTACGTTAATTTTAACTCCAATAAAAAAAATTAACCTCATACATAATGAAATGGGTAGCTTTATCATTTCATAAGAAAAAAATTGGAGAAAATATATTATTTCATGAAAACTTGGCTTATTAGGCAAATCGGGCCTTGCATAGTAAGCTGAGAAGTGCGTTCTGGCTACTAGGTACGACATATATATATATATATATATATATATATATATATATATATATATATATATATATATAAATATATATATATATAAATATATATATATATATAAATATATATATATATATATATATATATATATATATATATATATATATATATATATATATATATATATATATATATATATATATAGTCCTGGGGACCATTCAGGCTTGTTCGCATTTGTGTTCCTCACGTGTGCCCCAAAGAATGAGGTGATTTGGTGAAATGCTATGCCCAAGATTACCATCCTAGTTGCTGTCGGGGAAGTGGCTCAAATACCCTTGGCTATCACTTCCTTTTGATGGCCGTGATGGTCAAGTGGATTAAGGCGCCCTGTAGTTACCAGTTGCGTTGCTCCTGGGAGTATGGGTTCGAGTCACTTCTGGGGTGTGAGTTTTCATTCGCATATAGTCCTGGGGACCATTCAGGCTTGTTCGCATTGGTGTTCCTCACGTGTGCCCCAAAGAATGAGGTGATTTGGTGAAATGCTATGCCCAAGATTACCATCCGAGTTGCCGTCAGGGAAGTGGCTCAAATAGCCTTGGCTATCACTTCCTTTTGATGGCCGTGATGGTCAAGTGGATTAAGGCGCCCTGTAGTTACCAGTTGCGTTGCTCCTGGGAGTATGGGTTCGAGTCACTTCTGGGGTGTGAGTTTTCATTCGCATATAGTCCTGGGGACCATTCAGGCTTGTTCGCATTTGTGTTCCTCACGTGTGCCCCAAAGAATGAGGTGATTTGGTGAAATGCTATGCCCAAGATTACCATCCGAGTTGCCGTCGGGGAAGTGGCTCAAATAGCCTTGGCTATCACTTCCTTTTGACGGCCGTGATGGTCAAGTGGATTAAGGCGCCCTGTAGTTACCAGTTGCGTTGCTCCTGGAAGTATGGGTTCGAGTCACTTCTGGGGTGTGAGTATTCATATATATATATATATATATATATATATATATATATATATATATATATATATATATATATATATATATATATATATATATATATATATATATATATATATATATATTCTATATATATATATATATATATATATATATATATGTATATATATATATATATGCTTCTATATTGGAGCGGATTCTTGAATCTTGAAATCCGCTCCAATATAGAAGCATCAAGAAATATGGACCAATAGGCTTTCTACAATTACTTCCATTCAATACCCATTGTTTCGTGTTCTGTCTTGTGTTTGAATTTAATACCCATTCAATACCCATTGTTGAAAGTTTGTTTTCACCTCATCCACCTCACCCAAATGTAGTTATAAAATCGAAGATGTGTAAGCTCTATTCAGTTTCAGTTGTGTGTTTGTAAAGTAAAGTCTTTGAAAATGTAATAAGTTTTACGAAACGCGCTCAAGTGTCGCGTCAGACTAGAAATAAAAATGAATTTTGGAGAATTGATCTTTGAATTACCATCAACAGTGAAAAGAAACGTAAGAAAGTTCGAGAAAATTCGCGTTAGAATTATTAATCTTACTTTTTCGGTCCTTTTCAATAATATATATATATATATATATATATATATATATATATATATATATATATATATATACATATATATATATATATATATATATATATATATATATATATATATATATATATATATATATATATATATATATATATATATATATATATATATATATATATGTCGTACCTAGTAGCCAGAACGCACTTCTCAGCCTACTATGCAAGGCCCGATATGCCTAATAAGCCACGTTTTTCTGAATTAATATATTTTCTCTAATTTTTTTCTTATGAAATGATAAAGCTACCCATTTCATTATGTATGAGGTCAATTTTTTTATTGGAGTTAAAATTAACGTAGATATATGACCGAACCTAACCAACCCTACCTAACCTAACCTAACCTATCTTTATAGGTTAGGTTAGGTTAGGTAGCTGAAAAAGTTAGATTAAGTTAGGTTAGGTAGGTTAGGTAGTCGAAAAAACATTAATTCATGAAAACTTGGCTTATTAGGCAAATCGGGCCTTGCATAGTAGGCTGAGAAGCGCGTTCTGGCTACTAGGTACGCCATACATATATATATATATATATATATATATATATATATATATATCTACATTTGAGTGAGGTGGGAAGGGTGATGTGGCATTACATTTGAGTAAGGTGGGAAGGATGATGTGGCATTAGAGGATATTAATAGGGTATTAAAAGTATCAACACAAGACAGAACACGAAACAATGGATATTGAATAGAAGTGTTTGTAGAAAGCCTATTGGTCCATATTTCTTGATGCTTCTATATTGGAGCGGAGTCTTGAGGTGGGTAGAATATAGTTGTGCAATAATTGGCTGTTGATTGCTGGTGTTGACTTCTTGATGTGTAGTGCCTCGCAAACGTCGAGCCGCCTGCTATCGCTGTATCTATCGATGATTTCTGTGTTGTTTACTAGGATTTCTCTGGCGATGGTTTGGTTATGGGAAGAGATTATATGTTCCTTAATGGAGCCCTGTTGTTTATGCATCGTTAAACGCCTAGAAAGAGATGTTGTTGTCTTGCCTATATACTGGGTTTTTTGGAGCTTACAGTCCCCAAGTGGGCATTTGAAGGCATAGACGACGTTAGTCTCTTTTAAAGCGTTCTGTTTCGTGTCTGGAGAGTTTCTCATGAGTAGGCTGGCCGTTTTTCTGGTTTTATAGAACCAGAAAACTATATTCTACACAACTATATTCTACCCACCTCAAGACTCCGCTCCAATATAGAAGCATCAAGAAATATGGACCAATAGGCTTTCTACAAACACTTCTATTCAATATCCATTGTTTCGTGTTCTGTCTTGTGTTGATACTTTTAATACCCTATTAATATCCTCTAATGCCACATCATCCTTCCCACCTTACTCATATATATATATATATATATATATATATATATATATATATATATATATATATATATATATATATATATATGTATATATATATATATATGTCGTACCTAGTAGCCAGAACGCACTTCTCAGCCTACTATGCAAGGCCCGATTTGCCTAATAAGCCAAGTTTTCATGAATTAATTGTTTTTTGACTACCTAGCCTACCTAACCTAACCTAACCTAACTTTTTCGGCCACCTAACCTAACCTAACCTAACTTTTTCGGCCACCTAACCTAACCTAACCTATAAAGATAGGTTAGGTTAGGTTAGGTAGGGTTGGTTAGGTTCGGTCATATATCTACGTTAATTTTAACTCCAATAAAAAAAATTAACCTCATACATAATGAAATGGGTAGCTTTATCATTTCATAAGAAAAAAATTTGAGAAAATATATTAATTCATGAAAACTTGGCTTATTAGGCAGCAAATCGGGCCTTGCATAGTAAGCTGAGAAGTGCGTTCTGGCTACTAGGTACGATATATATATAAATATATATATATATATATATATATATATATATATATATATATATATATATATATATATATATATTTATATATATATATATATAGTCCTGGGGACCATTCAGGCTTGTTCGCATTTGTGTTCCTCACGTGTGCCCCAAAGAATGAGGTGATTTGGTGAAATGCTATGCCCAAGATTACCATCCTAGTTGCTGTCGGGGAAGTGGCTCAAATAGCCTTGGCTATCACTTCCTTTTGATGGCCGTGATGGTCAAGTGAATTAGGGCGCCCTGTAGTTACCAGTTACGTTGCTCCTGGGAGTATGGGTTCGAGTCACTTCTGGGGTGTGAGTTTTCATTCGCATATAGTCCTGGGGACCATTCAGGCTTGTTCACATATATATATATATATATATATATATATATATATATATATATATATATATATATATATATATATATATATATATATATATATATATATATATATATATATATATATGTGTGTGTGTGTGTGTGTGTGTGTGTGTGTGTGTGTATATTACCAAAAAAGAGGTGTAGACACCAAGTGTAAACACCAGGTGTAGACGAAAGAAGTGACGTATGAAGGAAGAGGTACACAGGTGATGAGAGTGGGAGCAGGGCAAGAGGGGAGGAGATGGTGTGGTGGCGTGCGTTTATCCAGTAAGGGAAGACTGGAGAGCGTCTTCAGGGACACGGGAGACGACCGCCCAGCGTACTAAAGTACAGCCTGCCTGCCCCAAGGAACCATTCTCCAGGCTTTGTCTCCCCCTGACTCAGAGCTCCGTTGTTGCTGTGTAAGATTCAGCAACTCGGAACAAAAAGTTCCAAGTAGCACGGGCTATGGTGAGCCCGTAGTGGACTTACCAGGCACAGGAGCAGGGCTGTAACTGTGTCCAGAGGTCCGTTGCGCTACTGTTTATATCCAGCTCTGCGCGCCAGTCAATGGGGAAGTGGTTTCCTTGCGAGAATTGCTGCTTTGCTTCTAATTAATGACGTGATCTTGGAGTAGTATTCCCTAGGGTTCGAACCCGCATCCATGAACTTCTCTGGCACACGCACTACAACCAGTCCCTGGTGGCGAAGTGGAGACACCTTCGTCCCACGCTTCGCGAGCATGTGGTCTAGGTTTCGTATCCTGGTCAGGAAAAATTGACTAGCCACCAATCCTTAACTTTTTGCCTCTTTTCACCCAGCAGTAACTCAGTACCTGGTTCTTAACCGATCAGCGGGTTATGTTCTAGGGAAAAAGTGGAAGAGTAAGGCTTATCACGAGCTATAGGAAGTCTGCTTCTAAACCCACCTGCATAAATCAACAAAGCATCTGAATCAATGAAAACCATATAATAGTCCAGTCGGTTGTAAGTATGCCTGAGGAATCCGAATACACAGGTTCGATCCCATCATGCATACTCCTTCAGTATTTTGTTGCGATATACCCTACATAGAAGAAACATAATAATAATTTAGTATTATTAATTTAACGACATACTCGGTATCACGAAATGACCGTGTGAGGGTCAGACTTATATATGAGTATGGAACTTTCTTTTGTAATTTTATTTAAGTGTGAGACTTTCTTTTAGACTTTTATATGAGTGTGGGACATTCTTTTAGACATCTATATGAGTGTGGGTCTTTCTTTTAGACTTTCATATGAGTGTGGGACTTTCTTTTAGACATCTATATGAGTGTGGGACTTTCTTTAAGACTTTTATATGAGTGTGGGACTTTCTTTTAGACTTTTATATGAGTGTGGGACTTTTTTTTAGACTTTTATATGAGTGTGGGACTTTCTTTTAGACATCTATATGAATGTGGGACTTTCTTTTAGACATCTACATGAGTGTGGAACTTTCTTTTAGACTTTTATATGAGTGTGGGACTTTCTTTTAGACTTTTATATGAGCGTGGGACTTTCTTATAGACTTTTATATGAGTGTAGGTCTTTCTTTTAGACTTTTTACGTGTTTTTGTTTCAATTTTCCAGTTTTTTTTCACAATGTGATCCCAAACTCCCACAACGACACATCCCAACCATCATATATATTTTCCCCTAAAACTATTCCAGGCGAGTTAACCACTTCGTTACCTGCCCAGCTGACGGCAGTTAGTCCTATATCTGATTTAAGGGTGATAATGGAACGTTTGTAATGACATTTTGAGGGGGTTAATTTATGGTTAAAGTGTAGGGAGCGTTTTGGACGTTGATTGGTGATCCCGGCAGGTGTGACTACCTGGTGTTTGAACAGGTATTAAACATAATTAACCACGAAGAGCTCTGTGACGTAGTACTCTATGATATAGAGCTCTGTGACGTAGTACCCTATGGTGTAGAGCCTTGTGACGTAGTTCTCTATGATGTAGAGCCCTGTGACTTAGTATCCTATGGTGTAGAGTCCTGTGACGTAGTACCCTATGGTGTAGAGCCATATGACGTAGTACTCTATGATGAAGAGCCCTGTGACTTAGTTCTCAATGACGTAGAGCCCTATGACGTAGTACCCTATGATGTAGAGCCCTGTGACGTAGAGCACTGAGACGTAGATCTCTATGACTTAGAGCCCTGTGGTGTAGTTCTCTTTGATGTAGGATACAGAGTTCCTTCCACTTGAGAGGTAGAATGTGTGTGTGTGTGTACTCACCTAGTTGCTCACCTATTTGTGCTTGCGGGGGTTGAGCTCTGGCTCTTTGGTCCCGCCTCTCAACTGTCAATCAACAGGTGTACAGGTTCCTGAGCCTATTGGGCTCTATCATATCTACACTTAAAACTGTGTATGGAATCAGTCTCCACCACATCACTTCCTAATGCATTACATTTGTCAACCACTCTGACACTAAAAAAGTTCTTTCTAATATCTCTGTGGCTCATTTGGGCACTCAGTTTCCACCTGTGTCCCCTAGTGCGTGTGCCCCTTGTGTTAAATAGACTGTCTTTATCTACCCTATCAATTCCCTTCAGAATCTTGAATGTGGTGATCATGTCCTCTGTAACTCTTCTGTCTTCCAGCGAAGTGAGGTTTAATTCCCGTAGTCTCTCCTTGTAGCTCATACCTCTCAGCTCGGGTACTAGTCTGGTGGCAAACCTTTGAACCTTTTCCAGTTTAGTCTTATCCTTGACTAGATATGGACTCCATGCTGGGGCTGCATACTCCAGGATTGGCCTGACATATGTGGTATACAAAGTTCTGAATGATTCTTTACACAAATTTCTGAATGCCGTTCGTATGTTGGCCAGCCTGGCATATGCCGCTGATGTTATCCGCTTGATATGTGCTGCAGGAGACAGGTCTGGCGTGATATCAACCCCCAAGTCTTTTTCCTTCTCTGACTCCTGAAGAATTTCCTCTCCCAGATGATACCTGGTATCTGGCCTCCTGCTCCCTACACCTATCTTCATTACATTACATCGTGTGTGTGTGTGTACTCACCTAATTGTACTCACCTAATTGTGCTTGCGGGGGTTGAGCTCTGGCTCTTTGGTCCCGCCTCTCAACCGTCAATCAACTGGTGTACAGATTCCTGAGCCTATTGGGCTCTATCATATCTACATTTGAAACTGTGTATGGAGTCAGCCTCCACCACATCACTTCCTAATGCATTCCATTTACTAACTACTCTGACACTGAAAAAGTTCTTTCTAACGTCTCTGTGGCTCATTTGGGTACTCAGCTTCCACCTGTGTCCCCTTGTTCGCGTCCCACCAGTGTTGAATAGTTCATCCTTGTTTACCCGGTCGATTCCCCTGAGGATTTTGTAGGTTGTGATCATGTCCCCCCTTACTCTTCTGTCTTCCAGTGTCGTAAGGTGCATTTCCCGCAGCCTTTCCTCATAACTCATGCCTCTTAGTTCTGGGACTAGTCTAGTAGCATACCTTTGGACTTTTTCCAGCTTCGTCTTGTGCTTGACAAGGTACGGGCTCCATGCTGGGGCCGCATACTCCAGGATTGGTCTTACATATGTGGTGTACAAGATTCTGAATGATTCCTTACACAGGTTCCTGAACGCCGTTCTGATGTTAGCCAGCCTCGCATATGCCGCAGACGTTATTCTCTTTATGTGGGCTTCAGGAGACAGGTTTGGTGTGATATCAACTCCTAGATCTTTCTCTCTGACTGTTTCATTAAGTACTTCATCTCCTATTCTGTATCCTGTGCCTGGCCTCCTGTTTCCACTGCCTAGTTTCATTACTTTGCATTTACTCGGGTTGAACTTCAACAGCCATTTGTTGGACCATTCACTCAGTCTATCCAGGTCATCTTGTAGCCTCCTACTATCATCCTCTGTTTCAATCCTCCTCATAATTTTTGCATCGTCGGCAAACATTGAGAGGAACGAATCTATACCCTCTGGGAGATCATTTACATATACCAGAAACAGTATAGGTCCAAGGACTGACCCCTGCGGGACTCCACTTGTGACGTCTCGCCAATCTGAGACCTCACCCCTCACACAGACTCGTTGTCTCCTGTTGCTTAGTTACTCCTCTATCCACCGGAGTACCTTCCCTCTCACTCCAGCCTGCATCTCCAACTTTCGCACTAGCCTCTTGTGTGGCACTGTATCAAAGGCTTTCTGACAATCCAAAAATATGCAGTCTGCCCACCCTTCTCTTTCTTGCCTTATTTTTGTTGCCTGGTCGTAGAATTCAAGTAACCCTGTGAGGCAGGACCTGCCATCCCTGAACCCATGTTGATGCTGTGTTACAAAGTTCCTTCGCTCCAGATGCTCCACTAGTTTTTTTCGCACAATCTTCTCCATCAGCTTGCATGGTATGCAGGTTAGGGACACTGGCCTGTAGTTCAGTGCCTCCTGTCTATCCCCTTTCTTGTATATCGGGACTACGTTAGCTGCTTTCCAAATATCTGGCAGTTCCCCTGTTGCCAGTGATTTGTTATACACTATGGAGAGTGGTAGGCTCAGTTCTCTTGCTCCTTCCTTTAGAACCCAAGGGGAGATTCCATCTGGGCCTATAGCCTTCGTCACGTCCAACTCTAGTAAACACTTCCTTTCTTCCCCACTGGTAATCTCAAACTCTTCCAGTGGTTCCTGGTTAGCTATTCCCTCACTTACCTCTGGAATTTCTCCTTGCTCTAAGGTGAAGACCTGGAATTTCTTATTCAATTCCTCACACACTTCCTTGTCATTTGTAGTGAATCCTTCCGCCCCTATCCTTAATCTCATAACCTGTTCCTTTACTGTTGTTTTTCTCCTAATGTGGCTATGCAACAATTTAGGCTGAGTCTTTGCCTTGCTTGCGATGTCATTTTCGTATTGTCTTTCTGCCTCTCTTCTCATCCTGACATATTCATTCCTGGCATTCTGGTATCTTTCTCTGCTCTCCAGTGTCCTGTTATTCCTATAGTTTCTCCATGCCCTTTTACTTTGCTGCTTAGCTAGCCTACATCTTTGATTAAACCATGGGTTTCTCATCTTCATTTCTCTGTTTTCCTTTTGGACTGGGACAAACTTGTTGGCTGCGTCCTTGCACTTCTGCGTGATGTAATCCATCATATCTTGGGCCGTCTTTCCCCTGAGCTCTGTTTCCCATGCTATATCTGTTAGGAATTTTCTTATCCCCTCATAGTTTCCCTTTCGGTATGCTAACCTTTTGGTTTCGGTATCCCTCCTCGAGTTCAATAACCCTTCTTCAATCAAGTACTCAAACACCAGTACACTGTGGTCGCTCATTCCTACTGGGTCCTCAAAACCGATTTCTCTTATGTCGGAGTCGTTCAGAGTGAAGACTAGGTCGAGTCTCGCTGGTTCGTCATTGCCTCGCATCCTTGTGGGTTCTCTGACATGCTGGGTTAAAAAGTTGCTTGTCACCACCTCCAATAGTTTGGCTCTCCACGTATCCTCGCCTCCATGCGGTTCCTTGTTCTCCCAGTCAATCTTTCCGTGATTGAAGTCGCCCATGATGAGCAGGTGGGATCTATTTCTACAGGCAGCAGAGGCTGCCCTCTCAATTATAGTGTTAACTGTCTTGTTGTTGTTTTCATACTCTTGACTGGGTCTCCTGTCATTGGGTGGAGGGTTGTATATTACTGCTACTACTATTCTTGGTCCTCCCATTGTTATGGTGCCTGCTATGTAGTCTCTGAACTCCTCACAGCCCGGGATGGCCATCTCCTTAAAACTCCATTCCCTTCTCATGAGTAGGGCCACTCCGCCTCCTCCCCTACCTTCCCTCTCTTTTCTTATTACTGTATACTCCTGGGGAAACACGGCATTCGTTATGATTCCAGAGAGTTTTGTTTCAGTGAGTCCGATTACATCTGGGTTAACTTCCTGTGCTCTTTCCCTTAGTTCACTTGTCTTGCTTGTGATCCCATCTATGTTCGAGTACATCACCCTGAAACTGACTCTCTTCTGCTTTTCTGGGGGGGGGACCTTTGCGATCTGGGGTGAGTGGGAGCTGGGGGGACCTGGCACGGGGGGATTGGTGGAGGAGGGAGGGCTTGGGGTGGTGGGGGAGAGGGGGAGGGTACAGGGGGTGGATAAGAGGGGGAGGGTACAGGGGGTGGATAAGAGGGGGAGGGTACAGGGGGTGGATAAGAGGGGGAGGGTACAGGGGGTGGATAAGAGGGGGAGGGTACAGGAGGTGGGTAAGAGAGGGAGGGTTGGGGAAGCATGGGGGGAGGAGAGGCTGTGGGGGATAGGGGAGATGGGTGGGCTTGGGGGGAGAGAAAAGGGTGGAGGGCTTGAGGGGCGTGGGGAAAAAGGGAGGGCTGAGGTGGGTGAGGAAGAGGGGAGGGTTTAGGGGAGTGGGGGAGAGGGGAAGACTTAGGTGTGGTGGGGGAGAGTGGGGGGCTTAGGGGGGAGGGGGGGAAGGGAGGGCATGGGGGTGGGAGAGACGGGAAGGCATGTGGGAGAAGGGAGGGCATGGGGAATGGGGGAGAAGGGAGGTCCTGGGGAGAGGGGTGAGGGGGAGAAGGGGGGTGAGTGGGGGGAGGGGGGTGGGTGGGGGGAGGGTGCCCTAGGTGGGTACTTATTGGGGGGCTGACAGGGGATGGGGTGGGTTGGGTGTCTGTTGGGTAGAATGTTGGGGTGGTGCCCCAATCCCTGTGGCTGTTGCACTGTTTGAGGAGGGTTCTCCACTTCCCTCTGGGATTGTAGGGTTCTGGGTTGTGGTACTCTGATTTCCTTCTCTCTCCCTGCGCTCCTTCCTCGCGTCTGCTGTCCGTATTCTCTCTTCCCTTGTCATATCCCTCTGCAGGAATATTTTCTTGAACTTCTTTACACCTTTTAGACAACACTTCCTTGCTAGCAGTTCCTCTTTCGCGATTTCGCTCATGAAAACCACCTTTATCATTCGGTCTCTGTCCTTGTTGTACTTTCCAAGCCTGAAAACCTTTTCAACATTTCGCTCAGCTCCCTCCATCCTTACCTCTTTAAGGATCTCTTTAATCATGTTTTTGTCCTTGTCTCTCCGCTCCTTTGGTCTGGTCCCTGTTTGTTCTTTAATGCCTGCTACTACTACTGCTCTATTTCTCTCTATCAGCCGGCTAGTACATCTAGCTGCTTCCTGAGAGGAAGCCACTTCCATGGCAACTTCCTTAACCGCAGACCTAGCTTCAGGGCTCTTTTTAAGCATTTCAGCAAATGAGATCTGGGTTGTGGTGGTCCCCTCCACAGTAGCATTCCCATCTCCCTGGGTTACGGTTTGTGCCTGGTATTGTGGAAGAGTCTCCTTTAGGTATCTTATCTCCTCCTTTGCTGCCCTTAAATCATCTTGCAGGTTGGCTACTGTGTGTGTGTGTGTGTGTGTGTGTGTGTGTGTGTGTGTGTGTGTGTGTGTGTGTGTGTGTGTGTGTGTGTGTGTGTGTGTGTGTGTGTGTGTGTGTGTGTGTGTGTGTGTGTATGTGTGTGTGTGTGTGTGTGTGTGTGTGTGTGTGTGTGTGTGTGTGTGTGTGTGTGTGTGTGTGTGTGTGTGTGTGTGTGTGTGTGTGTGTGTGTGTGTGTGTGTGTGTGTGTGTGTGTGTGTGTGTGTGTGTGTGTGTCGTGTGCGTGTGTGTGTGTGTGTGTGTGTGTGTGTGTGTGTGTGTGTGTGTGTGTGTGTGTGTGTGTGTGCGTGGGGGGATATTTGTACTCACCTAGTTGTACTCACCTAGTTGTGCTTGCGGGGGTTGAGGTCTGGCTCTTTGGTCCCGCCTCTCAACCGTCAATCAACAGGTATACAGGTTCCTGAGCCTATTGGGCTCTATCATAGCTACACTTGAAACTGTGTATGGAGTCAGCCTCCACCACATTACTTCCTAATGCATTCCATTTGTCAACCACTCTGACACTAAAAAAGTTCTTTCTAATATCTCTTTGGCTCATTTGGGCACTCAGTTTCCACCTGTGTCCCCTAGTGCGTGTGCCCCTTGTGTTAAATAGCCTGTCTTTATCAACCCTCTCGATTCCCTTCAGAATCTTGAATGCGGTGATCATGTCCCCCCTAACTCTTTTGTCTTCCAACAAAGTGAGGTTTAATTCCCGTAGTCTCTCCTCGTAGTTCATACCTCTCAGCTCGGGTACTAGTTTGGTGGCAAACCTTTGAACTTTTTCCAGTTTAGTCTTATGCTTGACTAGATATGGACTCCATGCTGGAGCCGCATACTCTAGGATTGGTCTGACATATGTGGTATATAATGTTCTGAAAGATTCCTTACACAAGTTTCTAAAGGCCGTTCTTATGTTAGCCAACCTGGCATATGCTGCTGATGTTATCCTCTTGATATGAGCTTCAGGGCACATGTCTGGCGTGATATCAACCCCCAGGTTGATATCACCAGGTTGATAATGTTGTGTTATGTGTGTGTGTGTGTGTGTGTGGGTGGGTGGGTGGAGGGGTGTGTGTACTCACCTAGTTGTGTGTGTGTGTGTGTGTGTGTTTACTAGTTGTGTTTACTAATTGTGTTATTGCGGGGGTTGAGCTTTGCTCTTTCGGCCCACCTCTCAACTGTCAATCAACTGTTTACTAACTACTTTTTTTTCACACACACCCCAGGAAGCAGCCCGTGACTGCTGACTAACTCCCAGGTACCTATTTACTGCTAGGTAACAGGGGCACTTAGGGTGAAAGAAACTTTGCCCATTTGTTTCTGCCTCGTGCGGGAATCGAACCCGCGCCACAGAATTACGAGTCCTGCGCGCTATCCACCAGGCTACTAGGCCCCGTGTGTGTGTGTGTGTGTGTGTGTGTGTGTGTGTGTGTGTGTGTGTGTGTGTGTGTGTGTGTGTGTGTGTGTGTGTGTGTGTGTGTGTGTGTGTGTGTGTGTGTGTGTGTGTGTGTGTGTGTGTGTGTGTACTCACCTAGTTGTGTGTGTGTGTGGGTGTGTTATTTGAACTCATTTATATGTGCTAGCAGTGCGACCTTCATCTCCTTGGCCCCACTTTTGAGTCTCTCCAGTCACCTACTGCAATGGCCCACATATTCCCTACTTCTTATATCAACTTGTAAATCTATAAACGGAGTTACCATCTCAACTTCCTCCCCTTCTAATTCATCCCGGTTTTCCCCATAACCCACCACATACAATGAAGAGGTGTTATCGTGCGTCTCTGTAACTCATCTGAGTCTCTGTAACTCATCTGAGTGTCCAGTTCCCCCTGTGACGTCTCCTTCTCTTCCTGCTGCTCAAGCTCGACATCTAATTTGCATCCACATGGTTAACTTCTCTAAGAATCTTATCTAAGAACCTCATCTAAGAAGCAGTGATAATGTTGTCTTTGTCCTCCTTGTTTCCCAGCATAGTGTGGGTATATATAGGTTATTTAACTCCCTAATATTTAAGGATACATCTTAGTAATATTCTTTTGACATTCTTCGGCTTTTCTTTGTGTTTTTGAAGATGGAGATGCCACGGCGGGTCTACAAAAATTCAGCGATGGTCTAATGCAGATGTGCAACTCCCTGATGGCCTCGTTAGCAAGGTTGCTCGTTATTGCAAGGCTTGTTTTCTGGCTTTGCATACGCTGCTGATTTTAATTTTTCATTGTGTACTGCCGGTGACGGGCATAAAGCATGTCTACGCACATCATCATTTTCATTTTCTGATTCGATTATTTGTCATCATATTCTATTGCAACTGTGTCTATATCATTCCCTTTCCTAACCTCATCACCTAGCCTGGACTAGAGTCAGGCAGACATTTTTTCAGACTATTACCCTGGTCAGTACAGGCCCTGCGGAAGTATTCTACAGTCCTTCTCAGTTCTGATTTTCTTTACAAAATGTTGATAGGTTCACACAAACATGTAAACAGTTTACAGGGGAAATCCTACATCGTTAGTTCAGTTAGTGAAGTGGAAGAGTGTGTGTGGGTCCTTGTGTTAATCCCTATACTGTGCTCTGGGTGTTGAGTCCGATGATGTGCTATCTTCCTACTCCCTCTCCTGCTTCGTGCTTTCTCTCGGGTAGTATTGGAACCCAGACGTTTTGAAGTGAGAGTCACTTCGTTTGGTTTATCCTCGGTACAACTTTGGTTAACTATCTCTGACAAATTTTTTTTCAAGCTCAGTTTGTTGCTGGGTCGCACGCACGAGTATATACACACACACACACACACACACACACACACACACACACACACACACACACACACACACACACACACACACACACACACACACACACACACACACACAAATAAAATAAATGGAATTACAAATAAAGCAAATGAGCTTGGAGAACGGGTACTAGAGGAAAACCCAGACATAATAGCCCTCACAGAAACAAAGATCACGAAAACAATAACAAATGCAGTGTTTCCACAGGACTATTATGTTATGCGGAAAGAGAGGGAAGGAAGAGGTGGGGGTGGTGTAGCTCTCCTGGTAAGAAAAGGCTGGGATTTTGAGGAGATGGATATTCAGGGCTGTGAAGGTTTCAGTGACTACATAGCAGGTACTGTAACAAATGGAGGGAAAAAAATTATAGTCGCAGTCATATATAATCCACCACCAAATGACAGAAGACCTAGACAGGAATATGATAGAAACAACATGGCCACCATTAACATAATAGAAAGAGCAGCTTCTGTTGCTAGCAGGAATGGATCTGGACTACTAATTATGGGAGACTTCAACCATGGGAAGATAGATTGGAAGAACAGAGACCCGCATGGAGGACCAGAAACATGGAGAGCTAAGCTGCTGGACGTGGCAACAAGAAACTTTCTAAGCCAGCATACCAAAGAGCCAACAAGAATGAGAGGAGAAGATGAACCAGCAATGCTTGATTTGATATTTACCCTAAATGAATGGGATATAAGGGAAGTTAAGATGGAAGCGCCCTTGGGAATGAGTGACCACAGTGTATTGAACTTTGAGTACCTGGTAGAGCTAGGACTTATCTCCCCCCAAGAAGAACTAGGAATCAAAAGGCTGGCATACCGAAAGGGGAATTATGAACAGATGAGGAGTTTCCTAAGTGAAATACCTTGGGACACAGACCTCAGAGACAAGTCTGTACAGGGTATGATGGACTATGTTACCCAAAAGTGTCAGGAGGCAGTAAACAGGTTCATCCCGGCCCAAAGGGAAAAATCCGAGAAGCAACAGAAGAATCCATGGTATAATAGGGCATGTATGGAAGCGAAGAAACTGAACAAAAAGGCGTGGAGGAACTTCCGGAATAACAGAACACCAGAAAGCAGGGAGAGATACCAGAGAACCAGGAATGAGTACGTCAGGGTGAGAAGAGAAGCAGAGAAAAATTTTGAAAATGATATAGCAAACAAAGCCAAGACCGAACCAAAGCTACTCCACAGTCACATCAGAAGGAAAACAACAGTGAAAGAACAGGTATTGAAACTTAGAACAGGCGAGGACAGGTATACAGAGAATGACAGAGAGGTGTGTGAGGAACTCAACAAGAGGTTCCAGGAGGTCTTCACAATAGAACAGGGTGAGGTCACTGTGCTAGGAGAAAGGGAGGTAAACCAGGCGGCCTTGGAGAAGTTCGAAATTACGAGAGAGGAGGTCAAGAGACACCTGCTGGATCTGGATGTTAGAAAGGCGGTTGGTCCAGATGGGATCTCACCATGGGTACTGAAAGAGTGTGCAGAGGCACTTTGCTTGCCACTCTCCATAGTGTATAGTAAATCACTAGAGACGGGAGACCAACCAGAAATATGGAAGACGGCGAATGTGGTCCCAATATACAAAAAGGGCGACAGACAAGAGGCACTGAACTACAGGCCAGTGTCCTTGACTTGTATACCATGCAAGGTGATGGAGAAGATCGTGAGAAAAAACCTGGTAACACATCTGGAGAGAAGGGAATTCGTGACAAATCGCCAACATGGATTCAGGGAGGGTAAATCTTGCCTTACAGGCTTGATAGAATTCTACGATCAGGTAACACAGATTAAGCAAGAAAGAGAGGGCTGGGCGGACTGCATTTTCTTGGATTGTCGGAAAGCCTTTGACACAGTACCGCATAAGAGGCTGGTACACAAGCTGGAGAGACAGGCAGGTGTAGCTGGTAAGGTGCTCCAGTGGATAAGGGAGTATCTAAGCAATAGGAAGCAGAGAGTTACGGTGAGGGGTGAGACCTCCGATTGGCGTGAAGTCACCAGTGGAGTCCCACAGGGCTCTGTACTCGGTCCTATCTTGTTTCTGATATATGTAAATGATCTTCCGGAGGGTATCGATTCATTTCTCTCAATGTTTGCGGACGATGCTAAAATTATGAGAAGGATTAAAACAGAAGAGGACTGTTTGAGGCTTCAAGAAGACCTAGACAAGCTGAAGGAATGGTCGAACAAATGGTTGTTAGAGTTTAACCCAACCAAATGTAATGTAATGAAGATAGGTGTAGGGAGCAGGAGGCCAGATACAAGGTATCATCTGGGAGAGGAAATTCTTCAGGAGTCAGAGAAGGAAAAAGACTTGGGGGTTGATATCACGCCAGACCTGTCTCCTGCAGCACATATCAAGCGGATAACATCAGCGGCATATGCCAGGCTGGCCAACATACGAACGGCATTCAGAAACTTGTGTAAAGAATCATTCAGAACTTTGTATACCACATATGTCAGGCCAATCCTGGAGTATGCAGCCCCAGCATGGAGTCCATATCTAGTCAAGGATAAGACTAAACTGGAAAAGGTTCAAAGGTTTGCCACCAGACTAGTACCCGAGCTGAGAGGTATGAGCTACGAGGAGAGACTACGGGAATTAAACCTCACTTCGCTGGAAGACAGAAGAGTTAGGGGGGACATGATCACCACATTCAAGATTCTGAAGGGGATTGATAGGGTAGATAAAGACAGTCTATTTAACACAAGGGGAACACGCACAAGGGGACACAGGTGGAAACTGAGTGCCCAAATGAGCCACAGAGATATTAGAAAGAACTTTTTTAGTGTCAGAGTGGTTGACAAATGGAATGCATTAGGGGGTGATGTGGTGGAGGCTGACTCCATACACAGTTTCAAGTGTAGATATGACAGAGCCCGATAGGCTCAGGAATCTGTACACCTGTTGATTGACGGTTGAGAGGCGGGACCAAAGAGCCAGAGCTCAACCCCCGCAAACACAACTAGGTGAGTACAACTAGGTGAGTACACACACACACACAAACACACACACACACACACACACACACACACACACACACACACACACACACACACACACACACACACACACACACACACACACACACACACACACACACACACACACACACACACACACACAACCAGGAGACCAGATACATGGTACCATTTGGGAGATGAAATACTTCAAGAGTCAGAGAGAGAGAAAGACCTGGGGGTTGATATCACGCCAGACCTGTCCCTTGAAGCTCATATCAAGAGGATAACATCAGCAGCATATGCCAGGTTGGCTAACATAAGAACGGCCTTTAGAAACTTGTGTAAGGAATCTTTCAGAACATTATATACCACATTTGTCAGACCAATCCTGGAGTATGCGGCTCCAGTATGGAGTCCATATCTAGTCATGCATAAGACTAAACTGGAAAAGGTTCAAAGGTTTGCCACCAGACTAGTACCCGAGCTGAGAGGTATGAGCTACGAGGAGAGACTACGGGAACTAAACCTCACTTCGTTGGAAGATTGAAGAGTTAGAGAGGACATGATCACCACATTCAAGATTCTCAATGGAATCGACAGGGTTGATAAAGATAGACTGTTATCACAAGGGGCACACGCACTAAGGGACACAGGTGGAAACTGAGTGCCCAAATGAGCCACAGAGATATTAGAAAGAACTATTTTAGTGTCAGAGTGGTTGACAAATGGAATGCATTAGGAAGCGATGTGGTGGAGGATGAATCCATGCACAGTTTCAAGTGTAGATATGATAGAGCCCAATAAGCTCAGGAACCTGTACATTTGTTGATTGACGGTTGAGAGGCGGGACCAAAGAGCCAGAGCTCAACCCCCGCAAGCACAACTAGGTGAATACAACTAGATGAGTACATCCTACCGACTTTCCTGAGCCAATATCCGGCCAGGTTCTCCACCGCGGGATAAGTCTTACCGGCCAGGTCCTAACTCTCCTGTCCTCGCCTTTCATGGTGGAAGCTTTTGAGCCAAAATACACACACACACTGACTTTTGTTTGTGCCTGGAGCATTTAGCAGGTTTATGGTGCATTTTATTTCATCTCTTGCAGATGTTGTTTGATTAATGTGATCTGAAGTGTTTAGTTACTGTGATCTGAGGTGTTTAGTTACTGTGACCTGAGGTGTTTAGTTACTGTGACTTGAAGTGTTTAGTTACTGTGACCTGAAGTGTTTAGTTACTGTGACCTGAAGTGTTTAGTTACTGTGATCTGAGGTGTTTAGTTACTGTGACCTGAGGTGTTTAGTTACTGTGACTTGAAGTGTTTAGTTACTGTGACCTGAAGTGTTTAGTTACTGTGATCTGAGGTGTTTAGTTACTGTGACCTGAAGTGTTTAGTTACTGTGACCTGAAGTGTTTAG
>NC_091153.1:23780021-23805135 GCF_040958095.1 Procambarus clarkii
GTAGGAGAAAGGAGATACCCACAAGACTAGAATACAAGTCATTAACAAGCATGCAAGTATAATACATAATACATGCAGACATATATATAATCCAAAAAAATGTCAAATTTACGTACTTATTATTACATTACAAATATCCAAGGTTTTGAAGACACGTTTCCTCTTGCGCCCAACGAGTGAATACTGAGACCAGACCCCATAGCCGGTCTATGGCCCAGCTGATGGCTGTGCATGAATGGCTAATGGCTGTTAGTTATGGAGCTAGGTTAGACTATGTATGTTTAAATCTCTGATTTAAACAGAGCCAGTGTTCAGTCAAATAACTGAATTTATCAAATCTTATCCTTGTATAATATACAAGCTGATGTGAGATCCCTGTCTACAGGTGGACTGGAACTATTATCCAGTAGGCAGTCTACTGTATTTTATCAAACCGTTATTAGTATAATAGATCTCGTAATAATTTTGCAAAAATAATGGCATTTACCTATTTTTAAAAGATTATTAGCAAATTTACACAAATGGTGCATTCGGAAGACAAAACCAATTTTTCACTTTTGACAATTGAGCACCTGCTACATCCAGATTCTAGGGAGGAAAGGAAGGACGATCTTACTGGATCCCATAGCCTCTCCGAGGCACAAACCTGGCTTTTACATAACCCCCCCCCCCCTGCACCCGAGCTTTTTAAAATAGTAAATGCCACTATTTTTGCAAAATTATTACGAGATCTATTATTCTAATAAGAGTTTGATAAAATACAAACCCTGGGGCCATAGAACGGCTATTTAATCCCCTTGAACGGACCTGTGCATGGGCCACTGAGGCATCGAAAAAAAACAGACCGGCTTGGGAAAAAAGCAAAATTGCCGGTCTATGGCCCAGCTGATGGCTGTGCATGAATGGCTAATGGCTGTTAGTTATGGAGCTAGGTTAGACTATGTATGTTTAAATCTCTGATTTAAACAGAGCCAGTGTTCAGTCAAATAACTGAATTTATCAAATCTTATCCTTGTATAATATACAAGCTGATGTGAGATCCCTGTCTACAGGTGGACTGGAACTATTATGCAGTAGGCAGTCTACTGTATTTTATCAAACCGTTATTAGTATAATAGATCTCGTAATAATTTTGCAAAAATAATGGCATTTACTATTTTTAAAAGATTATTAGCAAATTTACACAAATGGTGCATTCGGAAGACAAAACCAATTTTTCACTTTTGACAATTGAGCACCTGCTACATCCAGATTCTAGGGAGGAAGGAAGGACGATCTTACTGGATCCCATAGCCTCTCCGAGGCACAAACCAGGCTTTTACATAACCCCCCCCCCTGCACCCGAGCTTTTTAAAATAGTAAATGCCATTATTTTTGCAAAATTATTACGAGATCTATTATACTAATAACGGTAAATAAATAATAAATAGTAAATAAATCAAAATCAGTTACATTATTTTATCTTATTCATAGCATAAATGTTCTCGAAGATTACTAAAAAGAAATTGAATTAGACTACAGCAAATTGGCAAACTTTACCTTGTATCTGTTTCCACCGAGTTTGTTTGGGGCGTTCTTCAACATATCAGCAATACTTGTCTCAACATCTCTTTCAGTTGCATTAGTGTGGGTGTTGATACAGGCTTCTGGAAATTTATAAGAATTAATTAATATATATAATTATAATTCACTTTGCTATTCCCCATTCCACAGTCCTCTCGTCCTTCCCACTTCCCTGTCCCCACATCATCCCCACTATTCCCACTTCCCTGTCCCATCGTCCTCCTTACCATTTTCCCCTCCCCTGTCCTTCTTCCTCCCCCACCATCTCCCATTCACCTGTCCCTTTGTCCTCCCCAGCATTCCCCTGTCCCCACCATCCCCAACTCCCCAGTCCCCTCGTCCTCCCCACCATTACCCTCTCCTCTGTCCCCTCGTCTTCCCCACCATACCCCCCTCTCGTCCTCCCCACCATTCCAAACTACCTCATCCGATGCATTCTATAATGGTCTGATGCTTCCATCAGAAAATTGGGAACATCAAATGATCTGATATTCCCATCACTGAAAAATAAGAACAGCTAAAAAAATGAAATGAAAAAAATAAAAAAATAAACTATACTCATGAAATGAACAGTATGGTAAACAACACAGCTCAATTTCAATGCAATGTCACACAAAATTATTAAATCGAAATGAAAATAAATTGAAATCTATGAAAATTCAAATTATCAATACAATCGGAAATATTGAAATAATATCGCAACATAATATAGTGTGGGTTGCTCTTACGTGCAACAGACGGTGATGTTTTTCAAAAAAGGCATGGTTTTACCTGTCACAAGTGTGGCATCTATACTTATACTCACGAAATGAACGGTATGGTAAACAACATAGCTCAATTGCAATGCAATGTCACAATAACATTTAATAACAATAATAACAATAACATTTAAATATACTTTAAGATATAATCTAGAAGAAAATAAGAACATTGAAACGGTTCATGAACTCGATTTCAATAAAGGACACTATGGGGAACTTTGAAAAACAGTTAATGAGTATAATTAGACAGACTTGTTGCTAGGCAGAGGAGTAAATAATGAGATATATGGCAAATTTTGCAAAATATACGGCACACAAACATTCATACCCAAACAAAGCAAAATGCTAGGTAAGAACAAAGCAGTTGGCCCGTAGGGGAAAGGAGATACCCACAAGACTGGAATACAAGTCATTAACAAGCACACAAGTACTACACTACACAACAACCGCACTACTACCAGAACTGGACGAATCACTACCAAAACAATACATTGCACATCACTACCAAAACAACACAACACAACACAAGCATTGGCAAAGAATTATAGACCAGTTGCACTAACATCCCACATAATAAAATTATTTGAGAGTGATCAGGAGTCAGATTACTAGTTTTATAGAGACCAATGACCTCCACAATCCAGGCCAACAAGGATTTAGAGCAGTTTCTATGATCGAGCCACTGAGATCTATAAAGAATTCTGATCAAGAAAGAGATCTAGGGGTGGTTTTAGATAGAAAACTATAACCTGAGGATCATATTAAGAACATTCTGCGAGGGGCCTATGCTACACTTTTTAACTTTAGAATTGCTTTTAAATACATAGGTCAAAAAGTTTTAAAAGTTTTAAAAGTTTTTTAAACCTCTCGTGTATCATGAGTGTGTTAAAGCATCAGATGGTGCATTCAGATGATGAATATTACCTAGTTCCTTCATCTGGGAAGAATGAACACATATTGGTGCATTCGGATGATAAAAACTAACTACTGTAGTTTAATTGATCAACAGACTGTATATCATATGCAGACTGTATGTGGATCTGCGGGCCACTCCAAACAACAGCCTGGTGGACCAAGCTCCACCAGGGCTAAAGCACAGAGTGATATAGATGTGATAGAGAAACTAGGTCAAATGGAGGAGTAGGTCTGTATATTAAACAGCACCTGACGTGCACAGAGCTACTAAACTCAATGTGGTGGTAGAGTGGTGGGGGGGGGGGGAAACATTGCAGAAAAAAACAAAAATACAATTTGGTCAACAAAACAGCATTGTTTAAAATAGAAGACATGGGTTGTCATTTTGGGGGTAAGGTAGGTTACATTGAGTTAATTAGTTAGTACTTAGTTTTTATCTTAAACTGGTTGGGAGAGGTACAGTGTTGCTGTGCTGGTGAAAGAACACCTAAAGGTAAATTAAATAATGATTGCGAATCCACAAGAAGTTGACATAATATCGCTAGAGATCTGCAATCAGGATGATAAACTTTCCTTAAAGAATTTGACAAACACTTGCTGATAGGACATGAAGTAAATGAAATGTATGTCAAGTTTTGTGAAATATATGATAAAAGCACAACAAAATTTGTACCAAAGGAGAGATGCAGAACTAGGAAAAGGGGTTTGTTCAACAGAAATTGCGAGAGGGCCTGAGACCCAAACACACACAAATGGAATCAATATATAGCAAGAGGCCAAACCCCCAAACATACAAGCGATGCAAAGATGCGAGAAACAGCAGCAGCATTAAGGAGAGGGACTTAAGGACCATAAATAAAGTGTGAAAATAAACTCGAGTAAATTTTTTTAACTACTCTCGACAGTGAAGAAAAACAAATATTCAGACGATTTGTGTTAGAATCATTAATCTTACACTTTCGGTCATATTCAACAACACAAATACATACACACACATTCCTGTTGCTGTAGCAAGTGAAGAATTACACACACAGATCACAATAACGTGATGCATCAAATGAACAAATCCACAAGGGCCGTGACGAGGATTCGAACCTGCGTCCGGGAGCATCCCAGACACTGCCTTAATCGACTGAGCTACAACAGGGTAAAAGGGTTGAAACCGAAGTTCTACTGAACTTACTGGATCCCATAGCCTCTCCGAGGCACAAACCAGGCTTTTACACAACCCCCCCCCCCCCTGCACCCGAGCTATGTCAACAGGCCGTTCTCCCTCTTCGCCCTTCCGAATGCACCATATCAGTAAATTTTTTAATAATCTTTTAAAAATAGTAAATGCCACTATTTTTGCAAAATTATTACGAGATCTATTATTCTATAGAATAATGCATATAAATGCATATATGCATATAAATACAAAACATAAATACAAAAGTAAATGTAAATAATTTTACCTTGCACCTAGATCCACCAAGCCTGTATGGCGCGCGTTTCAGTACTTCGGAAATCTAGAACTATCTTGAATCTCTAATCTGCAATGAAACAATACATATTATTGCACTTACCAAAACATGGATGAATGTAGAAAATACAGAACTATTAGCTGAATATCAAATAAATGGATTTAATCTATTTCACACAGATAGATATATTACACCGTGTATATTAGGTAATACCTAACATACACGCCTCCACACACACTACATTTGAAATGTAGTCTCAAAAAGACTACATTTCAACAGCAAAGATTACTCCATAAAAAAATAATTAAATTATTGACCAACATGAGAGAGGGTTAGCCAACATGAGGGTTGTGTTGATTGCCTGAAAATATTTAAATTGTGTAATGTATTGAATGGCATTTTTCAAGTTACAACATTTTTTAAATTACTGAACTAGGTTCTAGGCTTTGCTAGGCTTAATTCAATTATTACAGATAAGCCTAACCTAGCCTAGAACCCAGTGGGTTTTCTTCCTATTGGGGAGTGTTGTACATGCCTCGCCTCCACATACACACTAGCACAGCCAGGCCTCGCCTCCACATACACACTAGCACAGCCAGGCCTCGCCTCCACATACACCAGCACTGCCAGGCCTCGCCTCCACATACACACTAGCACAGCCAGGCCTCGCCTCCACATACACCAGCACTGCCAGGCCTCGCCTCCACATACACACTAGCACAGCCAGGCCTCGCCTCCACATACACACTAGCACAGCCAGGCCTCGCCTCCACATACACCAGCACTGCCAGGCCTCGCCTCCACATACTCACCAGCACAGCCAGGCCTCGCCTCCACATACACCAGCACTGCCAGGCCTCGCCTCGCCTCCACATACACCAGCACTGCCAGGCCTCGCCTCCACATTTAAACCAACCAAGCCCACAAATACGTTAACATGGACCAGCATTACACCGTCTAACATACTCTGTCAGATGTAACAACTAAATTTGTGAATTCAAGACCAAATCTATTGTATAACACAGTGTTAGTACGAGAAAAACATTACTTACATTCGAAGCCGTGTTTTAAAATGGCGGCGGTCTTGTACTGACGCTCCAAACTGTGTGTTCGTTTGCGTATGATGAACGTGTGACAATTTACTACAACAATTATTTAATTATTCTTATTCTTTATTTTAATATTTTTAGGGTACATGAAATTTCAAACTTATTTGCACACAATAATATAATTGCATTGTCATAACCTTTATATATTATGGAAAATACGATGACATGAACGAAGTCAAAGTGAAGTTGAAGTCAAAGTCATTCGCCGAACGTATTAGTCATTTTTTTTCATACATACATAGTTGATTTACAAACATAATGTTGGTAACAGTAATGGTAACAGTAAATGGTAACATAATGGTAACAGTAAACTTATCCAATTTATACCCATTGTTTCGTGTTCTATCTTGTGTTGACAATTTTAATACCCTATTAATATCCCCTTTGTTATATCTATTCAGGAAATTGTGGTTGATCTCGAACCCATTGATAATGTGACGACTTATACAGAATTTTGTAACTATATCATCAAGATTGTAACCAGCTTAGCTAAATGTAGTGTGGGGTTCAGTCCCTAAGCCCATATATGTGCCTCTCTAACCATTTAGGTTACAGGGCAAAAACATAAAAACAAAGGTAACTGCAGAAGGCCTATTGGCCCATACCAGGCAGCTCCTATCTATAACAGATAAACACTAAGTACTACCTAATTAACTCAATGTAACCTACCAATCTAACCCCCAAAATGTCAATCCATATCTTTTATTTTAAACAATGCTGTTTTGTTGACCAAATTGTATTTTTACTCTTTTTCTGTCATGTTTCTCCCACCCCTGTTTTTTCCCTTTTTTCTTATTTTTTCTCAACATAATTCATACTTTAATTATGCGGATCAGGACATCACCTGATCAAACACATCAAACATCGTTTGACCACCATCAAACACACACATTTCGTGTATGTTTGACGCTCACTGATATGTACCAGCGTTGTTTTATATATGGTGCTATTCTATCTTACGCTTTGTTGCTCTTTTTTACCTACGGGCTCATAGAACATTCTATTGCGAAAACATTGGCACAAAAATGAATGACGTACATACAATAATAATGTCAGGACAGTGATATAATTATAAACTTTCAAAGCACTGTATCGCCCATGTGTCGTCTTGTCACCAATACTGGGTAACAGTTCCGCCACTTCCCACACTCTTGCGGGTGGGCAGCGACCATTATTCTACGTTTATATTCATATCACCGTGTTGGGAATTTCATTGCGAGTACATTGATACCAAAATTAACGCTGTAGGACAAGTGTGGAAGTGATAACAATCCCAAGAGTAAAAACATTTTGTTGCTCTTGGGCACTCACGGCGAGTCATCTACGTAGGTATTTATTGGGTGCTGGTATTCATATAACTTTTGGTGACCGTTTTTGCTGATTTTCTTCTAGAGAATGTTATTGCGAACACGTTGGTACCAAAATGAAATACATAGCTCGAGAACTAAGGTCAGGAGAGTAAAAAGAGTATACACATTTTTGTTTTGACGCTTAATTAAGGTTATTGTGAGTACTCATCGCCTGCCTAGAAACTGGAACTAGTAATTCCATCTATCATACATATCATACAAGAGGAGCCACACATCTATGGATCATCCAATAAAATCAGCAGACTTCTAGATGTTACTACTGCTCGGCTTAGACTCGGTTACAAGTATCTCTGGGAATTCTCATTATCTGCTGATGTAGACCTGACCAAATGTAAACTGTGTCAACAAAATTATTCGCACACCCTCCGTCACTATGTGATGGAGTGCGAAAAGATACATGAATTTAGAGACAATTCTATAACCAATGTTCCAGCGATGTGTCAATATTTCATTCAAAATGATCTGCTACCAGAAATTTTAGCCAAATATCCCCAGTTTGCTAACTGTAGATAACAACTAAGTGATTGTAACCTATCCACCGCTGCCCACTGGATGGGGGACGGTGTGCAGGACAAACATATAAATTTTGATACTAGCTCTCCACATATGTCAGTTGCTTAATTTAGAACCTGTACTTGAGGTCGATCTCGAACCCATTGTTGATGTGATGACTTATATTGAATTTTGTAACTAGCTCATCAAGATTGTAACTTGCTTAGCTAAATGAATTGTGGGGTTCAGTCCCTGAGCCCATTATGTGCCTCTGTAACCCTTTCCACAACCGCCCACAAGATGGGTATGGGGTGCATAATGGGGTGGGGTGTCTTGGCCAAACGTGCCACATCAAAACCACAAGTTGACATTGAATGTGAATTAACAATGAGACAAGTAAGATTTATACTAATACATTTATACTAACTCTGTTGAGCGTTGACCATTTATACATCAAATCTGTTGATGTGAGCACTTTAGTTTAGTCTGCCGTTTAAAGAAAAAAAGAGCATATCAATGGTATATCACAGAAAACGAATTTATCATAAACTCATGTATTTGTCTTATCATATTGAACTGCATTCATATTTTTAATATATAACAATATGAATATACAAATTTCTGTAAATCCCCTACCTTGTTGGAATCTGTGGAAATGAATGAGCAAATGTGCTGGCTGAAGGAAACCACATTGGTTTCATTTTGGATACAAATGTCCATGGAAATTCAAAATGGAAACTAATTATATAGTTGAACCTGCAGAGACGAGTTTAAGAATCTGTGTTGAGAGTGATGGACACAGCCTTCACAATTATACTTCAGAGAATGTAAACATCTAAGAGTCATTAGAAATATGTGTAGAATAATAAACCCTACATTGTTTGAGTTAGGGAAAACACCATTTGTGATATATAGATACTATAGCATTCCTAAAGATTCACCCTTTTTTGCACCAGCAAGATAACATATAAGATTTTAAGAGTTGACGAATGTTAATATTCTTGTTTGATAAACTGTGAACTTGAGACATAGTTAATAAGAACATATTAACACAACAAAATGTTTTCAAAATCCTTAACACCACTTTCCAGCAACTTATATAATTTATATAAATTATTTTAGAGAATAATACATAAATTATATATTTAAACATGATATAGTGTTTAGTGGAATGTATAAGGAGTCAAATTGTGTTAAAAAGAGCAATTTTTAGAAAATTTGGAAAAATACTTTTTTCTGTTCAAATTATAACTAAATGGATTATAAAGGTTTCACTCAGCCAATATATATCATTCACAATTTATTAATGAATTTTACAAAAAAACACCATAAATTTTATATTTAAACATGTAAAAACTATTTGTTTTACATTTGGAAGAAAATAATTGTAGAAAAACAATTTATAATTAAACCTTTGTGTTTGGATTTTTTGAGTAAAAGTTTCTCAAAGGCTCTCCTGCACCATTCTCAATGCAAATCATTCCCACACCTATGGCAAGAGATAGGCGAACGTTGTGTAGATGATTTGTGTTTGCTGGGTCCTCGGTGAGCAATTTAATACATCTTTTTTGTGTCGTACTTAATATCTACATAATCAAACTACATAACATCATAAGGTCATCTGCAAGGTTGATGCTTGAACTGGTCTACGGGCAAGAGAGAAGGGAAAGAGGGGACATAATTGCGGTATCTAAGATTCTTGGAAATATTGTATTGGTGAACCTAAATATTTGATATGAATATGTACCGAACGTGAAGACCTGAGCAGAATGTGTAGGCATAAGCGGCCACAAGAAATTCAGATGATTTAAACGTATGTATAAAGCACTTGTTCAGTGCAGGTGTAATTCATATGAGGAATAAGCAGGAAGGCAAGATAGTTCAATCTAACTCCATACATGAAAAGCAGCTATAAGACGAAGCAAAAAGAATTGGAAGCAGAGACTGAGAGGCGGGGCCCCGGAGCTGCGGCAGCAATCCCTGCAAGCATATATAGGTTAGTAGAGCCACAGGCACACCAAGACCTTGACACTAGTCGGGTTGGCGGCCATAACCTGGCGAGGCACAACACGTATCAAGACTACAAGGACATTACTCCAATTACCAGCCGGCGCAAACAACATCCCGCGCGCCCTTATGGCTGCTAGCCGGAGCTAGTGCTTCATTTGTTACCTGTGGCCCCCCGCGCGCCCTCGGCCTCCTGCCCCCAATGTCTTCAGCTGTCCGCAGCACCAAGCACGCCCCGCCCAGTGGGGACTCGAAGTCACCTCTCAGCACCACGTACGTCATGGTCTATGGGGACTCGAAGTTACCTCTCAACACCACGTACGTCATGGTCTATGGGGACTCGAAGTCACCTCTCAACACCACGTACGTCATGGTCTATGGGGACTCGAAATCACCTCTCAGCACCACGTACGTCATGGTCTATCGGGACTCGAAATCACCTCTCAGCACCACGTACGTCATGGTCTATCGGGACTCGAAGTCACCTCTCAACACCACGTACGTCATGGTCTATCGGGACTTGAAGTCACCTCTCAGCACCACGTACGTCATGGTCTATGGGGACTCGAAGTCACCTCTCAGCACCACGTACGTCATGGTCTATGGGGACTCGAAGTCAACTCTCAGCACCACGTACGTCATGGTCTATGGGGACTCGAAGTCACCTCTCAGCACCACGTACGTCATGGTCTATGGGGACTCGAAGTCATCACACAATCCAGCTCACGTGTCTACGCGACACTTATCTTTTCAGTCTCATATCAACAGCTCAGGTATCTGGCAGCCACATGTGTATGTAGCTCACCACACACCTGATAAAGCACACATGGTGGTGATGAGCAGCGCCATGTGGCCGCAACACACCAAATGCACAAGCACTTCGAACTTGTTTAATGCATCCAGCTTAAAGGAGAAGGATCATTCCGGTGTGTAGCGCTGGGCAGGACTCCCAGACACTCCCCGGCACCACATTCCCGAGCGGGCAGTAGAGTGACGTCCTACAGCACTACACTGGCATCCCTCACAACCCCCCTCTCACCTCACAACATCACACCGGCGTCACCATCATCTCCTCACACCTCTCAACATCTCGCCAGCACCACCGACAACCCCTCACGCCTCACAAGGGCCACCTGGAACCAACCCAATATTTACAACAACATACCTCCCTTCTTAGTCACTCTGACCTTACCAAAGTACACAGAAAACATAACAATTGGACTGTGTCCCAAGGAAACGACACGGAAGAAAATAAACTTGAAATCATTAGCTGTGTTCCCAGGTGGTGGTGGAGCCTGTGGCGAGCCAGCCGGGGGGGGGGGGGGGGGTAAACCTTATTTACCACCTTGACCCTAACGTTATGACCAAGCCTTGACCCCAGTCATCTGACCTTATGACCGATCTCGGTCAATATCGGCGAGTTTCAGTTAGTTCGACAAACGAACATTAAATCTTTTATAAGAGTGTTTTGAAAAATCCTGTTTTGTTTATATCACAACATATTTGTATTTATTTTTATCCTCGTCCAGTCACTTGGACTGATTTGTACAGCGACGGCCTTGTCACTTGTAGGTCGGCGTTCGATATCCCATGGTCCAAGTGGTTGGGCATCACTCCTTCCCCTCTTATCCTGACCTCTTCCAAGTGCTATGTAGTCGTCATGGCTTGGTGCTCTTTCCTGATAACTCCCTCCTCTCCTCCGGGTGATGGTGATGCAAAACACGGAACTGTGATCGAACATGCCAAGGTTGGCAGTGTGTAGTGTCTGAGGTCACGGGAGGACAGGGAGAGGAGGGTCATGGGGAGTAAGAGAGAGAGAGAGACGCATCCTACGTTCAAGTTCACTCTTATTTGATTGACTGACTGACTAGCTGACTGGCTGGATGGCTGAGTGGCTGGGTGGCTGGGTAGTTGGGTAGCTGGCTGGCTGGCTGGCTGGCTGGCTGGCTGGCTGGCTGGCTGGCTGGATAGCTGGCTGGCTGGCTGGCGGGCTGACTGGCGGGCTGGCTGGTTAAGTTAACTGATTCACTGATTGATATACTAACTTAGTCACTTACTAACACACTCACTCTCTGGCTTGACTCACTCACACATCCACTCACTATTACAGTAGGGGTCATAATATACTCTACATTAGGCACTCTCGAAGACAGAGGGCCCTTTAAGGCTGTCACACGTTAGAGAGAAACTAATGTTTGTGGCGCGCGCCTCTTTAGTAGTACAAGTGAGTATTTGAGTGGTTTACGAAAATCTTCCAGGTCTTATATAAAAAATAATAACTTTTGACTGTAACGTTCCATGCTAGTAAACTGTTTAAAAAATGAAAACTAGTAGTAGGCATCTATCCGTCTCAGGATACTATGGAGTTGCGCTCTGGTTGTCGGTCTGGAGTGTCCTAGCTCTCCAGGGCGCAAAGCCTGGGTAGGTTGACACGGGGGAGAAGCTGTTACCCATGCAGCAGGTCTCCTCCTCTCCACGGCGCCGAAAGTCTCCAATGGAAATGCAAACACCTTTCCAAACAAAAAGTAATGAAAACTTCTGCAATGATAAACGAAAGATGTACAGGTTTCGTAAATAGACGCGTAAACCCTTGATGAACCTTGGCCCTAGAGACATAGATGCCCATACAGACACTAATTTCACCAGTGTTACCTCTGTACATTTGAACATTCAATATTACTGTAAACACAATCCGTCTCTACAGAGAAGCTATTATAATTGAATCAAAACAAGTAAAAAATTAAAAATAGGAAGAACATCTATATATATTTTGCAGATTAATTATAATTAATGACAGGATTCCTTGTTATGCCATTGTTTTTAACTTAAGACAGTAATGCTTTTCCCTTTAGAGTCTGGTAGTTTCGTGAGATTAAGAACACAATCCAAGAATCTGACGAAAGTATTGACTTAAGAAGATTCTAATGTAGTATTGACGACTATGAAGTTAATTCACCTAATGAATCCAAATATCAGAGCAACGATGGAGAACACCCCAGGCGACCAACCGGCGTATTGTTTATATGTGAAGACAGAGGATATTGTCAGCAGTGTTGGTCCCGGTGGGTCCTGGGAAACCAGCGTCATCCCCCGAGGGCGCTGTCACCGTGAAACCCCAAGGGGTTTCACGGTGACAGTCACTGAGGTTCTGCCATTGTGAGTCCTCCTTAGTCTCCACGCCATGGTATCTTTCAACCGCCAGAGGGAAAATTGTTTTTTGCGATCGTCTGGATAAAGCTAATTTGTGTTTAAATACAGAAGAATAGGAACGAAGCTGGTATGTAGGGTGAAGTGTCTCGTTACAGGTCTGAGCTTCCATTTAAATGGTTCCTTGCGTGTTATCATGCTGTTTGTGTCGAGGGATTGAAAGGTTTAAAATTTTGGATGGTTGAGCCATTTTGAGCACGAATTGCGAAATAGTCTTTGATAGTGATAGAGGAACTGTACTCAGGGTAGAGTAGAAATGGTGGGGCTGTTGTGGATGGGTTGGCATGATGGGGTTCTGTATGTGGGCGGGCATGATAGGGTGTTGTGGGTGGGTTGTAACAGGGATCATACTGTGTAGGGGTTGTACCTGGGTTGTTTGTGCTGGCCACACAATGACCCTTCTGGGCGTTCTCGTTCAGTCCTCTACGAAAGCTTTCCGGCCCTCTCACTTCAGACTTACACAAAAGGCAGCTTCACTCCTCATAACAACTTCTACAGGGACGTTCCCGCGGACACACTCACCGAAAGAACTCCTCCCCAGGAAAAGGTCACTTATAGCTCTATTTTGTTCAATTGCTGAGCCTTACCGCTCTGAGACCTCCTTCAGTATGTCATACACCTGGCATACATTGACTTCCACATAAGCTACTCACCGGTATGGCTCTATTATTTCTGATGACGTTGTCGCTATCGTTCCTTTTCGTCTTCACTGCTTCTGACTATTTCTTTTAAAAAACATTTAATGGTGGCTTTTATTCCATTGCCTCTCTTTTACTTACCTTAACCCATAATTTGGGAGTAAAATTTCTCGATTGACTTTGTTCCTCATCAGACACTTATTTCTAACTTTCACTTAGACCACAGGACATCATTAGGGTGAATTATACACCTTAGATTTCTTTATAGTATTAGTTGTAAACTGATGATGCAATATGGATACAGTATATATTATATTAAAGCAAACGAAATATAGACAATTTCTTAAATAAAGTTTAAAAATCTTATCTCTAAACCTTCAGAAAGATAAAGGCTGATATTAAAGGTGCTTTACATATATACATGTATATCTACGGAGTTTTAATTTAATTTAAAATTAAAATTTATGAGAACTTCCCTATCTGTGTTTACTAGAACATTATAAAATATTATTTTTCACAAAAAGACTTCTGAATCATCCTCTGGCAGAGCTCTGTTTCACTCAAATCAAATCAAATGAAGTAAGAAAACTTTATTCAACAGAAGTCGTACATTTACAGTTGAGTTTATACAGAATGAATGTATTAAATAATAGAAAGTCACAAAGACAGCATAGCCCATACACATTAAACCCTATCAATATTACATAGCCCATACACATTAAACCCATACAATAATACATAGCCCATACACATTAAAACTTGGTAACGTATACATGTGTCCACGAAAATCACTGATCTAGACACCACTCGATGACTGTAATTACCACAGTGAACTAATTTGTCAACGGTAATTAAACTATTTTCATCCACCGAGGGCCTCGGAAATCTAGCTGTGGCCCTCAGCAGGAGAAAGATATTGAATGTATCAGAGGTTCGTCACGAATAGAAAACTTAGAATGGGAGAAGATTTATGTAATATCATCGTAAGATTAGTGAATATTAGATCTTTAAATTATCATCCCATCATCCTAATTACCGCTTTAATTCTGTCTTACCGCTTTAATGGTAAACTAACATAACAAAAATAAACTAACATAACAAAACTTATGGTAAATTGCGTAACTACACCTTGTTTTTCCAATATAATTTATCTTTCAATGTAATAAGCTAAATGCTGCTCACGTTGTGCCAAAAATGTCAGCTTAATTTAGACTTTTGTAAACTTGTTTGAATAAGTTGTTACTAATGAAGATTCTCAGTCTGAATCTGAGTGGTAAATGTCAACAAAATTCAATTTTGCAACGTCACGAGACAACCCATTTTATTTAAACACAACCACAAAAACCACTTACCGAGCCAGGAAATATCCCCAAGACCACTTCTTTTGTTGGAAACTCTTCCTTATAGCGTGCTTAAGGATCCCTCCTACACACAACGTCTCCGGAGCAGTAATATAAATCTGGTTTGGTTCGTCCGTAGAGTTAATTCTATTTGTGAGGAGTCCTGGGAATTTTTAAGGCATCATGTAGATAGTGACACTATGCAACCCTTCCTATAGTCTAAGGTAGCTGCATAAATGCATGTCTACCTATATATGTATATAATGATGAAAAAAAAAATCATGCGCTCGGACATGTTAATCCCGTAAATACTGTGTCCATACAGTGAATTAGTATTCCCCCTGGTAATTTGGCTCGAAAATAATTATTGGACGCGGATTTTTATATACCGTTGTCAGTCATTGTCATAACACTATCCTCTATGACCTTATTCCACTTATGTCACTTGTTTGGCACTGTAACCAAATCGTCAATGTTCACGATTCGTATACGATGCTAATCTCCTCGATTCCCCGTGCTAGTGAGTTGACTACTCTCTGTAGGTTACTGTGCCCTGTATCACTATTTACTGATATCGAATAAATACAACAACATTAATTGCTGTAATGACTGCACGTCAGAATCCTCTGTGACCACTCACACCACTCAAGTCACTCGCTTGGTTCACCAATACATCATTCACTATTCATTTACTGTTGTCAACAAATTCACAGTAATCCTGTTATTTACTGTGCCTCATTTTAATGTCATTTTTGTGCGACTCCACATCACTATCTCACAGTTCACAGTTATCCTCTTCTCTAATGTAGATAACTTAATTTGTTTCCGCCTCGGCCGGGAATAGAACCCAAGCCTCTTCGACTACGAGCCCCGTACGCTGTACAACGAAATTGAAAAGTAGAACTCTGAACTATTGAGTTGGACAAACCTGAAAACCATTTTTTACCTGTGTTGCCTTGACAAACTAAACAACTCTAACCCAACCTCCCTACGCTTAGCACACGATATATGAGACCTAACAGAGTACATATGTGTTGGAAATATCCAACACTTATTCATCATTTTTAGTACTTCAATAAATCATCCTTGTACTAACAACAGTAATTTACCAATATTACTAATTTGTAGACTAACAATATTAATGCTTTCTCTACTGCGTAATCAGTACGCCAAATCTTTCTTACTTCATGGTGGTGTTGCGTCAGACAACTCAGCAGAGGGAACGATAACTCTACATTTCAGAGAATTATATTCTATTCTCCTTTATATCAGTATTCTTTCCTAAGATTTATTAACTGATACTGTGCCAACCAGTGATCAAATAATATAGCGTTATTAGCTGAAGATCACTATATAGAGTACCCACTCATATCACAGAGCTTCATGGAGGAATGAAATTTTCCTTTCGCTTTGCGTCTATATGAACTTCGTCTCATATTAATTACTATGCAACGAGAATGCAATTAACGTTAGTTCCTTCATAATGAACCCTAGCCTTAATATCTCGCGTGATTGAATAAATAATTAGGAGAAGAATTCTCCGTATCAACTCTCCGTGCTATTGCTCATGCGCGGGCGAGACTGGGGAGGAAGGAGGAGATCGACAGCAGCCATATTGCTGACAAAAAGCAGTGTCTAGGAGTTTACGTTTTCAACGGCCCGTATTTGCGTCATCCTTGCAGCAGCGGAGGCCAGGGTTCCGGAGTGACTCCGTCAACCATCAGACACTCGTCCTGGCGAGCGTAATTTAACTAAGTCTTAGAGATATTTGTTCAATAGTGATTACAGGCGACAAATGCGTTAGGTACCTCGTCGTTAGGACGTGAGGACACCAATAACAAAAAGTTAGACTTATACTCGAAGAGATAACCTTCCCCTCCCCGCATGTTCCAGGACAGCATGTTACGACAAGCATGTGGACGTGACTGTCCTTACGCGTCCACCTATTTCTACCACACAGCTAAGCCGTTGTCAATTCCTTAGCAGCATTTACTAACATTTAGTTAATTCTTGATCTTCAATATTAGATCACATTTACTAACCATCTATTTTTTGTTATATAATTATTACTGATTTTCTTGATATCGTAATGGCATACCTTGATGCGTGATGCATCTATTTCATTGTGCAATTAACGCTTTAGTTAATTTAAGAGCGTTATTTTTAAGCCGAATTCTGAATCAATGAACATAATTGGAGTTTGAAATGACGAATTTTATGCCGTAAATATGCCAATTACTGAAAACGACGATGAGTCGCAATTTGCCCAAAACCCCCTACAGTTTTCAGAATATCGGAAATATCGCAAAGCTGACTCATGAGCGATATCTTCTAGCCGAATTCTGGTTCATTGGACTTATTTTGAGTTTGAAATTACGACTTTTTATACCGAAAATATGCCAATTACTGAAAACGGCGATGTACAGAGAGTCAGAATTCGGCTCAAGAATGACGCTCAAGAGTCAAATTTCCAACATTTTAGATATTTTAAAAACTGCAGGGAGGCTTGGGCAAAATATGACCCATTGCCGTTTTCAGTAATTGGCATATTTTGGATAAAAAAGTCGTAATTTGAATCTGAAAACTGATGCAGAGAGTCAGAATTCGGCTCAAAAATGACACTCAGGAGTAAAATTTCCGACATTTCTGAAATTTTAAAATCTGCAGGGGTGGTTGGGAAAAATATGACCCATCGCCGTTTTAGGTAACTGGCATATTTTTGGAATAAAAAGTAGTAATTTGAAACTGAAAACTGGGGCTCAGAGTCAGAATTCGGCTCAAAAATGACGCTAAAGAGTCAAATTTCCGACATTTCAGATATTTTTGAAAGCTGCAAGGGGGTTTGGGCCAAATATGATCAATCGCCGTTTTCAATAATTAGCATATTTTCGGTAGAAAAAGTCGTGTTTTGAAACTAAAAATAGGTGCAGAGAGTCAGAATTCGGCTAAAAATGACGAACAAGAGTCAAATTTCCAACATTTCAGATATTTTGAAAACTGCAGGGGGTGTTGGGCAAAATATATCCCATCGCCGTTTTCAGTAATTAGCATATTTTCGGAATAAAAAGTCGTCATTTGAAACTAAAAATAGGTGCAGAGAGTCAGAATTCGGCTCAAATATAACGCTCAGAAGTCAAATATCCGACATTTTAGATATTTTAATAACTGCAGGGGGGGTTTGGGCATAATATGACCCTTCTCCGTGTTCAGTAATTAGCATATTTTCGGTATAAAAAGTCGTAGTTTGTATCTGAAAATAGGTGCAGAGAGGCAGAATGCGGCTCAAAAATGACGTTCAGGAGTAAAATTTCCGACATTTCAGATATTTTAAAAACTGCAGGGGGGGGGGGCAAAATATAATCCATCGCCGTTTTCAGTAATTGGCATATTTTTTATATAAAAAGTAGAAATTTGAAACTGAAAATAGGTGCAGAGTATCAGAATTTGGCTCAAAAATGAAGAACAAGAGTCAAATTTTCAACATTTCAGATATTTAAAAAAAAAATCAGAGGAGGGTATGGGCAAAATATGACCCTTGTCCGTTTTCAGTAATTGGCATATTTTCGATATAAAAGGTCAAAATTTGAAACTGAAAATAGGTGCAGATAGACAGAATTTAGCTCAAAAATTACGAATAAAAGTCTAATTTCCAACATTTCAGAAATTTTGAAAACTGCAAGGGGGGGTTTCGGCAAAATATGTCCCATCGCCTGTTCTCAGTAATTGGAATATTTTCAGAATAAAAGTTCGCAATTTGAAATTGAAAATAGGTGCAGAGAGTCAGAATTCGGTTACAAAAATGATGCTCAGGAGTCAAATATCCGACATTTTAGATATTTTAAGAACTGCAGAGGGGTTTGGGCATAATATGCCCCATCTCCATGTTCAATAATTAGCAAATTTTCGGTATAAAAATTCGTAATCTGAAACTGAAAATAGGTGCAGAGAGTCAGAATTCGGATAGAAAATGAGGCTCTGGAGTCAAATTTTCAACATTTCCGATATTTTAAAAACTGCAAGGGGGTTTTGTCAAAATATGACCTTTCGCGGTTTTTAGTAATTGGCATATTTTCAGAATAAAAGTAGTAATTTGAAACTGAAAACTGGTGCAGAGTCAGAATTCGGCTCAAAAATGTTGCTAGAGTCAAATTTCCGACATTTCAGATATTTTTGAAAACTGCAGGGGAGTTTGGGCCAAATATGACCCATTGCCGTTTTCAATAACTGGCATATTTTCGGTATAAAAAAATCATAATTTGAAACTAAAAATAGGTGCAGAGAGTCAGAATTCGGCTAATAAATGACGCTTAGGAGACAAATTTCCGACATTTCAAATATTTTAAAAAACTGCAGGGGGGGGGGGGGGTTGGCAAAATAAGTCCCATCGCTGTTTTCAATAATTGGCATATTTAATGAATAGCATATAATGTATAGAGTCGTAATTTGAAACTGAAAATAGGTGCAGAGAGTCAGAGTTCACCTCAAAATAACGCTCAGGAGTCCAATTACCGAAATTTCAGATATTTTAAAAACTGCAGGAGGGTTTGGGCAAAATATGACCCAACGCCGTTTTAAGTAATTGGCATATTTTCTGTATAAAATTCGAAATTTGAAACTAAAAATAAGTGCAGAGAATCAGATTTCGGCTCAAAAATGACGCTCAGGAGTCAAATTTCAATGTGTGGGTGTGAAATGTGAAATGTAAGGTTCAAGAAAGTGTTTGTAAGAGAGCCTAATCTCCCTCCAGAACAATAGGAACGAATCTTTCCCGAGGAAAGATTGTGAGTGAAATAAGAGTTAATGACAAATGAGATGAACAGACCACCCGAGGAGATGGATAGCACGCAGGCTAATCTGATACAGCTGGAATCTATATACTGAAAGAATCAGCTAGGAATACCGAGCCTCTCCTTCGCAACGCTACGAATGAACGAACTCCCAGAGGCATGGGGCCAGATTCATGAAGCTGTTACGCAAGTACTTACGAACCTGTCCATTTTTCCTCAATCTTTGGCGGCTTTGTTTACAATTATTAAACAGTTAATGAGCTCCGAAGCACCAGGATGCTGTTTACAACAATAACAACAGTTGATTGACAAGTTTTCATGCTTGTAAATTGTTTAATAAATGTAATCAAAGCCGTCCACGATTGAGGAATGATGTACACGTTTGTAAGAATTTGCCTAACTGCTTCGTGAATCTGGGTCATGGAAGACAGCCACAGGATTCCCTATATACAATAAAAGGAGACACCAGTCGCTGAACTGCAGACCAGTGTAATTAACGAGCATTTCATGCACGGTGCAATATAGAGGATCGTAAAGAAACACCTGGTAGTTCACTTAGAAGTGAAGGTGTTGTTTCAAAACACCTTCAGCATGGATTCAATAAACATAGATCAAGCAATCACCTAAGAGTTTCATGAAGAAAAGACAATAACAAAACAGGAGAGAGAAGAATGGGTTGATTGTGTATGTTTTGATTGTCAAAGCCTATATACAAAGTTCTGCATGAAAGCTTGTATTACAAACTTGAAAACCAGTTTAGCATGACAGGAAAATTTCAGGTATGGTCGAGAGGCTACCTCGCTGGTGGGAAACAGAGGGAAACGGAGAGAAGAAAAGTTGATGAAGCTAGAAATTACAAGTGGAGGACCTCAGGGATCGAAACGGGAGATCCATTATTTTTCTGATATGTCAACAACACGAGTAAACAGTCATCTATATCTGTGTTGACAGGTGATGCAAGATTGATGAGAGGAATCAGAAACGAAGATGACTGCGGGAGACTACAGGGGAGGTCTCGAGGCACTCTAGAGGCTCTCAAGATGTCTAGAGGCACTATAAAGATCAAGAGAATGCAGCGTCTTTCAGGAGCTGCATTCGCTTGAGTATGAATACTTGAGTGTGCAGACCCAACATGGCAGCCACCCCCTTTACCTGCGTGAACAATATGAAGAACACAGACAGACAACATGACTTTGTTGTCTGTCTGTCTGTCTGTCTGTCTGTCTGTCTGTCTGTCTGTCTGTCTGTCTGTCTGTCTGTCTGTCTGACTGTCTCTCTCTCTCTCTCTCTCTCTCTCTCTCTCTCTCTCTCTCTCTCTCTCTCTCTCTCTCTCTCTCTCTCTCTCTCTCTCTCTCTCTCTCTCTCTCTCTCTCTGTCTCTGTCTCTCTCTCTCGCTCTCTCTCTCTCTCTCTCTCTCGCTCTCTCTCTCTCTCTCTCTCTCTCTCTCTCTCTCTCTCTCTCTCTCTCTCTCTCTGTCTCTGTCTCTCTCTCTCTCTCTCTCTCTCTCTCTCTCTCTCTCTCTCTCTCTCTCTCTCTCTCTCTCTCTCTCTCTCTCTCTCTCTCTCTCTCTCTCTCTCTCTCTGTCCTGAGTTGTAGCACAATTGCCTTCCTGCTTGATTATAATGAGTGGATTATCTGCAGGAATGGAACCACTTCTCTCGGGCTTCTGATTGGCTAAACTGATCCCCAGTGGTGGGTAACTGTACTGATGGTTATTACTGCATGGTGAGCGGACCAATCACAGGCCAACAGCGAGTCAATTAGTCGTCCATAACAAGTGATTCGATCGTTTGCATTCGACGAGAGTGTCACTGAATAGAAATCGAAATCGAAATCGAACTGGTGATGAGAGATTGTTGGAGAAATTGCAAGATACATTGCGAGTGAGACTCCGAGAGATATTACAAGATGTATACCGAGAGATATTGCAAGGTATATATAACGAGAGATATTGCAAAATATAATGGGAGAGAGATATTGCAAGATATATTGCGAGAGAGAGAGAAGAGAGAGAGAGAGAGAGAGAGAGAAAGAGAGAGAGAGAGAGAGAGAGAGAGAGAGAGAGAGAGAGAGAGAGAGAGAGAGAGAGAGAGAGAGAGAGAGAGAGAGAGAGAGAGAGAGAGAGAGAGAGAGACAGAGAGACAGAGAGAGAGAGAGAGAGAGAGACAGAGAGACAGAGAGACAGAGAGAGAGAGAGAGAGAGAGAGAGAGAGAGAGAGAGAGAGAGAGAGAGAGAGAGAGAGAGAGAGAGAGAGAGAGAGAGAGAGAGAGAGAGAGAGATTGCAAGAAAGACTTGGAGCAAAAATGCAAGACACTGCGAGAGGGTTGTTGTTGTTTCAGATTTTGCTACTCGGACCGAAGTGTCCATGTAGCACTGGCTATGGTGAGCCCGTAAATGAGAGGGAGATAATGATGGGATGTGTTTCTTGACCTCAGATCTGTCATTCGCAGTTGAATCTGGTTCTTTTGTGGGCTGCCTTCATTGCTATCAACCCCCAGTGCTGCCTTCACTGCCATCTACCCCCAGTGCGGCCTTCACTACTATCCACCCCCAGTGCTTCCTTCACTGGTATCCACCCATAGTGCTGCCTTCACTGCTATCCACCCCCAGTGCTGCCTTCACTGCAATCAACCCCCAGTGCGGCCTTCACTGCCATCAACCCCCAGTGCTGCCTTCACTGCTATCCACCCCTAGTGCTGCCTTCACTGCTATCCACCCCCAGTGCTTCCTTCACTGCTATCCACCCATAGTGCTGCCTTCACTGCTATCCACCCCCAGTGCTGCCTTCACTGCAATCATCCCCCAGTGCTTCCTTCACTGATATCCACCACCAGTGCTGCCTTCACTGCTATCCACCCCCAGTGCTGCCTTCACTGCTATCCACCCCCAGTGCTGCCTTCACTGCAATCAACCCCCAGTTCTGCCTTCACTGCTATCAACCCCCAGTGCGGCCTTTACTGCTATCCACCCCCAGTGCTGCCTTCACTGCCATCAACCCCCAGTGCTGCCTTCACTGCCATCAACTCCAAGTGCTGCTTTCACTGCCATCAACCCCCAGTGCTGCCTTCACTGCCATCAACTCCCTGTGCTGCCTTCACTGCTATCAACCCCCAGTGCTGCCTTCACTGCCATCAACTCCCAGTGCTGCCTTCACTGCCATCAACCCCCATTGCTGCCTTCACTGCTATCAACCCCCAGTGCTGCCTTCACTGCCATCAACCCCCAGTGCTGCCTTCACTGCTATCAACCCCCATTGCTGCCTTCACTGCCATCAACCCCCAGTGTTGCATTCACTGCCATTAACCCCCAGTGCTGCCTTCACTGCCATCAACCCCCAGTGCGGCCTTTACTGCCATCAACCCCCAGTGCTGCCTTGACTGCCATCAACCCCCAGTGCTGCCTTCACTGCTATCCACCCTAGTGCTGCCTTCACTGCTATCCACCCATAGTGCTGCCTTCACTGCTATCCACCCATAGTGCTGCCTTCACTGCTATCCACCCATAGTGCTGCCTTCACTGCTATCCACCCATAGTGCTGCCTTCACTGCTATCCACCCATAGTGCTGCCTTCACTGCTATCAACCTCGAGTGCTGCCTTCACTGCCATCAACCCCCAGTGCTGCCTTCACTGCCATCAACCCCCAGTGCTGCCTTCACTGCCATCAACCCCCAGTGCTGCCTTCACTGCCATCAACCCCCAGTGCTGCCTTCACTGCCATCAACCCCCAGTGCTGCCTTCACTGCCATCAACCCCCCAGTGCTGCCTTCACTGCCATCAACCCCCAGTGCTGCCTTCACTGCCATCAACCCCCAGTGCTGCCTTCACTGCCATCAACCCCCAGTGCTGCCTTCACTGCCATCAACCCCCAGTGCTGCCTTCACTGCCATCAACCCCCAGTGCTGCCTTCACTGCCATCAACCCCCAGTGCTGCCTTCACTGCCATCAACCCCCAGTGCTGCCTTCACTGCCATCAACCCCCAGTGCTGCCTTCACTGCCATCAACCCCCAGTGCTGCCTTCACTGCCATCAACCCCCAGTGCTGCCTTCACTGCCATCAACCCCCAGTGCGGCCTTCACTGCCATCAACCCCCAGTGCTGCCTTCACTGCCATCAACCCCCAGTGCTGCCTTCACTGCCATCAACCCCCAGTGCGGCCTTCACTGCCATCAACCCCCAGTGCTGCCTTCACTGCCATCAACCCCCAGTGCTGCCTTCACTGCCATCAACCCCCAGTGCTGCCTTCACTGCCATCAACCCCCAGTGCGGCCTTCACTGCCATCACCCCCAGTGCGGCCTTCACTGCCATCAACCCCCAGTGCGGCCTTCACTGCCATCAACCCCCAGTGCTGCCTTCACTGCCATCAACCCCCAGTGCTGCCTTCACTGCCATCAACCCCCAGTGCGGCCTTCACTGCCATCAACCCCCAGTGCTGCCTTCACTGCCATCAACCCCCAGTGCGGCCTTCACTGCCATCAACCCCCAGTGCGGCCTTCACTGCCATCAACCCCCAGTGCTGCCTTCACTGCCATCAACCCCCAGTGCTGCCTTCACTGCCATCAAGCCCCAGTGCTGCCATAACCTTCAGTGTTGCCACCAACCAGACCTGCCAACCACAGTCCACCATTTTACAACATATATCAATTCCTATAAGAGCGAATGTCTGTCTGTCCCAAAGTTGGAGACCAGATGCTTAAGGCTAGCGTCACTCAATCTGGCAGAGGGAATACAAAGCCCCGCCCTGTACAGTTAGGTGAGGAGTCTGAGGAGTAGGCAGCGCCTCTCTCACTGCATTGTCAATAGACTTTCCATACCGTTTGGAACAACTATAACAGTTTGTAGAACATCTGTGAAATATCTTGGCTTATGTGTGACAATAGTTGTAAGGTATTAGTGACACGACTTATCCTCAAGGTTGGAAGTGTAATTAGGAAGTTGTGACAACCTCGAAAGAGCGCTGACAGCAGCAGTAGTCAACGGGATCGAGGTATGCCCAGAGCTCCTCCTCATTTCAAACACACACACGCGCGCGCACTACACACACGCGAACAACAGGGACACTAAATTCAATTGGCGCACTGAATCCACTCTCAATGATTGATCACTCACCGGCAACACTGACACGACTCCCAAGCTAATCAAATTAATCATTGATGTTAAGATAAATATGGTTCCTCTAGACCTACACAGCTGTTTGCTTCCAATCTGTACATCCACACAACCTTGCACTTAAAAATGCTCTCTCAGGACTCGTCTCTACGGCTAGCCCGGCGCCTCCACGGCACCCAAACCCGACAGTGCATTCGACAGTATTCAAGGGGAGACTCTCCGGAAAGAGATTATGCAGATCTGCACTCCAGAATCGTCCCAGCCGGAGGTAATCTCATAGCGGAGGCGTCGAGGATAATCTAAGCTGAGACGTGTGTGAATTAGCGAGGCCGCGGGCGACAGGGCGCTTACTG
>NC_091153.1:23805635-23907834 GCF_040958095.1 Procambarus clarkii
CACTCCATCACACCACACTCCAACACACCACACTCCAACACACCACACTCCATCACACCACACTCCATCACACCACACTCCAACACACCACACTCCAACACACCACACTCCAACACACTACACTCCAACACACCACACTCCATCACACCACACTCCAACACACTACACTCCAACACACCACACTCCATCACACCACACTCCATCACACCACACTCCATCACACCACACTCCATCACACCACACTCCAACACACCACACTCCAACACACCACACTCCATCACACCACACTCCATCACACCACACTCCAACACACCACACTCCAACACACTACACTCCATCACACCACACTCCAACACACCACACTCCAACACACTACACTCCATCACACCACACTCTATCACACCACACTCCATCACACCACACTCCATCACACCACACTCCATCACACCACACTCCATCACACCACACTCCATCACACCACACTCCAACACACCACACTCCATCACACCACACTCCATCACACCACACTCTATCACACCACACTCCATCACACCACACTCTATCACACCACACTCCATCACACCACACTCCATCACACCTTATGAAATTCCACTAATTCCCCAACAAGCCTAACCAACACAATCCCCAACACACTCCCCAACACACTCCACAACACACTCTCCAACACACTCCCCAACACACTCTCCAGCACACTCCCCAACACACTCTCCAACACACTCCACAACACACTCTCCAACACACTCCCCACCACACTCCCCAACACACTCTCCAACACACTCCCCAACACACTCCCCAACACACTCTCCAACACACTCCCCAACACACTCCCCAGAACACTCCCCAACACACTCCCCAACACACTCTCCAACACACTCCCCAACACACTCCCCATCACACTCTCCAACACACTCCCCATCAAACTCTCCAACACACTCTCCAACACACTCTCCAACACACTCTCCAACACACTCCCCAACACCCTCCACAACACACTCCCCAACACACTCCCCAGTACACTCCCCAACACACTCTCCAACATACTCTCCAACACACTCCCCAACACACTCCCCAACACACTCCCCAACACACTCCACAACACACTCCCCAACACACTCCACAACACACTCCCCAACACACTCCCTAGTACACTCCCCACCACACTCTCCAACATACTCTCCAACACACTCTCCAACACTCTCCCCAACACACTCTCCAACACACTCCCCACCACACTCTCCAACACACTCTCCAACACACTCTCCAACACACTCCCCAACACACTCTCCAACACACTCCCCACCACACTCTCCAACACACTCTCCAACACACTCTCCAACACACTCCCCAACACACTCTCCAACACACTCCCCAACACACTCCACAACATACTCCCCAACACACTCCACTACACACTCCCTGCCCTTTACAGCCCTTAAACGTCATCGAAAAAAGGTAACCATTCATCACCAGCGATATTTGTTGAGTCTTAGAAACATTTTCCCACCGTAACTCTCAGCTCCCTCCCCTCCTGACCCCCTCCCAATACCCTGCCCCCACCCCCCCATACCCTGACCCCTTCCCCATACCCTGACCCCCTCCCCATACCCTGACCCCCTACCCATGCCCTGACCCCCTCCCCATACCCTGACCCCCTCCCATGCCCTGACCCCCCTTCCCCTGACCCCCCCATGTCCTGAGCCCCTTTCCCTGACCACCCCCCCCATGTCCTGACACGATCTCTCGCTGTGTACTTGGATAATCAAGTTGACAATTAAGTAGCCTCCATTAAGCGTAGTCGGAACTACAAAAAAACGGTTGTTGAAACATTAGTTTTCCTGGAGGGTTGTAATGGTGATTTATACTCATACATTATTATATCAAGGAAATATTGTTAAGTACGATACAACACCACTTCTATAGGTCCCTCTGAGACGTACAGCTTGGCTCCTGACACACAATACTTCCACTTGTCTCTAACCTGCTTTAACCTACCCTAACCTAACCTGTCCTAACCTAATCTAACCTAACCTAACCTAACCTAACCTGCCCTAACCTACCCTGTCATAACCTAACCTAACCTAACCTAAGCTGCCCTAACCTAACCTGCCCTAACCTAAGCTAACCTAAGCTGCCCAAACCTAGCCTGTCCTAACCTAACCTAACCTAAGCTGCCCTAACCTACCCTATCCTAACTTAACCTAACCTAAGCTGCCCTAACCTAACCTATCCTAACTTAACCTAACCTAAGCTGCCCCTACCCTAACCTGCCCTAACCTTAGCTGCCCTAACCTAACCTATCTTAACCTAACCCAAACCAACCTGCCCTAACCTAACCTAACTCGCTAAAGGATTACATTTAATTATAAGACTCAATGATTTGTAATAATATGAACAAATTTGAAATAATATCGTGCAAGATGTTGGTCACTACTCTGTCCCGGAGCGTCAGTTGTCGCACCCGCCCTCACTCCTGGCACACCTCATCTCCCTCATACCAGTAGCATCCTTACATCTCATCTCCCTCACACCAGTAGCATCCTTACATCTCATCTCCCTCATACCAGTAGCATCCTTACACCTCATCTCCCTCATACCAGTTGCATCCTTACATCTCATTTCCCTCATAATAGTAGCATCCTTACACCTCATCTCCCTCATACCAGTAGCATCCTTACACCTCATCTCCCTCATACCAGTTGCATCCTTACATCTCATTTCCCTCATAATAGTAGCATCCTTACACCTCATCTCCCTCATACCAGTAGCATCCTTACACCTCATCTCCCTCATACCAGTTGCATCCTTACATCTCATTTCCCTCATAATAGTAGCATCCTTACACCTCATCTCCCTCATACCAGTAGCATCCTTACATCTCATTTCCCTCATACCAGTAGCATCCTTACACCTCATCTCCCTCATACCAGTAGCATCCTTACACCTCATCTCTCTCATACCAGTAGTATCCTCACACCTCATCTCCCTCACACCAGTAGCATCCTTAAACCTCATCTCCCTCATACTAGTAGCATCCTTACACATCATCTCCCTCATACTAGTAGCATCCTTACACCTTATCTCCCTCATACTAGTAGCATCCTTACACCTTATCTCCCTCATACTAGTAGCATCCTTACACCTTATCTCCCTCATACCAGTAGCATCCTTACACCTCATCTCCCTCACACCATGAGGGAGACATGATAACCACCTACAAAATTCTCAGGGGAATTGACAGGGTGGACAAGGACAAACTCTTCAGCACGGGTGGGACACGAACAAGGGGACACAGGTGGAAACTGAGTACCCAGATGAGCCTCAGAGACGTTAGAAAGAATTTTTTCAGAGTCAGAGTAGTTAATAAATGGAATGCACTAGGAAGTGATGTGGTGGAGGCTGACTCCATACACAGTTTCTAATGTAGATATGATAGAGCCCAGTAGGCTCAGGAATCTGTACACCAGTTGATTGACAGTTGAGAGGCGGGACCAAAGAGCCAAAGCTCAACCCCCGCAAGCACAAATAGGTGAGTACACCAGTAGCATCCTTACACCTCATCTTCCTCATACTAGTAGCATCCTTACACCTCATCTCCCTCATACCAGTAGTATCCTCACACCTCATCTCCCTCATACTAGTAGCATCCTTACACCTCATCTCCCTCACACCAGTAGCATCCTTACACCTCAATTCCCTCATACCAGTAGCATCCTTACACCTCATCTCCCTCACACCAGTATCATCCTGACACCTCATCTCCCTCACACCAGTAGCATCCTGACACCTCATCTCCCTCACACCAGTAGCATCCTTACACCTCATCATTCTCACACAAGTAGCATCCTTACACCTCATCTAACTCACACCAGTAGCATCCTTACACCTCATCTCTATCATACCAGTAGCATCCTTACACCTCATCTCCCTCACACCAGTAGCATCCTTACACCTCATCATTCTCACACAAGTAGCATCCTTACACCTCAACTCCCTCATACCAGTAGCATCCTTACACCTCATCTCCCTCACACCAGTAGCATCCTTTCACCTCATCTCCCTCACGACAGTAGAATCCTCACACCTCATCTCCCTCACACCAGTATCATCCTCACACCTCATCTCCCTCACACCAGTAGCATCCTCACACCTCATCTCCCTCATACCAGTAGCATCCTTTCACTTCATCTCCCTCACACCTGTAGCATCCTTACACCTCATCTCTCTCACACAAGTAGCATCCTTACACCTCATCTCTCTCACACAAGTAGCATACTTTCACCTCATCTCTCTCACACAAGTAGCATCCTTACAGCTCATCTCCCTCACACCAGTAGCATCCTTACACCTCATCTCCCTCACACCAGTAGCATCCTTTCACCTCATCTCCCTCACACCTGTAGCATCCTTACACCTCATCTCTCTCACACAAGTAGCATCCTTACACCTCATCTCTCTCACACCAGTAGCATCCTTTCACCTCATCTCCCTCACACCAGTAGCATCCTTACACCTCATCTCCCTCACACCTGTAGCATCCTTTCACCTCATCTCTCTCACACCTGTAGCATCCTTACACCTCATCTCTCTCACACAAGTAGCATCCTCACACCTCATCTCCCTCACACTCCAGCATCCCTAGACCACACCACTTTAAGGACAGGAGCTCTTGTCTCGTGTGAAGGTAAGACACCTAAATCAAATCAGATCTAAATATCTAAATCAAATCTAAAAATCTAAACCAGATCTAAAGGTCTAAATCATATCTAAAGATCTAAATTAGATCTAAAGATTTAAATAAGATCTGAAGATCTAAATCAGATCTAAAGATCTAAATCAGATCTGAAGATCTATATCAGATCTGAAGATCTAAATCAGATCTAAAGATCTAAATAAGATCTGAAGATCTAAATCAGATCTGAAGATCTAAATCAGATCTGAAGATCTAAATCAGATCTAAAGATCTAAATCAGATCTAAAGATCTAAATCAGATCTGAAGATCTAAATCAGATCTGAAGATCTAAATCAGATCTAAAGATCTAAATCAGATCTAAATCAGATCTGATGATCTAAATCAGATCTAAAGGAGCTGTAAACTCGTCTTTACCATAAGCTCTCCGGTATTTAATCTTGACGGGAAGGGCGAATATACCTCCCATCTCGGAGGTATACCATTATTTATATGCAGCATTTGTGTGTAAATGTAAAACTTTCTTAAAGACACATTCCTTGACGTGACCTTTTCACCTGGACAATGAGTCCTGTTCATTAGGAACATTTTCATTAATACACACAACGATTTTGAGGTCTAAATAGTAGCTGGAAATTATGATGTTTTTATTAGGGAAATTATTGAAATTTGGTCACATGTTTGATTATATTAAGACTTTAAGGAATTGACAAAACTGGCGTGTTTAGTGAGATGGAACTATGTGTTGGACTGACCAAATTCCAGCACTTTATTACAGAGTAATCAAACAATATTACACAAGTTAATATTGGGTTAGTTAGGTTAATATTTTTTGGTTAGTTCTTGACTACTTCAGTGCAAGGAAGCATTCAGTTGACTGAATCTATTATATTGTTGAACCAGCGTTACTGTGCGACATATACCAATAACTAGGTAATTATTAAAAGGAGACACCAAGGAATTAATAGCATAATTTACAACGTATAAACGTTTATAGTCAATTATGTTAGTCACATAACACACATAAGGCGAAAATCCTGTACAATTGTCAGTCGCCACTGGGACATTCAACAGTAGCGATATCCTACCCCCCTATTCTATAATACAAAGGCACAATCTGGCAGAGATGAGCCAACTCCGACAGAGTGGTCCGGGACGTCCGTCCTCCGTCACCTCTACCCACACACTGGACGAGTGACGGCTCGCATTTAAGTCGGCCCGTCAAACGTTCCAATATTTTTTTGTTTTTCTGTCATTCAAACTATTTCTTCTCATCTGTTATTCAGTTTATCACTTGCTTTCAGTATTTTAACACTTATATTTTCATTACGTTTTACTGTCATGGAATGTTCTTGGGAATGCTTCTTCGTGTATAAATAGCATTTGTTTACATCCTTTTAGAGGGAAGAGTGTACCCAACGTGAGTGTTAGAGCTGTTGTGGTTCCAAAAATCCACCTTGCAGCACGACAGACATTGAAGCATAAACACACTACAAGGTCCCTTACTTACGTCATCCACACACTGCAGCATCCTCACACCTCATCATCCTCACAGTACAGCACCCTCATTCCTCATCATCCTCACACTACAGAGTAGTGGGGTTGGCGGTCCACAGACGAATTTTTGTTTTTGGGGAAATTCGTCTGTGGACCCCAAGGGTTTCAGGTAAATTTAGAAATTCGTCTGTGGACCGCCAGGGTTTTCCGGCAAATTTAGAAATTCGTCTGTGGACCGCCAGGGTTTTCCAGCAAATTTGGGAAGTCGCAGATTTGGAATTAGGGAATTCTTATAATGAAAAATAATGGCATACGAGTTTGTTAAAGTTCTTATGAGAAAAATAATTTCCGAGACTTAGAAGTTTGTTATGTCCTTATGGGAGAAATTCAAATAACGTGTGTAGCGCTTTAGGGTTTCCAGGAGAACTCTACGGACATGTTTTACATGTTTTCAACTTACAAAATCGTCTATGTAAGCCTTAGTTATTCATATAAATTTAGAAAGTTATCTGTATAAGTCGTGGTTTCGTACATCACACCCCCCTCCCTCCCCCCCTTACCTCGCAATCTGTCGCGTCACCTTTATTTACTTTGCGCCCAGCCAGCCAGTCGGCTCTTAATCTTATCTTATCTTATCCATAATATCTGGACCGTCCCTCCTCTCTCTCTCTCTCTCTCTCCCTCCTCTCTCTCTCTCCTCTTCATATTATTCCCTCTTCCTATTTTCTGACATACTAATATTTTATTCCTTTTTCATTAACCAGTCAGTTTTATACAAATCAACCGAAGCATCTCAATGTAACCTTTAATACTGAAACTGCCTCAGAGACTATCTAAGCTGGCCCCAGCTACCTGCCCCAGGCTATCTGCCCGAGGCAATCATCACCTGATTACCTGCCCCAGACATCCACCAGTCATTGTCGGCGTTCGCCACCGTAATAATTTATATATATATACATTAAGCGTTAATAAAACTTATTTATTTATTTATAATTTATTTAGTCATCTAATTCATAGTTTACACAATTTATAATAAACGACTCATTTAGCCCGAAGTTCTAAGAAGCTCGCTCCTCAATCCGCTTGTATAATATCCGTCCTATTCACTCTTCATCTCTGTAAATAAAGAAAGAATAACAGTTTCAGATAGCGTTTACACATGTACAATATTTATCAGACACATAAAACCTCAAAACAAATGTACTCACCATTTTCCGTTAGATAATTTGTTATAGCCTCATTCAGCCAGTCGTCTCCAAGCACATTTTCCAACAAATATCGCTCTTATCATAACACAGCGTTTCATAGCAGCTCGGCATATTTTTAAATAAAGCATAAGATAGCCTCATTACGTTCCTATCATTCTGCATATATTCTCCATAAGTAAAACTAGTTTCAAATAGCTTTATTGCAGTTTTTAGATCCTTGTTTGAAAGATGGTAACAGAAAAACATCGCATATAGCCCGCATACGTAAGTATTTAAACTCTGAAGTCTCTCTGTAAACGTGTATACATCACAGTCTTTATAATAATTTAAAAACTCCGAAATATATGGCGAATACACATTTATTCCATATGAATCGAGTATAACTATTTTCCGTTTAGATTTATATACAGCAATCCAGTGACCCATTACTTCCTTAGAGTCTCTTCCTAAGGTATTTATTATAAACATAATCGGCCTGTCCCGTATTTGCTTCATTATTCTATATATATCCGTCGCTAAATAGCATCCAATATATTTAGCTTTACTACCTTTCATATCGTTCAATGCCGTATTAATTTGTTTGCAGTTCATGCTCTTGTATCACACACAACTCGCCTATCTGAATAAATTCTCAATACTCCCGTTGTAATTCCGAATAAAATAATAACTTTATTTGATTTCGCTGGAACAGCAAATTCTAATGTAATTCTCAGGTTGCCCGAAGCCTCTATAGGAAGGGTATCTCTCAATTCCTCAGGCGTTAGTCTAAATGCCAGTAATGTTCTTCCTTTTATAAATGAATTATATGTCAAGGTATTACAAGCATTAAAGCCTACTGTATTTTGAGTCTCGTAGTATAGTTTCGAACATTTATTCGGGAACTTGCAAGTTATATTAAATAAGTTTGTCCCATCACGTGTAATATATACATTAGATAAATCGCAGTGATCGAAATAAAGTGGATTAAGTGTATACGCTCCTGATATTGCTTCCATATCCATCATCATAATAAATAATTTATCTGGGATAATGCTCCCCCATGGCTGGTCAATACTTAATCTCTGCTGCCCATTACCGAGAATGAACGTCTTATGGAGTGTCTTATCAAACGTATATGTAACTGGCGTATTTTGTTCAGCCAGAGCTCTATTAATAGCCTCCAATCCAGATGCAAATGGAGTTATCCGATCAATCCACATTCTAGCTAGTTTTATGTTAAACTTATATCCAGATTCAATACTGTTTATAACCCACGGATCACTGTTAAGTTCTAATCTCAAACGAATATCAATTCCATCCAAAAGATATTCGCTCAAAGTTGTAATGTCCAATAGCAGTTTAAAGCAGCAATTTACTCCCTCAGTTTTTAACTTTACAAATCTAGATTTAAGGTCTTCTGAGGCATTCTTAAAATAATCTACATCATATTTTTCAGGGAAAACATCATTATAGAAATACGTCAGTTCTTTAAATCTTTCAGCTTTACATTCAGAAAGTGTCGTCATTAGCTTTACATATGATAAATATGAAAATAATGAATTAGTTTCCACCACTTGCTCATTTAAATAAACAGTTACAGCTTTAAACATTGTCTGGGACAAACCATTGACTATTGATGCATTTTTAATATCCGCTAAAGCCGTATTTCCGTCAGGTCCCGTTAATTCAACCATCAGTTCTAGCGTCAAGCTCGAAAGATCAATAAATTGCCCCTTAACTCCCGGGATACGGAATTCAATATAAGAGTCTTTAAATTTATTGTTAATACTTGAATTCACAGGTAAAATATCCTGTGTCTGTCTTGAAAATATCGTACTTTCAACCATTCTATGAGGATTAACTTTAGGAAAGCCATCACTTATAGCAGCTGTATAATTTTCTAAAGGAACTTGCAATGCTGCACTAGGAGCATTTACACTCATCATGTCTGCGTCTAGCATACAACTAGTACTGTTTTTATGAAAACACGTCTTTATATCTATCCATTTTCTTTATATAGGCAGGTCTTTTCGTTTTTCTTTTCGTTATTCGGCCACCTGCTAACAATTTAGGACCAATACTTTTCAATGTTTCCATACCGCGTTTTCTAATTGAATCTTTCAAAGTACCTTGACCGGCATTTATATCCTGCAAAACATTCTGTCCCATTGTCAATGCAGCTGGCATGATAGTTTTTAATAGGAAAGGAGTTGCTCTACGAGCTAGACCAGTTAAGAAACTTAATATTCCACCTCCCCTTAAATGTCTTCTATCAAAAACAGTAATATCGCTCAGTGCTCCACCTCTCTTCCCTCGAGGAGCGATAAATCGCCCTACCTCGTCAACAGACAGCGGTACAAACCCGACCCTCATGTTTAAACAGGCCAAGAGAGAATGATAAACTCCCTCTACTCATGCCATTATATATCAACGGGTCTAATATGTAATACTGCAATCGTACATCCATCCTTTTCAAAATATACAGGCTCCCCATCTTGATCTGTTAATCTAATACTGATGCCATCAATATTAGTCGTATTTAAAGGTTTATATAATTTCCTGTGTGTTACATTACTTTGAAACGAAACAACATCCAAGATATTTACAATCTGATTACCAAACATGGTGGGCTGCACCTTATCACAATATACACACAAGAAATCTATACGGCCTCCTGGCCTAGGATGATAATAGCAAGTATCTTGTACAAATAACCTGTTATTAGGTGGCTTATTCATAATAAAAATATCATAGGCTTTACCTACTTCAGCTCCAATAACTTTACATATATTTCGACCGAAAGATAAAGAAATTCTAACAACTAATTTTCCATCCTTTGTAATAAATAATTTTAACAACTTCTCACTAAATGCTGCATTAAACTTAATTCGATTAATACTCGAATCATATTTCATATAAACGTCCCCGTGATCTGGGAAATTATAATTAAGTACGGGTCCTATAAAACTCAGTGAACCTTTTGAAAATATAGTAGAAATTTCTCTATTTAAAATAGTCGTTAGCTCTATGCAATTATCACTGGCTAAAATATCCGACTTTAAAGTGAAAGATGTATTCACCGTACTCAAATCAGATAAACTTTTATTAGACACTAGAAGTTGAACTGAAATAAAACTTTCCGGGTCATTCCTCCTAACAGCGAAATAAGATGGAGGCAGGAATATATTCTTCAGGCACACTTCATAAGCTTTATTCGGGTCTAAAGGCAGCTGATTATGTAATCTATTTTCAAAAGCATTGGGAGCATTGTTTTTAAATACATCAGTATCAGAGTTACTCGCTGCATATATAACGTAACTATCCATCCTGTAGACTAATAGTAAATGATAAAAATAAACAGAAACTCACCTTAATATGATATCCAGGTAGACTCTCCTTCATCTACAGCCTTGATCTTCCTCTTCAAACTTGGAGGAGAAAACACTTGATTTTTCGCATCTACATTTCTAAATAAATTCTTAGGTGTAGATGTCAAAGAGTAGAACAACTTTGCAATTGGCAGTTTATCTTCTGGGAATAACAATTTCGGAGTGCACATCCTGCCTATAACGTCATCAACAATATTGAGCCCAGTAACTGGCGATGTAATGTTCCCTTCCTCATCCCACTTTACAAGTCCAGTTGTATTAAAATAATTTAACAAGGAGACAGCAAAATCATAATCCTTAAGCTTTAATCTTAAGTCTATCAAGTGTTGTATAACAGGATTTGTTCTCACTGTCATCGTAGGCTTCTCAACACTTACTGCCGTAGGCTTCTGTTGATCAATAGCTTTTCGTGGTACAAGATAGAATTCTTTCATTATTCCTTATTAAATAGCCTTGAAATGAAATTTATAGCTATGGGAAGTAAAATGCCCAATAAATTACCTCCTCTTTTACTCGTTAATATGTCTTTCTTGAGTGAAATAGCTTTCTTCTTACAGGCTAATGTATGGAGTAGAGCTCTATATTTAGAAAGTCTCTTTAAAATAGGCTTCCCAACTTCAATTTTATTTTTTAAGAAATTATTAAATATTTCTGATAAGCAAAGTATATGTTCCTTTTTAAGAGTCTTAATTAACTTTTTCCTAGAATTATAACCTAATCTAGCTAATAGTTCAATAAATCCACGATACTTTCTAACTAAGGGCTGCTTCTTCATAGTTTCTTCACGTCATCTGAATTCACCCACTGATCAAATGAACTGTCGTAACCGACGTATCTAACTTTATATAAAGTAGTATTACCAACTTTACGTTTACTTATAATTCTCTCAATTTCAAATGTATCTGACAAGTAGGTGGGAGTCAACTCCTCTCTATAAAATCCGCCTTCTATAAGTCTATTATTTAAGTCCTTTAGATAATATAAAGGCACGGGTTGTTTAGTATCAATTTGAGCAATTGTAAATATTTCCTTAGTGTTCTGTTGATGAAAACCTCTTTTGAACTTTGAAATACGATTAGATAAGGCAAGCCGTACTGTATCTCCTACAGACAGATGATTACTGATGCGTGGCTTAGTCTGCTGGTCTCCTTTATACATGAGCTTAAACTGCCTAGTCACATCTCGAGGCGAAGATAAAGCATGTACATCAATAGGTATTTTCCCCTTTAATCCTCTATGTGGTGTTCTATTATACGTTTTAACCATATCAGGTAAAACATTTATATAGGTTAAGGTGTTATAAGCCGTTAAATATTTATATATCTTAGTTTTCAATGTTCTTATAAATCTCTCTGCAATGCTAGCTTTAGTTTCCTGAGAAAATACACTGTACAGATCAATGTTTTTACTGTCTAACAATCGTTTCATATATTTATTATAGAATTCACCGCCCTTATCAGTGTTAAGCTTCCTTACACCTTTTGATGAAGGTAAGTCCAGAACAGCTTTCATGGCTTCACTTACACTCTGACCTGATTTAGTGGATAGTGGAACTACATGTGCAAACCTTGAAAATATATCAACACAAACTAATAAATATTTAATATCATTGTTGTGCTTAGCTAACAATGTCATATCAGCCAAGTCACTGGTAAAGAAAGCTTTAGGTCTAGGTGCTAAGATACGTCTTCGTTTAAATTTACGTTTTTTTAATAGATGTAAGGTATAAGCATTAGACGTTTTTAAATAGTCTTTCACATCTTTTATAGTTATTTCAGGGATTGTTTTCTTTGCAGCCTTATACAATTTTAAAACGCCACCAAACCCACCTATGGACTTGGGGTCATTGTATATCTTATTAAGAGCTTGTGTAATGTTCACCATTGATACACTATTTCATATGGGGGTTCATTTACAATATTTCCCCTAAATATTATGGATTCAGGTGTTTTAACGCCCAAGTCAACAAGTAAATACCCATACTGTCGAGAAATCACTTTCTTATATATATCTAAAAATTTCTTGGCATCTTGTTTTCCGAATATTTGTCTGCCTAATGTTTCTATCTGGGACAAGTCTCTTGATTTAAGCAGAATAAAATGAGAAGCATTTAAACTTATAGATCTAGAAAATTTCCCACTGAAAAATATATTTTGGGTTATAAAAATAACAGAGATGTTCTCATGCCGTCCCTTAGTAAATATATCACTTACTATTTTAGAGTTTGTAGATTCAACATACAAGTCATCATAAACAACTAATATATGAGATGTGTCCTCTGGATCACGATCGTCTAAAGGGTTTACAATTTCAGAGTAAAAAGATATCTTATGTTTAATAAGTGGATTAGTTCTCAACTCTTTATACCCGCTTCCACAGATAATTATTTTTGCAAAGTTCTGCTGATATTTCTCTATCATTTTAGCACATAAATAGCTCTTCCCACCATTTGAAAATCCAGCAATAATAATTCTTGACGGTTCACTAAATATATTCAACTGGGATTCAGTAATAACTTTTTTCTGCCCTTCCATGTTGCTAGGATTCAATAGACTAACTACAAATATATAATGAAAGGAGTATTTAAACAAAATCTACATTCGAGTTTTATTTAAACATAACCAATAAAATCATAGTCATAACATATCCAATACAGTAATAAAATCATAGAATATACATTATCATAGTCATTTGAATCATAGTCATTTCATATCCAATACAGTAATAAAATCATAGAATATACAATATCACAGCCAATAAAATCATAGTCATTTCATATCCAATACAGTAATAAAATCATAGAATATATATTATCATAGACATTAAATCATAGTCATAACATATCCAATACAGTAATAAAATCATAGAATATACATTATTATAGACATTTGAATCATAGTCATTTTCATATCAAATACAGTAATAAAATCATAGAATATCAAATATCATAACATATCCAATACAGTAATAAATAAATCAGTCTTAAAATAGCAATTTGAACATATCAAATACAGTAATAAAATCATAGAATATACATTATCATAGACATTAAATCATAGTCATAACATATTCAATACAGTAACAAATCATATCCAATACAGTAACAAATCATAGAATATACATTATCATATCAAATACAGTAACAAATCATAGCCAATACAATATCATAGACATTTGAATATAGTTATAGATAATACATAGACAATACAGTAACAGACTTAGTTGTTGTTAGGGAATAATTGCTGAGCGACTCTATCCCGCTTTTCCCAAAGATTAAAAATGGGGAACAATTGACGTCTTGGTTGGGGATTATCTACAATTACTGGATCCCCTACCTGTACCTCTTCCTCTACCTGTACCTCTTCCTGTACTTCTTCCTCTACCTGTACCTGTACCTCACGCTCTGGAATGTCTGGGTGACCGTAAGCTAATGACTCTGTGGGACTAATGAGGTACCTCTTGTCATCAAAAGCTGACAGACCGCGCTTAGTTGTTTTACACGTGCATATCTGTCCATTAACATTACGAATAGATCGGGATACAAAATTAAAAGTTGTATTTGTCTCTAATGTGTTCTGAAAAGATGCATGTGTTATTTTCTTTTGTTGGTGATAAGGAATCCCTTTACATTTACATAAATGTTCATTATCAAGGGTTAGGAGAGAGTAAGTTTTAGGCTTGAGTGCAATTAATTCAGTTATGATTTTCTGCTTTACTTCTGACTTGAGGAGTCCTAGTTCACCTTTGCGAGTAGCAGAATACATGGGATGATCTTTGTCGAAATTACTGAAATCCATATAATCTACTAGAGGAGCTTTTGTCATTTCTTGGAAAGCATCTTTACAGGTCAGAGTAAATATGAATGAGTCTGTATCCGTATAAATTAGTCTAGCTCTCTCCCCATAATGGGCTTTAACTACATTATACCAGAACTCGTATAAACGCCTCTTGGCTATCTGCAAGATCTGATATCCCATGTAAGAAGGAGTGGTAACTTTAAGGATGTCTTTCATTACTGTACAGAGAACCCTATCTTGACCTAAAGAGACAGCTCGTTTATACAAAGGGTTTCTTGCATGAGTTAAGAATGAATGTTTTGTCGTTACTAGATGGTGAGTATTAGCATATCGAGATATATTTGTCATTGATTTCCCGTACAGACTATTACTTATGAGTTTAAAAGCTTTTCCTTTAACTTTACAGGTGGTATTGGCTCGTTCTCGAATGTTGGTTGAAATAAAATCTTTTAAATAGGGAGCCTGTTTAAATTCATAGATTGTTTTTACTCGTTCAACTTCTAGTCCAAGTTTTAATAGCAATTGCAGGAAATCAAGGCTTACTAAGTAGTCGTTTTGGGGCAAGTGAGATGCAATTAACTTAGTATTTTTAGGTGGGAGCTTACGTTTTTCATCATTAAGGGTTTTCTTACTGTACTCTGACAAAAACTCCTCCGTTATATTAGTATGAGACAGTACAAGGGGCAGATCATCAGTATACCTGGCTACCTCGGGAGATACATGTTTTGTATCGCATAAAATCCAATAACCTTTGTCTTGATTACAGGGGATATGCTGTAACCCTTGCCCTAATAAGGTATCCCGCTCAAGGTCAGTTAATTGTCTAATCCCTCCCTGGGGAAGTACCTCAGCCATGCACGCTGCATATAAGCTGTTAAAGTCGAGGTACAAAATGTGAGTATCGTCATCAGAGCTAGGGTTAGATGTAGTGTGCTCGTTAACAGCCTGTGTAAATTGTCTAATGGAAGATGTGAACCCTCCTCTAAGATTCCTTCTCAACAAATCATATATATTCTGATCATACACATAGTCAAGTACAACTTTTGATTTAAATAAGAAAGCGTCCCAAGCATAACTAGGAAGTGATACATAGAAAACAATATCTAGTTCATAAATTTCTTTCAGTGATGTTCGCCAAAGTGTAAATATATCAACTAGCATTCCCACGTCAACTTTTAAATATAACATGAGGTAATCCTTGATGTTTGTACAGTTCCCTAAATTAAATACTTTAAGAGCATTGTTATAATCTTCTTCAGACAGTGGAGAGTCATGTAAAACATTGTAAAACTTATCTCGCGAAGGGAGCTGAGGTTCGTCTAACACGTCCATGGAAGAAATATAATCATAACATAGGCTTTGTTTACCTTTAATTAACAGAGCTTTAGCTTCATCGGATACGCCATTTAGTATGTGTTCAGTGTACTTGGTGGGTTTCTTACCGGCAACGTGCTCGCTTGCTAAGGTTCCTAATGACCCATTAAGGAGAGCTAGGCTATCTAGGAATTTAAGTTTACCTATGATGACTTGCATAAATTTCAATCCTTCCTTGGTTAGAATTTCTACATTGCGGTGAGGATTTTTGGACAGTTCTTTAAGTATAATTCCAAGATCATAGGCAGCATTATGGGAAAATGTGGTTAAGTATCTACGAGCATTTTTACATTGAAAATTGCAACGAGCACAATAAGCACCTAAGTAATTATTTTCCTGAATAGCATGATTATGATGTCTATGTTTATCTTTCTTATCCTTGAAAGTTTGATGACACAATTGACACGTATTTTGTCTTTGAAACATTCTTTCCTGTTCTCTAGACAAGTTCTTAGGGAAGTTGGGGAGCTGAGCATGAATAGCTTTCCATGAGGCTTCTAGCTTGGTAATAAAATGATTGACCGCATCTGGACCTACGTATGAATACGTTTCTACGACATTGAATTCCCTGTCTAAAATCATGTAAGCATAAGCAATTGCTTTATGCTTACATTCCACCATGCCTCTAGGATTTTGACGGTCTAATAGACATTCAAAATCGTAATAGGCGGTGTGAGTTGGGCTATAGGTCCTACCGTAATTTTTAAAACTGATTTTATCACTAGGATTATAGAATGAAAATACTTGGGATACAGTGCATGACTCTTCGTGAGCCTGAATTTCATCTAAGGGAGCATGCAAAAGACAAATTTTGCAGAATTTATGAGTGTTAGGAATCCTTTCAGAATGGTGGTTAATACTCTTTACAAATTTATCAAAATCCTTGATCAGACAGAGATGCTTGCCTTCTAATAACAACAAAGGGACTTTATCGGCATACTTTTCCTGGCTTTTCCTAGCTAAACTAAGATAGTATCTGTTACTTTCATGAGTTACTGTATAAATATAAATAGAAATTTTGTTAAGCTTCTCTATTTTCTTAAGATTATCAAATGATACGGGGAATCTGATTTCATCTGCCCATACTACGAATCTTCTACACCATCGAAGGTTTTTGTAACACTTTCTAACGTTATCCATGGTCCTGCCCATTGCTAAGTTTTTATACGCCGCAATGCACTGTAACAAACACTCATCTCCTTCACTTTCAGGATTAAATACCGATTCTTTACCCTTTAATTTTGCAGGATATGGTACGTAAGATCCAAGGTGCATAGGGTGGCGAATATACGAAAAATTAATGGCAAAGCCTGACATGGAATGAATTCCTACACTTGAGGATTGGACATTTTTTAGGCATTCGTCAATTTTAGCAGACATTTCGTCAACCCATGAATTTACAAGAACTTCCACCTCTTCCTGTGTAACAATCTGAGTTTCGCCTCTAATTGAAAATACTTCGTCTAATATTTCATATTGATTGTCGGCATGATTAAGTTTTTGCAAAATTAGGCTTACATCAGGGTAAATGTGAAATGAGGGAGGGAATTCTTCCTGTATTTGTCTGAACTGATTGTCTATATATTCTATAAAAAATTCCCTATACCTATTTATATATACGCTGGGGTCAGCGTCTAAATGTCCGGGAATGGAGAACGAATGTCTCGAGAAAGAACCTTCGAAATGGTTAATGACTTCTAACACTCGCGGAACAACGTTATCTAAGTTAAGTACCTCTGGGGAATCTGGAGCGTTGACTTCTTCATCTGATATGTCGTGAACAGGGGGTTGATTGTCTTCTTCTTCATCTGAAGATGCATGCTGGTTGCCGTCTGGTGCATCTTCTTCTAGCTCCTGGGACAGCTGGGGTTGACTGCGTACAGGTGTGCTCCACTCAGAGGGTTGGGTTGAATCCAGGGGCGATTCTGTAATATAATATTAGCAATGAATAAACATTAAGAGGAAAACACATTTGAAACAATAAGAGGATTTGAAAACCTTAATAGGAAAATATCGTGTAAATAAGAGGAATTATTATTAAGAGGAAAAACAAAAAGTTTAAATAAGAGGAAAAACTGAATTACAGATAAATAATAATATTACTTACGAGCTGGGATGTTGATTCCACCAAGTATGAGATTCTCTTGATCACGAATAGGAACTCCTGTAATGGAAATATTTTTCTGTATGAGTACTTATTACTTGTTTATACACTTGTTAAAAATACAATTATTAACTTTTAAAATTACGAAAATTATTGTGAAAACGTACGGTTATTTATGATGCGACGGCGTTTGGGTGGAGGTTCAATGATGTTTCTGGCTTCGGTAGGAGGTTCCCGGTTAACGGAGAAACGACAGTATGGGCATGAAGTAGAACCATGAACTGAAATGAAAATAATATATATATAAATTGACTGTCTGTATGTATGTATGTGTGTTTCGGATATATATTTTCTTTGAAAGTTTATTGAATGTGCGAGAAAAAGAGGTACTTACGATTTGCACAATAGAGTTGCCCACAGCTGGTACAGGATACGTCAAAATGTCCAGGCGGTGTAGGCCCGTTGCATCCTATACAGTATAGTCTGCATTCTTGAAGAGCGTTGATGGACATTTCACCTAGGCATGTTAAACATCGTGTTTGACACACATGAACGATTTCGTTGTTGATAGGAGACAGGCACAGAGGACACACTGACATGATGATATGACTATGCTAGGGGAACCTTGTGAACAGGATGAAGATTGAATGTTGACTGAAAGTGTAGGCCTCCGAGACTTTGGCGATCTGAGGGGGCCCCTGAATGAGCGTAATAACGATAGTGTGCCCCTGAGTGAGCGTTTGGCTGTTTTATTAATAGCGAGAATGATTGGCGAATACTGGGAATAAACTCTTTTATTATAAATTGTGTAAACTATGAATTAGATGACTAAATAAATTATAAATAAATAAATAAATAAGTTTTATTAACGCTTAATGTATATATATAAATTATTACGGTGGCGAATGCCGACAATGACTGGTGGATGTCTGGGGCAGGTAATCAGGTGATGATTGCCTCGGGCAGATAGCCTGGGGCAGGTATCTGGGGTCAGCTTAGATAGTCTCTGAGGCAGTTTTCAGTATTAAAGGTTACATTGAGATGCTTCGGTTTTGTATAAAACTGACTGGTTAATGAAAAAGGAATAAAACATTAGTATGTCAGAAAATAGGAAGAGGGAATAATATGAAGAGGAGAGAGAGAGGAGGGAGAGAGAGAGAGAGGAGGGAGAGAGAGAGAGAGGAGGGACGGTCCAGATATTATGGATAAGATAAGATAAGATTAAGAGCCGACTGGCTGGCTGGGCGCAAAGTAAATAAAGGTGACGCGACAGATTGCGAGGTAAGGGGGGGAGGGAGGGGGGTGTGATGTACGAAACCACGACTTATACAGATAACTTTCTAAATTTATATGAATAACTAAGGCTTACATAGACGATTTTGTAAGTTGAAAACATGTAAAACATGTCCGTAGAGTTCTCCTGGAAACCCTAAAGCGCTACACACGTTATTTGAATTTCTCCCATAAGGACATAACAAACTTCTAAGTCTCGGAAATTATTTTTCTCATAAGAACTTTAACAAACTCGTATGCCATTATTTTTCATTATAAGAATTCCCTAATTCCAAATCTGCGACTTCCCAAATTTGCTGGAAAACCCTGGCGGTCCACAGACGAATTTCTAAATTTGCCGGAAAACCCTGGCGGTCCACAGACGAATTTCTAAATTTACCTGAAACCCTTGGGGTCCACAGACGAATTTCCCCAAAAACAAAAATTCGTCTGTGGACCGCCAACCCCACTACTCTACAGCACCCGCACATCTCACCATTCTCACACTACAACATCCTCACACCTCATCATCCTCACACTACTTCATCCTCACACCTCACTCATCATCTTCACACTACAGCACCCTCATACATACCTCATCATCCTCACACTACAGCACCCTCATACCTCATCATCCTCACACTAGAGCATCTTCACACCTCATCATTCTCACACATCATCCTCACACCTCATCATCCTCACACTGCAGCATCCTCACACCTCATTATCCTCACACTACAGCATCATCACACCTCATCATCTTCACACTACAGCAACCTCACACCTCATCATTCTCACACTACTGCAACCTCAAACCTCACTCCTCATCCTCACACTACAAGCCCCCTCACATCTCATCATCCTCACACCTAATCATCCTCACACTACAGCATCCTCACACCTCATCATCCTCACACTGCAGCATCCTCACGCATCATCATCCTCACACATCATCATTCTCACACTACAGCACCCTCACACCTCATCATACTCACACTACAGCACCCTCACACCTCATCATCCTCACACTACACCATCCTCTCACCTCATCATTCTCACCCTACAGCACCCTCACACCTCATCATCCTCACCCTACAGCATCCTCACACCTCATCATCCTCACACTACACCATCCTCTCACCTCATCATTCTCACCCTACAGCACCCTCACACCTCATCATTCTCACCCTACAGCATCCTCACACCTCATCATTCTCACCCTACAGCATCCTCACACCTCATCATGAGGCCTGAGTAGAGCAGCTTTTTTATTATTATTATTTTCTACCACAGACGTGGCCACACATTTACAATGCTAACCAGCATATATACATTTTCTTCTGTCCTCCGTGGACAGGGTTAGAGACGTGTTAAACAGAGCAGAGACAGGACTAGAGAGTCCGCCTATCCCAGACACTGAGCTCCCCGGCCTCCTGAATTACCTATTGTGGGATACGTGGGGGACTTTGGCATCACTTTGTGACAGTCATGTTAAGAGCTCGCCGGCGGAGCTTAATGCTCAGTTACAGCCCCGCTCCTGTCCCAGGTAAGTCCACAGCGGGCTCACCATAGCCTGTACTACTTGCCCCGCTCCTGTGCCAGGTAAGTCCACAACGGGCTCACCATAGCCCGTACAACTTGCCCCGCTCCTGTGCCAGGTAAGTCCACAACGGGCTCACCATAGCCCGTACAACTTGCCCCGCTCCTGTGCCAGGTAAGTCCACAACGGGCTCACCATAGCCCGTGCTACTTGCCCCGCTCCTGTGCCAGGTAAGTCCACAACGGGCTCACCATACCCCGTACAACTTGCCCCGCTCCTGTGCCAGGTAAGTCCACAACGGGCTCACCATACCCCGTACAACTTGCCCCGCTCCTGTGCCAGGTAAGTCCACAACGGGCTCACCATACCCCGTACAACTTGCCCCGCTCCTGTGCCAGGTAAGTCCACAACGGGCTCGCCATAGCCCGTGCTACTTGCCCCGCTCCTGTGCCAGGTAAGTCCACAACGGGCTCACCATAGCCCGTGCTACTTGTCCCGCTCCTGTGCCAGGTAAGTCCACAACGGGCTCACCATAGCCCGCACTACTTGCCCCGCTCCTGTGCCAGGTAACTCCACAACGGGCTCACCATAGCCCGTGCTACTTGGAACTGTTTGTTCTAAGTAGCGAATCTTAAACAACAACAACAACAGCTTAATGCTCTGTTGCTGTGCTTAGTGACTGTCCCTGTGACGTCATGCTGCGGCCCACTGTGTCTTCCTTTTGATGCTGCTTCTCCCTCCTCTACCTCCTCCTTCTGCTGCTGCTGCTGCTTATGCTGTTCCTCCTCCTCCTGCGGTTGATTATAATGTTCCTGCTGCAGCTGCTGTTCCATCCTGTGACGTCATGCTAAATCTGCTATTTCTCCTGCTGATGCTGTTTCTGCTAGTGCTGTTTTAGTCGTTGCTTCTACTCCGAACCCCAACCGTCTAGCCTTCTACTTCGGACAGATAGACAGACAGGCAGGCAGGCAGACAGACAGACAGACAGACAGACAGACAGACAGACAGACAGACAGACAGACAGACAAACTCTTTTATAGATATTAAAATAAGATAATAAAACTCCACTAACGAAAAGCAGAATTCCTTAACCGAAAATATGATTGCCACTAACGAAGGATATCATTTAAAAAATAGAATTCCAATTAGGGAAAAAATGTATTTGCAAACATACAAACATTTCACTTCCTTATGATGAAAAGTTTCAATATGTAAGTGAACTTCTTTTGTCCTATTGTTTCGTTCGGCAACCTGGTATTAGTGATAACTGACTTGATTGTATATTTGTTTAGCTTCTTCTGGCCTGTTTACACATTTATTTAGCTTCTTCTGGCCTGTTTATACATTTATTTAGCTTCTTCTGGCCTGTTTACACATTTATTTAGCTTCTTCTGGCCTGTTTACACATTTATTTAGCTTCTTCTGGCCTGTTTACACATTTATTTAGCTTCTTCTGGCCTGTTTACACATTTATTTAGCTTCTTCTGGCCTGTTTACACATTTATTTAGCTTCTGGCCTGTTTACACATTTATTTAGCTTCTTCTGGCCTGTTTACACATTTATTTAGCTTCTTCTGGCCTGTTTACACATTTATTTAGCTTCTTCTGGCCTGTTTACACATTTATTTAGCTTCTTCTGGCCTGTTTACACATTTATTTAGCTTCTTCTGGCCTGTTTACACATTTATTTAGCTTCTTCTGGCCTGTTTACACATATATTTATCTTCTTCTGGCCTGTTTACACATTTATTTAGCTTCTTCTGGCCTGTTTACACATTTATTTAGCTTCTTCTGGTCTGTTTACACATTTATTTAGCTTCTTCTGGCCTGTTTACACATTTATTTAGCTTCTTCTGGCCTGTTTACACATTTATTTAGCTTCTTCTGGTCTGTTTACACATTTATTTAGCTTCTTCTGGCCTGTTTACACATTTATTTAGCTTCTTCTGGCCTGTTTACACATTTATTTAGCTTCTTCTGGCCTGTTTACACATTTATTTAGCTTCTTCTGGCCTGTTTACACATTTATTTAGCTTCTTCTGGCCTGTTTACACATTTATTTAGCTTCTTCTGGCCTGTTTACTCATTTATTTAGCTTCTTCTGGCCTGTTTACTCATTTATTTAGCTTCTTCTGGCCTGTTTACTCATTTATTTAGCTTCTTCTGGCCTGTTTACTCATTTATTTAGCTTCTTCTGGTCTGTTTACACATTTATTTAGCTTCTTCTGGTCTGTTTACACATTTATTTAGCTTCTTCTGGCCTGTTTACTCATTTATTTAGCTTCTTCTGGCCTGTTTACACATTTATTTAGCTTCTTCTGGTCTGTTTACTCATTTATTTAGCTTCTTCTGGCCTGTTTACACATTTATTTAGCTTCTTCTGGTCTGTTTACACATTTATTTAGCTTCTTCTGGCTTGTTTACACATTTATTTAGCTTCTTCTGGCCTGTTTACACATTTATTTAGCTTCTTCTGGCCTGTTTACTCATTTATTTAGCTTCTTCTGGCCTGTTTACTCATTTATTTAGCTTCTTCTGGTCTGTTTACACATTTATTTAGCTTCTTCTGGCCTGTTTACTCATTTATTTAGCTTCTTCTGGCCTGTTTACTCCTTTATTTAGCTTCTTCTGGCCTGTTTACTCATTTATTTAGCTTCTTCTGGCCTGTTTACTCATTTATTTAGCTTCTTCTGGTCTGTTTACATATTTATTTAGTTTCTAAGAAACAATATAATATGTGTCATTATAATATGTAACTGGCCTGAGGTTCTTGGCGTCGACATGAGTGGTTTCACCGTCAAATTCCTGACGGTGCATAAACAAATCTATAAAGTTATACAGGATCGGCAGGAAATATATATCATGCAAATATATCATACTCTCTCCCATACATTCCCATACACTCCCTTATATTCCCATACAACATACCAACGATGAACACCCGTTAAAAAAAGGGGGGAAAGAGGGAAAGGGGTGTTTCCACATCCACTCTAAGAAGAACTCAAATATCTTTCTATCCCAGACATTAGGTAACCATCTCTATTACATCATCACTCACGGTATATAGAAAATGTTCTTATTCTACCTCCATTATAAATGAACACACAATCGTCATAAAATATGCCCATTAACATTGGAGATATGAAGTGCAACACCGCCTCATTACGACGAAGAATCTGTACCAGCTCCAATACCGAAGAGGAAAATACGATCACCATTACAATAATGAAGGCTCGAAAAACCCCATCAGCAGGGGGTAGTAGGTGGGGGTGAGGAGGAGAGGTTGGAGAAATTGGGGGAGATGGTCGCCATTAGCAGGAAGGGAGGGAGACAGGTGGACAGGAGGAAGACAGTAAAGCAAAACAGGTAGGCAGGATCACAGGATGGCTGGCATTCAGACGAAGACAGGCAGAGAGTCGGGCAATCATTCAGGTAGACAGCCAGGCATTCAAGCAGACATGCAGGCAATCATCCAGACAGGCAAGCATTCAGACAGGCAGGCAGGCAGGCAGACAGCCAGGCAGGCAGGCAGACAGGTAGGCAGGCAGGCAGACAGGCAGCCAGGCAGACAGGCAGGCAGACAGACAGGCAGGCAGGCAGGTAGGCAGGCAGGCATAAAGGCAGGCAGGCAGACAGGCAGGCAGGCAGGTAGGCAGGCAGGCAAGCAGGCAGGCAGCCAGGAAGGCAGGCAGACAGGCAGGCAGGCAGGCAGACAGGCAGCCAGGCAGACAGGCAGGCACGCAGACAGGCAGGCTGGCAGGTAGGCAACCAGGCAGGCAGGCAGGCAGCCAGGAAGGCAGGTAGACAGGCAGGCAGGCAGGCAGACAGGCAGCCAGGCAGACAGGCAGGCAGACAGACAGGCAGGCAGGCAGGTAGGTAGGCAGGCAGGCATACAGGCAGGCAGGCAGACAGGCAGGTAGGCAGGTAGGCAGGAAGGCAGGCAGGCAGGCAGACAGACAGACAGACTGGCAGGCAGTCAGGCAGGTAGGCAGGCACGCAGACAGGCAGGCAGGCAGGCAGGCAGGCAGGCAGGCAGGCAGTCAGGCAGGGAGGCAGACAGACAGACAGGCAGGCAGGCAGGCAGGCAGGCAGACAGACAGACAGGCAGGCAGGCAGGCAGGCAGGCAGGCAGGCAGCCAGGCAGGCAGGCAGACCGGCAGGCAGGCAGGCAGGCATGCAGTCAGTCAGGTAGGCAGGCACGCAGACAGGCAGGCAGGCAGGCAGGCAGGCAGGCAGGCAGGCAGGCAGGCAGCCAGGCAGGCAGCCAGGCAGGCAGGCAGGCAGGCAGGCAGGCAGGCAGGCACGGAAACAGGCAGGCAGGCAGGCAGGCAGGCAGGCAGGCAGGCACGCAGACAGGCAGGCAGGCAGGCAGGCAGGCAGGCAGGCAGGCAGGCAGGCAGGCAGGCACGCAGACAGGCAGGCAGGCAGGCAGGCACGCAGGCAGGCAGGCAGGCAGGCACGCAGACAGGCAGGCAGGCAGGCAGTCAGGCAGGCAGGCAGGCAGGCACGCAGACAGGCAGGCAGGCAGGCAGTCAGGCAGGCAGGCAGGCAGGCAGGCAGGCAGGCAGGCACGCAGACAGGCAGGCAGGCAGGCAGTCAGGCAGGCAGGCAGGCAGGCAGGCAGGCAGGCAGGCACGCACGCAGACAGGCAGGCAGGCACGCAGACAGGTAGGCAGGCAGGCAGGCAGGAAGGCAGGCAGGCAGGCAGGCAGCCAGGCAAACAGACACTAAGTTTCTAAACAGGTGCTGGGCTACCACTCTTCCAAGAGGTAAGTTTTCAATTAGTTACGAAGAATTTCGTGGAGGAGAGGAAAGTTGAAGTGGTGGAAAGCCTTTGAAAAGGATAGGAAAATATCTTGTTGGACAGGACTTAAATTTGTGTGACGTTTATCTACAACTTGAATTGGAAGTCAAGGATGGAGTTGACTCACTCTCTCTCTTTCTCTCTCTCTCTCTCTCTCTCTCTCTCTCTCTCTCTCTCTCTCTCTCTCTCTCTCTCTCTCTCTCTCTCTCTCTCTCTTTCTCTCTCTTGCTCTCTTGCTCTCTCTGTCTCTCTCTCTCTCTCTCTCTCTCTCTCTTTCTCTCTCTTGCTCTCTTGCTCTCTCTGTCTCTCTCTCTTGCTCTCTTGCTCTCTCTCTCTCTCTCTTGCTCTCTCTCTCTTGACAAGGGGCAAAATGGCAGGAGAACGCAACAGGGACACAGGAAACAGCCAGAGTGACCAGACGAAGGTAATGTTAACCCAAGTTCTGGAGGAATTCAGGAGGGAGATGCATGAAATGAGGATTACAATTAACAACCTGCAAAGTGAACTGACATCAGCAAGGGAGGAGATCAAATCCCTCACAGAGAAAAATAGAGACCGAGCATCAGATTATCATCCAAAGGGAAGGTGGGGATGTTACATTGGAAGGAAATGCCTCTGTACCTGAAACATTTGCAGACATACTGAAAAAGAACTCAGAAGCAATGGCCACAGTGAGGGAGGTAGCCATGCAAGCTGCTACCTCACAGGAAGCAGCAAGGTGTACCACTCAGCTGCTGGAGAGAAAAAGATCAGTGGTAGTTGTAGGCATCAAAGAACAGGAAGGATCCAACAGGGAAGAATGGAATAGCAAGGATAGAGAGGCAGTACATGGGCTACTGAAGGGGCTACAGATGGAAGGGGCTGAACAAAATATTCAGAAGGTTTTCAGGTTGGGCTGGTACAACAAGGACAGAAACCGACTTGTGAAGGTGGTGTTTACAAACGAAACCACGAAGGAGGATATTCTCGAAAGGAAGAGTCGTCTGCAGCATGTAGAGGGATACAAAAAAGTATTCCTGCAGCGGGACAGGACGAAGGAGGAGAGAGCCAGGGCAGCAGAGGCAAGGAGGAAGCGCAGGGAGAGAGGAGCAAACCAGGAAATCACAGCCCCCAACACAACAGTCCCAGAGACAAGAGGGGAACCCAAGACCAGCATCCCAGCAACACCAGAGGGGAGGGCAACACCACCACCCCCCTCTGCATAGAAACCCTCCTTTCCCTTCACCCTACCTGCCCCCACCCAACCCTCCCTCCCCCCCCCACCCGATTCTGACCCTGTCACCCCTTCCCCATTCCCGTCATGTCCCCTCTCTCACCTTTCCCCCCCTGTCTGGCCCTCCCCCTTCATCCCATACCCTCCCTATCCCTCCTCCCCCCTCACCCCGTATCCTCCATGTCCCCCCTATCTCCCTAACCCACACCCTATCTGTCCCCCCTTCCCTTATACCCCCACACCCCACCCCAAAATCCTCTGAGACCCTGCAAACCACCTCACAGATCATCTCACCCACAGAACAGCTTCCCACACCAGCAGAATGCTCGCCAAGAAAGGGACAAGAAAATGAACAGAAGAAAGTGAGCTTCCAGGCAATGTACACTAACATAGATGGGATTGCAAATAAAACAAGTGAACTTGGAGAATGGGCACTAGAAGAAAACCCAGACATAATAGCACTCACAGAAACAAAGCTAACGAAAACTATGACAAACGCAGTGTTTCCACAGGGCTACTATGTAGTGAGGAAAGAGAGAGAAGGGAGAGGAGGAGGTGGTGTAGCTTTGCTACTAAGAGAAGGTTGGAGTTTCGAAGAGATGGTAATTCAGAACTGTAAAGGTTTCAGTGACTACATATCAGGCACGATAGCAACTGGAGGACAGAAAATTATAGTAGTAGTCATATATAACCCCCCACCGAATGACAGAAGACCCAGACAGGAATATGATAGAAACAACTTTACCACCATCAATATAATAGAGAGAGCAGCTTCAGTGGCTAGCAGGAATGAATCCAGACTACTAATCATTGGAGACTTCAACCATGGGAAGATAGACTGGGGGAACAGAGACCCACATGGAGGCCCAGACACATGGAGAGCTAAGCTGCTGGTTGTGGCAACAAGAAACTTTCTAAGTCAACACGTCAAGGGACCGACAAGAATGAGAGAAGGGGATGAACCAGCCTTGCTTGATCTGATATTTACCCTAAATGAGTCGGATATAAGGGAAGTTAAGTTGGAAGCCCCCTTGGGAATGAGTGATCATAGTGTATTGAGCTTTGAATACCTTGCTGAGCTAGGAATTATCACCCCCAAAAAAGAACTGGGAAACAAAGGGCTAGCGTACCGAAAGGGAAACTATGAGGAGATGAATAAATTCCTATGGGATATACATTGGGACACAGAACTCGGAACCAAGTCCGTACAAGACATGATGGACTATGTCACCCAAAAATGTCAAGAGGCTGTAAGCAGGTTTGTCCCAGCCCGACAGGAAAAAAACAGAGAAGCAAAGGAAGAATCCGTGGTTTAATAGGGAATGTATGAAAGCAAAGGAGCTGAACAAAAGGGCATGGAGGAACTTCCGTAATAACAGAACACCAGAAAGTAGAGAGAGATACCAGAGAACCAGGAACGAGTATGTTAGTGTGAGAAGAGCAGCTGAGAAAAGGTATGAAAATGATATAGCTAATTATGCCAAGACCGAATCAAAGCTACTACACAGTCACATCAGGAGGAAGACAACAGTGAAGGAACAGGTGATGAAACTTAGGGTGGGCGAGGACAGGTACACAGAGAATGACAAAGAGGTGTGTGAAGAACTCAACAAAAGGTTCCAGGAGGTCTTTACAATAGAACAGGGAGAAGTCACGGCGTTAGGTGAGGTGGCAGCAAACCAGGTGACCTTGGAAAAGTTCGAAATTACAAGAGATGATGTCAAGAAGCACCTATTGGAGCTGGATGTGAGAAAAGCTGTTGGGCCGGACGGAATCTCACCATGGGTATTGAAAGAGTGTGCAGGAGCACTTTGCGTGCAACTCTCCATAGTGTATAGTAGGTCACTGGAAACGGGAAACCTACCAGAAATATGGAAAACTGCTAATGAAGTACCAATATACAAAAAGGGTGACAGACAAGAGGCACTGAACTACAGGCCAATGTCCTTAACTTGTATACCATGCAAGGTGTTGGAGAAGATTGTGAGAAAAAACCTAGTAACACACCTGGAGAGAAGGGACTTCGTGACAACCCATCAACATAGGTTCAGGGAGGGTAAATCTTGTCTTACAGGCTTGATAGAATTCTACGATCAGGTGACAAAGATTAAGCAAGAAAGAGAAGGTTCGGCGGACTGCATTTTTTTGGACTGTCGGAAAGCCTTTGACACAGTACCCCATAAAAGGTTGATGCATAAGCGGAGAAACAGGCAGGAGTAATTGGTAGGGCGCTCCAGTGGATATGGGAGTACCTAAGCAATAGGAAGCAGAGAGTTATAGTGAGGGGTGAGACCTCAGAATGGCGTGAAGTCACCAGTGGAGTCCCACAGGGCTCTGTACTTGGACCTATCCTGTTTCTGATATACGTAAATGATCTCCCAGAGGGTATAGACTCATTCCTCTCAATGTTTGCTGACGTCGCCAAAATTATGAGAAGTATTAAGACAGAGGAGGACAGCTTGAGGCTTCAAGAAGACCTGGACAAGCTGCAGGAATGTCGAACAAATGGCTGTTAGAGTTTAACCCAAGCAAATGTAATGTAATGAAGATAGGGGTAGGAAGCAGGAGACCAGATACAAGGTATCATTTGGGAGATGAGATACTTCAAGAGTCAGAGAGAGAGAGAAAGGCATGGGGGTTGATATCACGCCAGACCTGTCCCCTGAAGCTCATATCAAGAGGATAACATCAGTAGCATATGCCAGATTGGCTAACATAAAAACGGCCTTTAGAAACTTGTGTAAGGAATCTTTCAGAACATTATATACCACATATGTCAGACCAATCCTGGAGTATGCGGCTCCAGCATGGAGTCCATATCTACTCAAGCATAAGACTAAACTGGAAAAAGTTCAAAGGTTTGCCACCAGACTAGTACCCGAGCTGAGAGGTATGAGCTACGAGGAGACACTACGGGAATTAAACCTCACTTCGTTGGAAGACAGAAGAGTTAGGGGGGACATGATCACGACATTCAAGATTCTCAAGGGAATCGACAGGGTTGATAAAGACAGGCTATTTAACACAAGGGGCACACGCACTAGGGGACACAGGTGGAAACTGAGTGCCCAAATGAGCCACAGAGATATTAGAAGGAACTTTTTTAGTGCCAGAGTGGTTGACAAATGGAATGCATTAGGAAGTGATGTGGTGGAGGCTGACTCCATACACAGCTTCAAGTGTAGATATGATAGAGGCCAATAGGCTCAGGAACCTGTACACCTGTTGATTGACGGTTGAGTGGCGGGACCAAAGAACCAGAGCTTAACCCCCGCAAGCACAACTAGGTGAGTACACACACACACACACACACACACACACACACACACTACGTAGGGGCCTCGTAGCCTGGTGGATAGCGCGCAGGACTCGTAATTCTGTGGCGCGGGTTCGATTCTTCCTGGGGTGTGTGTGTGTGTGGTGTGGGAAAAAAAAAGTAGTTAGTAAACAGTTGATTGACAGTTGAGAGGCGGGCCGAAAGAGCAAAGCTCAACCCCCGCAAAAACACAACTAGTAAACACACACACATGCGGAAACACACACAAATGAAAACACCTTTGTCATTCCTCTTTCCTCCCCCCTCCCCCTCCCCCTCCCCCTCCCCCTCCCCCTCCCCCTCCACACCCACACACTGCAAAAGTTGGTGGTGGTGGGAAATATTAGGCTGGGAAAATATAGCGTGCCTAACGGCTCCAATGGAGTAAATTGCTCGTCACAATTTTGTTTTCAGTCGGCACAGTGTGTGTGTGTGCGTGCGTGCGCACGCGTGCACCTGGGGAAGCGGAGTTATCATTGTGATGACCGCTTCCCCAGACTACTACCAGCCTCTGCCCCCCCTCCCCTTATAAAACCCCCCCCCACCCCCGACGACCCTCTTCAGACCGCCGTTAGGCCCTACCTCACCCCTCACCCCGTAGACAACTGTGTGGGGTTTATCCGTTCCTCAGCCGCCACCAGCCCCGGGTCCACTCTCAGTCCCCTTGCCCACCCCTTAACTACACACTTAAGACTCGTTACATCTCTTCAAGAACTTCATCTCATAAACTGTAACTGAGGAGTGACGGAGGGCCTCCTAGGGACTGGCTGTGAGGTAGCTGGGGTTGAGGAGGGACTGTGAGGTTGCTGGATTAGTGAGAGGTAAATCACCTGCCTTACAGGTCAGACTGAAGAAGTATTCCTCTGTGGTTTAGAACAAGGGAAGATTCTGATGAAAATCATAGGAATAAAGCCGAAAGAGAGAAAAAAATAATGAATGAAAGAAGGGAAGGTGTCCTTACTTATCCGTTTCTAATGGGAGTAAGACTGAGCTCTGTACCTGGTGGGACCGGAGTACTGGAAGGCCAGTAGGCCTACCTTCCGACATTTCCAGTGCGCTGTTCACTTGCTGTAAATGACAACCTGTCCTCAAGGAGCAGATCCACTCCAAGGAATGGATTGGGAACGACTAGGTAATTAGTTCTATTATCTACTCTCTAGCCATGGTTAGGTTAGATTAAGGTTACTTTAGCTTAAGGCTTGGTTTGGTTAGGTGATGTGCTACTGACGATAATATGAAATATGGAACTCGAAAAATATTTCAGTGTGACCGAGAATTCCGTTTATAGACAACCAAATTCTTAAAAAAAAAAAAACGCTTTCAGCATACACTTCATATATTTTAAACCAATGATTAGTAATACAATAATATTATAACTTGAAATTAATATCTGTTTATGACAAAGGCTCGTTTGCCAATTTACATGTAGACTATTAATGGAACCATAATATGCTTTCAGACCATCACAAATATCTAGATAACCATCCAGGTGGTTTGAAGGGGGGGGGGGGTGATTTCTCAAGGTAATGGATTTGCTGTGAGGACGGACTCGTAAATAGTGATTACTTTCACCACTGGCTCAAATATATTGCATCGTCTTATTATTTCCCTAGATAATGGATTAACAACGTTTATGACCAGGCTGTATTGCGTTGTTCAGAGGGGGGGGGGGGAGAAAAGAGGGGGGTTATGGAGCGAAAAGAGGGGGGGGGAGAGGATGACTGACAGCTAATCCATCTTTCCAATCGCTGTTTTCCGGTACCTGGAGAACCAAGCCCTGGGCCCTGATAGGATGTTTAATGGATAATAGAATGGTTTCAATATATATACAGGCAAGGATTCATGAACGTCAGACTCCTCAAAACTCCTTAAAATTCCGAAAAAAACGGGTAATCAAATCACGAACGTGATAAACAGGACCAGAGGACCTGCCAGGCTCACCTTTCCTGACCTACGAACATGAAGGGGGGGGGGGCGCCAGGGACCCCTTGCTCATCTTCAGACAGGTGTCACCGCCCCGTCACTCCACCACAAGTCCTCCTGATTGATTATAATCTTCGCATGCTATCGTCTTTAACCAGCTACGTATGTGTATATGACATGAAGGGGAAAATACTTGAAGTTCTCTCCGCGTCGACCCGCTTCGAAACCGCTTGAAAAACTTGTGCTGATTGGTCAATGATAACTTCACTTCAAGGGACGTACTGACCTGGGCGGACGGCAGGAAACGCGAAATATCAGCAGCATCCGCTGAAGGTGGAGAGGGTGGTGGTGTAAGAGCGCTGAAGGTGGAGAGGGTGGTGGTGTAAGGGCGCTGAAGGTGGAGAGGGTGGTGGTGTAAGGGCGCTGAAGGTGGAGAGGGGGGTGGTGTAAGGGCGCTGAAGGTGGAGAGGGTGGTGGTGTAAGAGCGCTGAGGGTGGAGAGGGGGGTGGTGTAAGGGCGCTGAGGGTGGAGAGGGTGGTGGTGTAAGGGCGCTAAGGGTGGAGAGGGTGGTGGTGTAAGGGCGCTGAGGGTGGAGAGGGTGGTGGTGTAAGAGCGCTGAGGGTGGAGAGGGTGGTGGTGTAAGGGCGCTGAGGGTGGAGAGGGTGGTGGTGTAAGAGCGCTGAGGGTGGAGAGGGTGGTGGTGTAAGGGCGCTGAGGGTGGAGAGGGTGGTGGTGTAAGGGCGCTGAGGGTGGAGAGGGTGGTGGTGTAAGAGCGCTGAGGGTGGAGAGGGTGGTGGTGTAAGGGCGCTGAGGGTGGAGAGGGTGGTGGTGTAAGAGCGCTGAGGGTGGAGAGGGTGGTGGTGTAAGGGCGCTGAGGGTGGAGAGGGTGGTGGTGTAAGAGCGCTGAGGGTGGAGAGGGTGGTGGTGTAAGGGCGCTGAGGGTGGAGAGGGTGGTGGTGTAAGAGCGCTGAGGGTGGAGAGGGGGGTGGTGTAAGGGCGCTGAGGGTGGAGAGGGGGGTGGTGTAAGGGCGCTGAAGGTGGAGAGGGTGGTGGTGTGAGGGCGCTGAGGGTGGAGAGGGTGGTGGTGTAAGGGCGCTGAGGGTGGAGAGGGGGGTGGTGTAAGGGCGCTGAGGATGGAGAGGGTGGTGGTGTAAGGGCGCTGAAGGTGGAGAGGGTGGTGGTGTAAGGGCGCTGAAGGTGGAGAGGGTGGTGGTGTAAGGGCGCTGAGGGTGGAGAGGGTGGTGGTGTAAGAGCGCTGAGGGTGGAGAGGGTGGTGGTGTAAGGGCGCTGAGGGTGGTGGTGTAAGGGCGCTGAGGGTGGAGAGGGTGGTGGTGTAAGAGCGCTGAGGGTGGAGAGGGTGGTGGTGTAAGGGCGCTGAGGGTGGAGAGGGTGGTGGTGTAAGAGCGCTGAGGGTGGAGAGGGTGGTGGTGTAAGGGCGCTGAGGGTGGAGAGGGTGGTGGTGTAAGGGCGCTGAGGGTGGAGAGGGTGGTGGTGTAAGGGCGCTGAGGGTGGAGAGGGTGGTGGTGTAAGGGCGCTGAGGATGGAGAGGGTGGTGGTGTAAGAGCGCTGAGGGTGGAGAGGGTGGTGGTGTAAGGGCGCTGAGGGTGGAGAGGGTGGTGGTGTAAGAGCGCTGAGGGTGGAGAGGGTGGTGGTGTAAGGGCGCTGAGGGTGGAGAGGGTGGTGGTGTAAGCGCGCTGAGGGTGGAGAGGGTGGTGGTGTAAGGGCGCTGAGGGTGGAGAGGGTGGTGGTGTAAGGGCGCAGAGGGTGGAGAGGGTGGTGGTGTAAGAGCGCTGAGGGTGGAGAGGGTGGTGGTGTAAGGGCGCTGAGGATGGAGAGGGGGGTGGTGTAAGAGCGCTGAGGGTGGAGAGGGGGGTGGTGTAAGGGCGCTGAGGATGGAGAGGGTGGTGGTGTAAGGGCGCTGAGGGTGGAGAGGGTGGTGGTGTAAGGGCGCTGAGGGTGGAGAGGGTGGTGGTGTAAGGGCGCTAAGGGTGGAGAGGGTGGTGGTGTGAGGGCGCTAAGGGTGGGTGAGACCTGTGGACCTCGGAGTAGTGTAGGAACGCAGCGTCACGACTCCTTCCTTCCTTTACACACACTACAGCTTCCCGCCACCTCAGTACCACCGTGGCCTCGCTGGCTGGCCTCGCCCCAAACATTCCCTCTCCCTCACCTCACATATTCCGCCGGCGAGGAAAATTGTTTAACTTGGCCGGCAATGCGACTTTGATGCATTTTCCATGTTCCCTCATTGTGTGACCAGCTGCTTCTAATAGAGCTCTACACCCACTCTCTCTCTCTCTCTCTCTCTCTCTCTCTCTCTCTCTCTTGGCTCCGTGATGTGCCTTGTTTATACAAACCTCGCCCCCCTGACATGCTCTATAATCACACGTTGCCCATTCCTCTAAATTACCGTACAGTGCTATTCACGCTTTAGGGGCCCATATCTCGTGATTATGGCCGCTACGCCATGCATGTATTATGAAAGGGTGAAGGGGAAGAGGAGAATTTAAATGTTGACTAAACCACACACTAGAAAGTGAAGGGACGACGACGTTTCAGTCCGTCCTGGACCATTCTCAAGTCGATTGTGTCGATCAAGTCGATCACTCACAATCGACTTGAGAATGATCCAGGACGGGCTGAAACGTCGTCATCCCTTCACTTTCTAGTGTGTGTGGTTTTCTCAACATATTTCAGCCTCGTTATTGTGACTCCTCGTCTGCACGAAAATTTAAATCTTGAGCATGTAGAGATTCGACGCGAGTTTAGAATTTCCATTCTCTCTCGTCATACCCCAGCGGAGGCCACCACTGGCCCTCTCGTCCTTGGAATCCAATCTCCACATTCATTGACGTCCCTCACACCGACCCGAGCACGTCAGCGGCGCTATTCCCATGCTCATTTCAACTCTCTCATCTCGTCTCTGTAAGATGGATGGTTTCTTGCTGTCAATCTCAATTGACTCGCGTCTGCTTGTTACTAATTCATTTAGTTGAACTAATTTGTATTCCTTTACACATTTGTCTCGCGTTTGATCTTGGCATTCCTGACCTTGCTCTGGTCCGCTCACTTGGACTGGTTGGTAGAGCTAAGACTTCGTTTCTGGCAGGTTTGGCGCTCGATCCTCGATGGTCGCTCCCTGGTTTTTGGTTCTCCCAGGCTCTGGCTCTCTCAGGTACTGGTGCTCTCGCTCTCAAATTAGCTCTTCTCTCTCTGATTGATGATTGATAAAGATTAAGCCACCCAAGAGGTGGCACGGGCATGAATAGTCCGTAATTCTCTTTGTTGTTGATGTTTAAGATTCAGCTGCTGGGAACAAAAAGTTCCAAGTAGCACGGGCTATGGTGAGCCCGTAGTGGACTTACCTGGCACAGGAGCGGGGCTGAAACTGGTTCTCTCTCTATTGTTGTTTTTGATTCAGCTACTTAGAACAAAAGTTCCAAAGTAGCACGGGCTATGGTGAGCCCGTAGTGGACTTACCTGGCACAGGAGCGGGGCTGTCTTTTCTCTTTCTTCGTTCTCTTTTTTTATATCCTCCCTTCTCCCATCCCCTCCAGTTCTATCCTCTCCCTCTCTACCCCGTTCTAATCTCTGTCGTTCTATGCAGCTGCTCGCAGTACGATATTCCTTTCAGTCTGTTGATATACCCATTTTCCTTCATTTTGCGTTTTCTTTATAACATATTGAATATGTTATATCCACGCACCTCCGACTCGTAGAGTCAGTTTAGCATCCTTTATTTTCTTCCTGGCGACCTGGACCAGTGCTAAGGTGCGGAGGTTGGGTCCGTGATCATGGCGGGCATTGCTTCCGGATTGTCTGTGGGCATCGTTCTCTATGTCCTTATGTCCCCCCCCCCCTGTTCCTCTTCCTGTGTTATGGGCGTGCAAGGGTTTCCGACCTCTGGCACAGCTCCTGGTGGGGGCCGGTGCGGGTGTCCGGACAGCTTTAAGGCCGTCATATAACCCGTCCTTCAGAAGTATAGCCTAGTCTTATCTGTCCCTTTCCCTGGGCCGGGGTGATCATCATTCCGCTGTCCCAACCCCGCCGCCCCTTTCTCCTCCACACTACCGCCGCCCCTTTCTCCTCCACACTACCGCCGCCAAGGTATTGGAGGCCAAGGCGTTGTAGGCCAAAGTGCTGGAGGCCAAGGTGTTGGAGGCCAAGGTGTTGGAGGCCAAGGTGTTGAAGGCCAAGGTGTTGGAGGCAAGGGAAGGAGAGGGCACCCTGATTTGAAGCCAAAGACAGTGCCGAAGCGTGCTTTGATAGTTCCCACAAAAATTATATAAGTTTCCCGAATCAAAGTTACCCGAATCCCCGACGTATAGAAAACGTGACAGTCCCTAATTTTTTGTGAGTCGGAATGATTTATAAAATACATCATATACTGGCCATGGTGAATTTATTCGTCAAAAAATCGATGTACTAATCGTTATCTTTATGTTGTCTCAACGCAGTTTGTTTTCCAGTGCCGTTTGACCATTGTCACGCCAGCATTTCCCCAAAACACAAATGATTTCGGTGTTCCTCCTCTCCCGAGATCTTCCAGTTCTCTCCATTTTTTCTCTCTCTTCTCCCTCTCCCAGTAATTACCTAAGTGTAGTTACAGGATGAGAGCTACGCTCGTGGTGTCCCGTCTTCACAGCACTCTTTGTCATATAACGTTTTGAAACTACTGACGGTCTTGGCCTCCACCACCTTCTCACCTAACTTGTTCCAACCGTCTACCACTCTGTTTGCGAAAGTGAATTTTCTTATATTTCTTCGGCATCTGTGTTTAGCAAGTTTAAATCTATGACCTCCTGTTCTTAAAGTTCCAGGTCTCAGGAAATCTTCCCTGTCGATTTTATCAATTCCTGCTACTATTTTGTATATAGTGATCATATAACCTCTTTTTCTTCTGTCTTCCAGTTTTGGCATATTTAAAGCCTCTAACCTCTCCTCGTAGCTCTTGCCCTTCAGTTCTGGGAGCCACATAGTAGCATGTCTTTGCACCTTTTCCAGTTTATTGATGTGCTTCATAAGATATGGGCACCACACAACCGCTGCATATTCTAGCTTTGGCCTAACAAAAGTCGTGAACAATTTCTTTAGTATTTCGCCATCCATGTATTTAAAGGCAATTCTGAAGTTAGAAAGTGTGGCATAGGCTCCTTGCAAAATATTCTTTATGTGGTCCTCAGGTGATAGTTTTCTATCTAGAACCACCCCTAGATCTCTCTCTTTATCAGAATTCTTTCTGATAAACACAGTGAGTGTTGTGATATGTGTTGTTGTTGTTATAGATTCAGCTACTGGAAACCAAAAGTTCCAAGTAGCACGGACTATGGTGAGCCAGTAGGGGACTTACCTGGCACAGCTGCTGTAACTGTTGTGTGTGGGGAGGGAGGGGGAATATATGGGTGTGTGGCTGACGCTGGACAAGCCACCTCCCTCTTCCACCTCGCCTGAACCCCGACAGCAACAGCCTCCGAGTCGAAGCACTGCTGAATACATGCGTTTCCCCCTCACAGTGGGAGTGTTGTGTGGAGGTTGGCGACTACCTCCCTCCTCCCACAGTGGGAGTGTTGTGTGGAGGTTGGCCACTACCTCCCTGCTCCCACAGTGGGAGTGTTGTGTGGAGGTTGGCCACTACCTCCCTGCTCCCACAGTGGGAGTGTTGTGTGGAGGTTGGCCACTACCTCCCTCCTCCCACAGTGGGAGTGCTGTGTGGAGGTTGGTCACTACCTCCCTGCTCCCACAGTGGTAGTGTTGTGTGGAGGGTGGTCACTACCTCCCTCCTCCCACAGTGGGAGTGTTGTGTGGAGGGCGGCCACTACCTCCCTCCTCCCACAGTGGGAGAGTTGTGTGGAGGTTGGTCACTACCTCCCTGCTCCCACAGTGGGAGTGTTGTGTGGAGGATGGTCCCTACCTCCCTCCTCCCACAGTGGGAGTGTTGTGTGGAGGGCGGCCACTACCTCCCTGCTCCCACAGTGGGAGTGTTGTGTGGAGGATGGTCCCTACTTCCCTCCTCCCACAGTGGGAGTGTTGTGTGGAGGATGGTCCCTACCTCCCTCCTCCCACAGTGGGAGTGTTGTGTGGAGGGCGGCCACTACCTCCCTCCTCCCACAGTGGGAGTGTTGTGTGGAGGGTAGCCACTACCTCCCTCCTCCCACAGTGGGAGTGTTGTGTGGAGGGTGGCCACTACCTCCCTCCTCCCACAGTGGGAGTGTTGTGTGGAGGGTGGCCACTACCTCCCTCCTCCCACAGTGGGAGTGTTGTGTGGAGGGTGGCCACTACCTCCCTCCTCCCACAGTGGGAGTGTTGTGTGGAGGGTGGCCACTACCTCCTCCCAGAGTGGGAGTGTTATGTGGAGGGTGGCCAGTACCTCCCTCCTCCCACAGTGGGAGTGTTGTGTGGAGGTTGGCCACTACCTCCCTCCTCCCACAGTGGTAGTGTTGTGTGGAGGTTGGCCACTACCTCCCTCCTCCCACAGTGGGAGTGTTGTGTGGAGGTTGGCCACTACCTCCCTCCTCCCACAGTGGTAGTGTTGTGTGGAGGTTGGCCACTACCTCCCCTCCTTCCCTCTCACTTTTGATTTTTTAAGTTTGTCACACCGAAAAAAGTTCGTGAGGAAAAATGATGTTGTTGCTAATTCAGTTGTGGCTCCAGGAGAATGCTGTTGTTGGCACTGTGATGTTGGCACTGTACTCACCTATTTGTACTGACCTATTTGTTCTTGCGGGGGTTGAGCTCTGGCTCTTTGGTCCTGCCTCTCAACTGTCAATCAACTGGTGTACAGGGTCCAGATCCTACTGGGCTCTATCATATCTACACTTGAAACTGTGTATGGAGTCAGCCTCCACTACATCACTGCCTAATGCATTCCATTTGTCAACCACTCTGACATTAAAAAACAATGCTTTCTAATATCTTTGTGGCTCATTTGGGCACTCAGATTTCCACCTGTGCGTGTTCCCCTAATGCGTGTGCCCCTGGGTTAAATAGCATGTCCTTATCTACCCTATCAATTCCTTTGAGATTCTTGGATGTGGTGATCCTGTCCCCTGTAACTCTTATGTCTTCCAGCCACGTGAGGTTTAACTGCTGTAGTCTCTCCTCGTAGTTCATACCTATCAGCTCGGGTACTAGTCTGGTGGCAAACCTTTGAACCTTGTCCAATTTAGTCTTTTGCTTGACTACATATGGACTCCATGCTGGAGCTGCATACTCCAGGATTGGTCTGACATATGTGGTATATAAAGTTCTGAATGATTCCTTACACAAGTTTCTAAAAGCCCTTCTTATGTTGGCCAACCTGGCGTACGTCACTGATGTTATCCTCTTGATATGGGCTTCAGGGGACAGGTCTGGCGTGATATCAACCCCAAGGTCTTTCTCTTTCTCTGACTCCTGAAGAATTTCATCTTCCAAATGATACCTTGTATCTGGTCTCCAGCTCCCTACACCTATCTTCATTATATTACATTTCTTTGGGTTAAACTCTAACAACTACTTTTTCGACTATTCCTTCAGTTTGACTAGGTCTTCTTGAAACCACAAGCAGTCCCTCCTCTGTCTAAATCCTTCTCATAATTTTGGCGTCGTCAGCAAACATTGAGAGGAATGAGTCAATACCCTATGGGAGATCATTTACCTATATCAGAAACAGGATAGGACCGAGTACAGAGCCCTGTGGGACTCTACTGGTGACTTCACGCCAATGTGAGGTCTCACCCCTCACTGTGACTCTGCTTCCTATTGCTTAGGTACTCCCTTATCCACTGGAGCACCTTACCAGTTACTCCTGCCTGTTTGTCCAGCTTATGTACCAGCCTCTTATGCTGTACTGTGTCAAAGGCTTTCCAACAGTCTAAGAAAATGCAGTCCACCCAGCCTTGTCTTTCTTGCTTAATCTTTGTCACCTGGTCGTAGAATTCTATTAAGCCAATCAGGCAAGATTTACCCTCACTGAACCCATGTTGGCGATTTGTCACGAAGTCCCTTCTCTCCAGATGTGTTACCAGGTTTTTTCTCACGATCTTCTTCATCACCTTGCATAGTATACAAGTTAAGGACACTGGCCTGTAGTTCAATGCCTCTTGTCTGTCGCCCTTTTTGTATATTGGGTCCACATTCGCCGTATTCCATATTTCTGGTAGGTTTCCCGTCTCCAGTGACCTACTATACACTATGGAGAGTGGCAAGCAGAGTGCCTCTGCACACTCTTTCAATACCCATGGTGAATTTCCATCTGGACCAACAGCCTTTCTCACATCCAGATCCAACAGGTGTCTCTTGACCTCATCTCTCGCAATTTCGAACCCTTCCAAGGCCGCCTGGTTTACTGCCCCCTCTCTTATCGCAGTGATCTCACCTTGTTCTATTGTGAAGACCTCCTGGAACATCTTGCTGTGTTCTTCACACACCTCTTTGTCATTCTCTGTATACCTGTCCTCGCCTGTTCTAAGTTTCATTACCTGTTCTTTCACTGTTGTTTTCCTCCTGATGTGACTGTGGAGTAGCTTTGGTTCGGTCTTGGCTTTGTTTGCTATATCATTTTCATAATTTTTCTCTGCTTCTCTTCTCACACTAACATACTCATTCCTGGTTTTCTGGTATCTCTCTCTGCTTTCTGGTGTTCTGTTATTACGGAAGTTCCTCCACGTCCTTTTGTTCAGTTCCTTTGCTTCTATACATGTCCTATTATACCATGGATTCTTCTTTTGTTTCTCGGATTTTTCTTTTTGGGCCGGGATTAGCCTGTTTACTGCCTCCTGACACATTTGGGTGACATAGTCCATCATATCTTGTACAGACATAGCTCTGAGGTCTGTGTTCCATGGTGTATTCCTTAGGAAACTTCTCATCATCTCATAATTTCCCTTTCGGTATGCCAGCCTTTTGTTACCTAGTTCTTTTCGGGGCGAGATAAATCCTAGCTCTACCAGGTACTCGAAAATCAATACACTGTGATCACTCATTCCCAAGGGTGCTTCCATCTTAACTTCCCTTATATCCCAATCATTTAGGGAAAATATCAGATCAAGCATGGCTGGTTCATCTTCCCCTCTCATTCTTGTTGGTCCCTTGATGTGTTGGCTTAGAAAGTTTCTTATTGCCACGTCCAGATGCTTAGCTCTCCATGCGTCTGGTCCTCCACAGTGGGTCTCTGTTCTCCCAATCTATCTTCCTGTGGTTGAAGTCTTCTATGATTAGTAGTTCAGATTCATTCCTGCTAGCGACAGAAGCTGCTCTCTCTATTATATTGATGGTGGCTATGTTGTTTCTATCATATTTCTGTCTGCGTCTTCTGTCATTTGGTGGGGGGTTATATATGACTACGACTATAATTTTTAGTCCTCCAGTTGCTATGGTACCCGTTATGTTGTCACTGAAACCTTCACAGCCCTGAATAACCATCTCCTCAAAACCCCCAGCCTTTTCTTACCAGCAGAGCTACACCACCACCTCTTCTTCCTTCTCTTTCCTCACAACACAGTAGTCCTGTGGGAACACTGCATTTGTTATGGTTTTCGTTAGCTTTGTTTCTGTGAGTGCTAGTATGTCTGAGTTTTCTTCTAGTACCCATTCTCCAAGTTCATTTGCTTTATTTGTAATTCCATCTATGTTAGTGTACATTGCCTTGAGGCTCACTTGCTTCTGTCCCTTCTCATATTGCCTCCTTGGTGAGCGTTCTGCTAATGGGGGAAAGCTGTTCCATGGGTGTGAGGATTTGTGAGTGGCACAGAGTCTCAGAGGATACTGGGGTGAGGGGTGGGGGGTCAAATGAAGGGGGACCAGGGAGGGTATGGGATGAAGGGGGAGGGAAAACAGGAAGGCACATGGGGATGGAGGAGAGGAAAAAAATGAAGGAGGGAAGACAGATGGGCAGAGGGGAGGGGTAGCAGGGTGGGAATGGGGTGTGGGGGGAGGGAGACTTGGCTGAACATATGAATGGGGGCAGGAAGGGTTTGGAGTAGGGGAGAGGGGGTTGCAATGCAGAGGAGGGTGGTGGAGCTGCCCTCCCCTCAGGTGTTACTGGGTTGCTGGTTGTGGGTTCCCCCCTCACCTCTGGGAATATTGTGTTGGGAGCTGTGATTTCCTGGTTTTCTCCTCTCACCCTGCGCTTCTTCCTTGCTTCTGCCACCATGGCTCTTTCCTCCCTCGTAATGTCCTTCTGGAGGAGTTCTTTTTTTAATTCTCCCACATATTGCAGGTGGCTCTTCCTTGTTATAATCGTCTTCTTTGTGTTCTTGTTTGCAAACACTATCTTTAACACACGGTCTCGGTCTCTGTTGTACCAGCCTAACTTGAAAACTTTCTCAGTGCTATACTCAGCGACTTCCATCTCTAGTGTCTTCAGTATTTCATTCATTGCCGCTTTGTCCTTATCATTCCATTCTGTCCTATTGGAGCCTTCCTGCTCTTTAATGCCCATAGCTACCACTTATATTTTTCTTTCTAGCAGCTGACTAGTAGAGTGTGCTACTTCCTGTGAGGTGGCTGCTTTCATGGCCGCCTCCATCACTATGGACATTACTTCCGATTTTTTTTTTTTAGCATTTCTGCAAATGTTGCTTTTACAATGGCATTCCCTTCCAATATACTATTTCCACCTTCTCCTTGGATGATTATCTGAGTCTCAGCCTCAGTATTCCTTTCGTTGAGGGTTTTAATCCTCAACAGTGCCAACTGTGATGTTGGCCCTGAGATGCCAACATCACTATAGTTGGAACTAAGTGCAGGCTTCCTGTTCCCGGTCAACGAAATTAATGTATTGTTCTTCTCTATGAAAGTTTTGATACGTTGATGGAAGATAGGAGGGTATTCCCCATGTGGTCGCTCCTGCTTCGCTTCTGGGTCGTGTCCCTAGTGGTATGTGTCCCTAGAGGCACATGTCCCTCAGTGGTCGGTGTACCCAGCTGCTACCCAAACCACCAATTGAACTACCCCCACCCCCCACCCCACCCCCCCGCTACTACCCCAAACAACCTCCCCCCTAACCCCTTCAACCCTCCCCCCTCCACTACCCTCTCATCGTCACCTTATCCCCTTATAACTCCCCAAAACATTCCAACAACTTTCCAGCCCTCACCACCCTCCCTACTCCCCAACACCAAACAACACTAACCATGCGATCCCACTCCCGCTAATGACCCTGGTGGCCATTCATGCCATGCAGATTCCTGATTTGCATAACTGTCGGCAGGGGGAGGGGGGGGGACGCTCCCTTCTAAAACACAAACGATCATTTGGGCAGCAATTTGTTGTCAGAATGCAGGAGTGATCATTCAGTGAAGGCGACGAGGCTCGCATTACCATCAGTAGCGAACGCTTTTTCAGGGCGCTTCTCTCCTCTCTGGTCTGAAACCTGTCCTGACATGAACACAGTGACGTCACACACTTCGCGCACACACTTGTACCAGTTAAAGTTTAATCTCTTTGTTAGGTTAGGCTAAGTTAGAGTAGGTTCGGGTAGGTTAGGATAAGTTAAGTCGTGTTAGGTTAGGTTAGGATAAGTTAGGTCATGTTAGGTTAGGTTAGGATAAGTTAAGTCATGTTAGATTAGGTTAGGATAAGTTAGGCCATGTTAGGTTTGTTTATTGAGTGGTGATGACGTAGAGGATACATACTTTTATCAGGTTTTAGACCCTACTCTTTCCTGGCTTGAGGACCATTCAAGCTTTGTAAACACACATGTATACTCAGTGTGACCCAAGAATTTTCGTGGCATTGATGAAACAACTGGGCTCGAAATGCGCCACGAGTGTTGCCGGGGTATTGTGTGTTGTCACAACAACACTGCTTCCAACAATGCAGTTAGGCAGTCGTTAGAGTAGTGGTTATAGTACTGGATAGCCTGTGGGATGCCCCTGGAGGCCTAGGTTCGAACCCTTGAGATTAAGGGTGCCATAGTTGTTCACATGATAATGTTAGTATTGTATTTTATGATTTTAAGTCACAACCCGTACCGTCATCACACATGGCAGTGATCTACTAAAATCATGGATACAGTGAAAATATTTCAGCTATCTTACCTTTTACAGGAAATTTAAATCAAATCAAATCAAAATGTTCATTCAGATAAAGTACATACATACAAGGTGAGATACAAACATTGATGGATTTATACATAGAGCTAGTACATACAAAGCCTAAAGCCACTGTTACGCAAAGTGTTTCGGGCAGGAAAAACACTTAGACTATAACTTAATACTATTTATTTACCATTTCATGAACCGTAACTTTAGATTTATCTCTGGCTCAATGTGATTTTGCAGTGTAAAATGTAATGTTGTAGTGTGTGTGTCCTTGTCCATACACTTTACACTTTACTTCATCTATAGATCCCCCCATACAAATCGAACTGCCAGAGATACTTGTAGCCAACAGCTGTTGTGGGAAAAACCTGCTGGGATTGATATTAGAGGAGACTACCTAGGGACTTGTAATGAACTAAATTAAAAAATTACTGTCTGCAAATTAATTCAACTAAAATCTCTAGCTAGGGTTGTAAATCCTAGCTCCTCTTTTCCTAATGACAGATTGTGGGCTATAAGGGACAGGTGGGGTGAATGAATTAGTTGATAGAAGTACCAGTCCACCTGTAGACAGGGATCTCACATCAGCTTGTATTTTATACAAGGATAAGATTTAATAAATTCAGTTATATGACTGAACACTGGCTCGGTTTAAATCAGGGATTTAAACATACATAGTCTAGCCTAGCACCATAACTATTAACAGCCAATATATACTTATACTATAAACAACAAATTAAATTGTAAAAGTATAATAAATGACTTTAAAAGTACTGTTACCATGTACAAAATTATATTCAATTAAATGAACTTATATGATAACTTAAAAAATAACTAAGCAAGCAATTGTTAACTTAATTTATATATTCAAGTATATATGCAATGTATTTATATTCAATTTATTTGATTAGGAAAAGTCAGCTTGACTGAATCTCTTCCAACACCACGGACACTTATGAGGTTTATTTACTTATTGCAGTTGAATCTTTTCTGACATAATGGCCACTCATGAGGACTAGTGTTTGGATAAAGATTCACAGCTACACTACAATTTTAATAAACTTACTGAGATATGAGACGTAGCCTCGCTTTATAACCGACAGACAGATTTATAGAATATTAAAGTCACACAAGCATACAATTGGCCAATTATATACACTAGTAACATGCAATATACTTCTCTGAAAGTCGGTGTGCCTGTCTGACAAGTGTGCCAGACTGATTAACCCTCTTGTCGCGAGTTTAGGCACGATATTTTATTTCACAGCGTTGCTGTATGATGTACTAGTAGCGTTGCTACTTTATTTTACTTTAACTGTTGCAGAAGAATGATAGTTGATGGTGAAGGTGGATCCAAGTCACTGTGTGCTCCGCTCTACACTTATAGATATAAATGTTCTAGGGATTTTCCTTGTAAATACTGTCCAGGTACTCCCCCAGTTCTAGAGACTATTCACTGGTGATAAAGATAACTAGATAAGGTGTCCTAAGCCAAATAATGTTCGCTAAGGATCCGTCACTGTTCACTGTTTTGTCAACAAACGCGAAGTGCCCCGGGGTGTGTTGGGCACTCCTCTCCCAGCCATCGCCCCCCCCCCCCCCCCGTGCTCCCTGAGCATGGTAGCCTTCTATGAATATTGATTGATTATTTTTACAGTCTAGACTTATGATTGAGATAAGATGTGATTATAATATAATTAGATATAAGATATAAAGATTATAAGTAGTACTTGATAGTACCACCGATTCTTATTAAGGATTAGATTTTATCCCTACAGGATATTGAATCAATGTTCCAATAGTTTTTTAATTAACAAATCCTTCTAGAAGCTTCTGGATCCTTGAGAGATCATGCACAAAGTCACATAGGCATCAATAGGGCCCTGTAGCGTATGTGATCATAGTGACATTGTCATCTAGGATCAAGCTGTATAATGAATCTTTAATGATTCTAATATGATTTTGATATGATTTAGATATGAATTTGATGCGATATAGATATGATTTTGATATGATATAAAAATGATATAGAAATTATACATTTCTTAGATGATTATTAGATATGGATGGGTAAAAATTTCCCACAGCTGTGACAACACATGCCAACCTGCCGACCTTGTTACTTCCTCTATACAAATGAAATGTGTATCTTACTTTGTTTTGTTTCCCATATTAGATTCATTACAAAAACTTATTTGCTCCAAAATATTGACACACATACGCACTCTATAAGTGTCTTTACATAGACAAGGATAACGGGGATGTGCATAAACATTTCTACAACGGAACCCGATGTCGGGGTATGGTGCACCCTCTTAGGGTACGGTGCACCCTCTCAGGGTACGGTGCACCCTCTCAGGGTACGGTGCACCCTCTCAGAGTACGGTGCACCCTCTCAAAGAGAATACCAATCAACACCCCACACCAGCAGTCAGGGAAAACACCTCCAACAGCTTCATTTCGACAGATAACCTACTAGAAGCCATCAAAGCGACATCGGTTGGAATCTTGCAACACATCATCAAAGCTGCCCCGCCCCCAAGCAGCAGCCAAACTCTCCAACCTCTTAAAGAAAGGTTAAAACTCTCCCGGAACAACCCAATCATGGCACAACCTCCTACTGTTTGGCAACATGGGCCTAGCGGTCCCTTGCAAGGAGAAACAAAACGCCAACTTTGTCAGTCATTAGAGACAAACAGTTTTCCCAGAGAGGACTACCAGGTACTCCTTCCCACACGTGCAAAAAACACCCACCGCAGGAAAGGCAACAACCACAACACAACCTAGATGTTCAAAATTAGAGGAACAATAAGCAAGAAAAGGGATGGAACAAGTACCTCGCTCACGTCCTCTGTTCGAACTACAATTCTATAAATACTTCACCGAATATAGGTGTATATGTGGCGAGGCAGTGGCCGACTAGTACGGCCCGTATGACCTCCTCTTCCAAAGAACAAGGGGGATGACACCCAAGACACAGTGAAGTCAGTGACATAATTAAGAGGAGCCTCGCCACGGCTCGTTGTCCAACAGAGAGAGAGAGCGCCCCGTTACCTAATGCCCTGTAACTCTTATGAGCCGGTTAATCGGCCAGACGGGATCACAGTGAACCCCTAGAAGAACGATAAGCAGTTGGTGTGGGACTTTACAGCCTTTCCTCTCTCACTAAATTCTATAGATCCCTAGGTAGATCTCGAGATAGGTAGACCTGCTTCCCGCCATCCCTTCCTAGAACATAAAAACTGAGTCTGGTTAGTGTTGTATGCGCCGTATTATGAACATTCTATATTTAAAAATACTTCTGTCCATTGTTGTTGAAGCCACATGAAACCAGAAAGCATTGCAGGATGTGCAGAATACCCCATTGAAGAGCAGAGGAGCAATAGATACGCTGAGAGAAAACTATCAACATCAGAGGCCCAAGATTGGTCAACACGCTTCCACTACACATAAGGGGGCATAACTGGCCGACTCCTCACAGTGTTCAAAAGAGAACAGGATAAGCACCTTCAACCCAGCAAACACAAATCATCTACACAACGTTCGCCTATCTCTTCCCATAGGTGTGGGAATGATTTGCATTGGGAATGGTGCAGGAGAGCCTTTGAGAAACTTTTACTCAAAAAATCCAAACACAAAGGTTTAATTATAAATTGTTTTTCTACAATTATTTTCTTCCAAATGTAAAACAAATAGTTTTTACATGTTTAAATATAAAATTTATGGTGTTTTTTTGTAAAATTCATTAATAAATTGTGAATGATATATATTGGCTGAGTGAAACCTTTAAAATCCATTTAGTTATAATATGAACAGAAAAAAGTAGTTTTCCAAATTTTCTAAAAATCGCTCTTTTTAACACAATTTGACTCCTTATGCATTCCACTAAACACTAATATCATGTTTAAATATATAATTTATGTATTATTCCCTAAGATAATTTATATAAATTATAAAAGTTGCTGGAAAGTGGTGAGAAAGAATCTGAAAACGTTTTGTTGTCTTATATTGGCGTGTTCTTATTAACTAGAGTGAGTAAGAGTGAGTGAGAGTGGGTAAGAGTGAGTAAGAGTGACTGAAGGTGAGTGAGAGTGCCAGAGAGTGTGTAAGTGTGAGTAAGAGTGAGTATAAGTAAGAGTGACTGAGAGTGAGTAAGAGTGACAGAGTGAGTAAGAGTGAGAGTAAGGGTGACAGAATGAGTAAGAGTGAGAGTAAAGTGATTGAGAGTAAGGGTGAGTATGAGAGTAAGAGTGATTGAGAGTTAGAGTGAGAGTAAGAGTGATTGAGAGTTAGTGAGAGTAAGAGTGATTGAGAGTAAGAGTGATTGAGAGTAAGAGTGATTGAGAGTAAGAGTGATTGAGAGTAAGAGTGATTGGGAGTAAGAGTGATTGAGAGTAAGAGTGATTGGGAGTAAGAGTGATTGGGAGTAGGAGTTAGAGTGAGAGTAGGAGTAAGAATGAGAATAAGAGTGATTGAGAGTAAGAGTGAGTAAGAGTATGAATGAGAGTAAGAGTGATTGAGAGTAAGAGTGATTGAGAGTAAGAGTGATTGAGAGTAAGAGTGATTGGGAGTAAGAGTGATTGGGAGTAAGAGTAAGAGTGAGAGTAAGAGTATTAATGAGAATAAGAGTGATTGAGAGTAAGAGTGATTGGGAGTAAGAGTAAGAATGAGAGTAGGAGTGATTGAGAGTAGGAGTGATTGGAGTAGGAGTGATTGGGAGTAGGAGTGATTGAGAGTAAGAGTAATTGAGAGTAAGAGTATGAGAGTAAGAGTGAGAGAGTGAGTATGAATGGGTAAGGGTGACTGAGATTGAGTAAGAGTGACAGAGTAAGAATGACAGAGTAAGAGTGATAGAGAGTAAGAGTGACAGAGAGTAAGAGTGACAGAGAGTAAGAGTGACAGAATAAGAGTGACGGAGAGTAAGAGTGACAGAGAGTAAGAGTGACAGAGAGTAAGAGTGACAGAGAGTAAGAGTGACAGAGTAAGAGTGAGTATGAGAGTGAGTAAGGATGACTGAGAGAAAGAGTGAGTAATAGTGCGTAAGAGTGATTGAGAGTTAGTGAGAGTAAGAGTGATTGAGAGTAAGAGTGATTGAGAGTAAAAGTGATTGAGAGTAAGAGTGATTGGGAGTAAGAGTGATTGAGAGTAAGAGTGATTGGGAGTAAGAGTGATTGGGAGTAGGAGTTAGAGTGAGAGTAGGAGTAAGAATGAGAATAAGAGTGATTGAGAGTAAGAGTGAGTAAGAGTATGAATGAGAGTAAGAGTGATTGGGAGTAAGAGTGATTGAGAGTAAGAGTGATTGGGAGTATGAGTGATTGGGAGTAGGAGTAAGAATGAGAATAAGAGTGATTGAGAGTAAGAGTGAGTAAGAGTAAGAATGAGAGTAAGAGTGATTGAGAGTAAGAGTGATTGAGAGTAAGAGTGATTGAGAGTAAGAGTGATTGGGAGTAAGAGTGATTGGGAGTAAGAGTAAGAGTGAGAGTAAGAGTAAGAATGAGAATAAGAGTGATTGAGAGTAAGAGTGATTGGGAGTAAGAGTAAGAGTAAGAATGAGAGTAGGAGTGATTGAGAGTAAGAGTGATTGGGAGTAGGAGTGATTGGGAGTAAGAGTGATTGAGAGTAAGAGTAATTGAGAGTAAGAGTATGAGAGTAGGAGTGAGAGAGTGAGTATGAATGGGTAAGGGTGACTGAGAGTGAGTAAGAATGACAGAGTAGGAGTGACAGAGAGTAAGAGTGACAGAGAGTAAGAGTGACAGAGAGTAAGAGTGACAGAGAGTAAGAGTGACAGAGTAAGAGTGACAGAGTAAGAGTGACAGAGAGTAAGAGTGACAGAGAGTAAGAGTGACAGAGAGTAAGAGTGACAGAGAGTAAGAGTGACAGAGAGTAAGAGTGACAGAGAGTAAGAGTGACAGAGTAGGAGTGAGTATGAGAGTGAGTAAGGATGACTGAGAGTAAGAGTGAGTAATAGTGCGTAAGAGTGATTGAGAGTAAGAGTGAGTAATAGTGTGTAAGAGTGATTGAGAGTAGGAGTGAGTAATAGTGCGTAAGAGTGATTGAGAGTGAGAGTGATTATGAGAGAGTTAAGAGTGTGAGGTGTGAGAGGGTAGCAGGCCAGGGAGGCAGGATGTGTGGTCACAGGCGAGGCCTAGGCCTCGTGATCTCTAATGTTGGTTTTTATATATATGTTGGATTTTTTGTCCTGTTTCAAATTATAATTATTTAGCAGGAATGTAATAAGATATTGCACAGTATTAATGTGACAATAATATATGCATTATTTCCTTGATAATCAAACTTGTTGTTCAAAGATAATATACAATCTTTGAAGGAAACATTTTGAGAGTGCGAGCTGGCAACACTGTTCTGGTGGTGAGAGAGACATGGTTAGTTGTGCTCAGACCTTCAGTGGTGAAGGGTGTGTCCCAGCTGGCCGCCACCAGCCGCCACCCGCCGCCACCCGCCACCCACCACCCGCCGCCACCCGCCACCACCCACCACCAGCCGCCACCCGCCGCCACCCGCCACCACCCGTCACCCGCCACCACCCACCACCCACCACCAGCCGCCACCTGCCACCACCCACCACCAGCCGCCACCCGCCACCACCCACCACCAGCCGCCACCCGCCACCACCCACCGCCACCCACCACCGCTACTCACCACCCGCCACCACCACCCACCACCAGCCGCCACCCGCCACCAGCCACCGCCACCCACCACCGCCACCCGCCGCCACCACCCACCACCACCAGCCGCTGCCGCCACCACCACCACCACCCCACCACCATCACCGCCGCCGCCACCACCACCCACCACTACCGCCGCCACCACCCATCACCGCCGCCGCCACCACCCACCACAGCCGCCGCCGACACCACCGCCACCACCCACCACAGCCGCCACCACCACCCACCACCACCACCAGCCGCCACAAGCCGCCACCGCCCGCCACCGCCCGCCACCACCAGCCGCCATCACCACCACCACCACCACCAGCCGCCATCACCGCCACCAGCCGCCACCAGCTGCCACCACCACCAGCCGCCACCACCACCATCACCAGCCGCCATCACCGCCACCAGCTGCCACCACCACCAGCCGCCATCACCGCCACCAGCTGCCACCACCACCAGCCGCCACCACCAGCCGCCACCACCGCCACCACCACCTGCCACCAGCCGCCACCACCGCCCGCTATCAGCCGTCACCGCCCGTTGCCACAGTCGCCACCGCAAGCCGCCACCGCCAGCCGCCACCAGCCCCCCGCACCGCCGATCGTCATCACCCATCACAGCCGCCGCCGCCCGCCACCGCCCGCCACCGCCCGCCACCGCCCGCCACCGCCCGCCACCACCCACCACAGCCGCCACCACCCACCACCACCAGCCGCCGCCGCCACCCACCACCTGCCGCCACCACCCACCACCACCAGCCGCCGCCGCCACCACCACCCACCACCACCGCCGCCACCACCCACCACCACCAGCCGCCGCCGCCACCACCACCACCCACCACAACCGCCGCCACCACCACCCACCACCACCGCCGCCACTACCCACCACCGCCAGCCGCCACCACTCATCACAGACGCCGCCACCCGCCACCGCCCGCCACCACCGCCAGACACAGCCGCCAGTGTCCGCCACCGCCGCCACATTCCGCCACCGCCGCCACTGTCCGCCACCGCCGCCACTGTCCGCCACCGCCGCCACTGTCCGCCACCGCCACCACTGTCTGCCACCGCCATCACTGTCCGCCCGCCGCCACCACTGTCCGCCCGCCGCCACCACTGTCCGCCCGCCGCCACCACTGTCCGCCCGCCGCCACCACTGTCCGCCCGCCGCCTCCACTGTCCGCCCGCCGCCTCCACTGTCCGCCCGCCGCCTCCACTGTCCGCCCGCCGCCTCCACTGTCCGCCTGCCGCCGCCAAAGTCCGCCCGCCGCCGCCACTGTCCGCCCGCCGCCGCCACTGTCCGCCCGCCGCCGCCACTGTCCGCCCGCCGCCGCCACTGTCCGCCCGCCGCCGCCACTGTCCGCCCGCCGCCGCCACTGTCCGCCCGCCGCCACTGTCCACCACCGCCGCCAAAGCCGCCACGGTCCGCCCGCCGCCACTATCCGCCACTGTCCGCCCGCCGCCACTGTCCGCCCGCCGCCACTATCCGCCACCGCCGCCACTGTCCTCCCGCCGCCACTTTCCGCCCGCCGCCACTGTCCGCCCGCCGCCGCCCTGTCCGCCCGCCGCCACTGTCCGCCCGCCGCCACTATCCGCCACCGCCGCCACTGTCCGCCCGCCGCCACTGTCCGCCCGCCGCCACTATCCGCCACCGCCGCCACTGTCCGCCCGCCGCCACTGTCCGCCCGCTGCCACTATCCGCCACCGCCCCCACTGTCCGCCACCGCCACCACTGTCTGCCACCGCCACCACTGTCTGCCACCGCCACCACTGTCCGCCCGCCGCCACCACTGTCCGCCCGCCGCCACCACTGTCCGCCCGCCGCCACCACTGTCCGCCCGCCGCCACCACTGTCCGCCCGCCGCCACCACTGTCCGCCCGCCGCCACCCCAGCAAACACAAATCATCTACACAATGTTCGCCTATCTCTTCCCATAGGTGTGGGAATGATTTGCATTGAGAATGGTGCAGGAGAGCCTTTGAGAAACTTTTACTCAAAAAATCCAAACACAAAGGTTTAATTATAAATTGTTTTTCTACAATTATTTTCTTCCAAATGTAAAACAAATAGTTTTTACATGTTTAAATATAAAATTTATGGTGTTTTTTTGTAAAATTCATTAATAAATTGTGAATGATATATATTGGCTGAGTGAAACCTTTAAAATCCATTTAGTTATAATATGAACAGAAAAAAGTAGTTTTCCAAATTTTCTAAAAATCGCTCTTTTTAACACAATTTGACTCCTTATGCATTCCACTAAACACTAATATCATGTTTAAATATATAATTTATGTATTATTCCCTAAGATAATTTATATAAATTATAAAAGTTGCTGGAAAGTGGTGAGAAAGAATCTGAAAACGTTTTGTTGTCTTATATTGGCGTGTTCTTATTAACTAGAGTGAGTAAGAGTGAGCGAGAGTGGGTAAGAGTGAGTAAGAGTGACTGAAGGTGAGTGAGAGTGCCAGAGAGTGTGTAAGTGTGAGTAAGAGTGAGTATAAGTAAGAGTGACTGAGAGTAAGAGTGACAGAGTGAGGGTAAGGGTGACAGAATGAGTAAGAGTGAGAGTAAAGTGATTGAGAGTAAGGGTGAGTATGAGAGTAAGAGTGATTGAGAGTTAGAGTGAGAGTAAGAGTGATTGAGAGTTAGTGAGAGTAAGAGTGATTGAGAGTAAGAGTGATTGAGAGTAGGAGTGATTGAGAGTAAGAGTGATTGAGAGTAAGAGTGATTGGGAGTAAGAGTGATTGAGAGTAAGAGTGATTGAGAGTAAGAGTGATTGGGAGTAAGAGTGATTGGGAGTAAGAGTGAGAGTAAGAGTAAGAATGAGAATAAGAGTGATTGAGAGTAAGAGTGAGTAAGAGTAAGAATGAGAGTAAGAGTGATTGAGAGTAAGAGTGATTGAGAGTAAGAGTGATTGAGAGTAATTGTGATTAGGAGTAAGAGTGATTGGGAGTAAGAGTGAGAGTAAGAGTAAGAATGAGAATAAGAGTGATTGAGAGTAAGAGTGATTGGGAGTAAGAGTAAGAATAAGAATGAGAGTAGGAGTGATTGAGAGTAGGAGTGATTGGGAGTAGGAGTGATTGGGAGTAAGAGTGATTGAGAGTAAGAGTAATTGAGATTAAGAGTATGAGAGTAAGAGTGAGAGAGTGAGTATGAATGGGTAAGGGTGACTGAGAGTGAGTAAGAGTGACAGAGTATGATTGACAGATTAAGAGTGATAGAGAGTAAAAGTGACAGAGAGTAAGAGTGACAGAGAGTAAGAGTGACAGAGTAAGAGTGACAGAGAGTAAGAGTGACAGAGAGTAAGAGTGACAGAGAGTAAGAGTGACAGAGAGTAAGAGTGACAGAGAGTAAGAGTGACAGAGAGTAAGAGTGAGTATGAGAGTGAGTAAGGATGACTGAGAGAAAGAGTGAGTAATAGTGCGTAAGAGTGATTGAGAGTTAGAGTGAGAGTAAGAGTGATTGAGAGTTAGTGAGAGTAAGAGTGATTGAGAGTAAGAGTGATTGAGAGTAAAAGTGATTGAGAGTAAGAGTGATTGAGAGTAAGAGTGATTGGGAGTAAGAGTGATTGAGAGTAAGAGTGATTGGGAGTAAGAGTGATTGGGAGTAGGAGTAAGAATGAGAATAAGAGTGATTGAGAGTAAGAGTGAGTAAGAGTAAGAATGAGAGTAAGAGTGATTGAGAGTAAGAGTGATTGAGAGTAAGAGTGATTGAGAGTAAGAGTGATTGGGAGTAAGAGTGATTGAGAGTAAGAGTGATTGGGAGTAAGAGTGATTGGGAGTAGGAGTAAGAATGAGAATAAGAGTGATTGAGAGTAAGAGTGAGTAAGAGTAAGAATGAGAGTAAGAGTGATTGAGAGTAAGAGTGATTGAGAGTAAGAGTGATTGAGAGTAAGAGTGATTGGGAGTAAGAGTGATTGGAGTAAGAGTAAGAGTGAGAGTAAGAATGAGAATAAGAGTGATTGAGAGTAAGAGTGATTGGGAGTAAGAGTAAGAGTAAGAATGAGAGTAGGAGTGATTGAGAGTAGGAGTGATTGGGAGTAGGAGTGATTGGGAGTAAGAGTGATTGAGAGTAAGAGTAATTGAGAGTAAGAGTATGAGAGTAAGAGTGAGAGAGTGAGTATGAATGGGTAAGGGTGACTGAGAGTGAGTAAGAATGACAGAGTAAGAGTGACAGAGAGTAAGAGTGACAGAGAGTAAGAGTGACAGAGAGTAAGAGTGACAGAGTAAGAGTGACAGAGTAAGAGTGACAGAGAGTAAGAGTGACAGAGAGTAAGAGTGACAGAGAGTAAGAGTGACAGAGAGTAAGAGTGACAGACAGTAAGAGTGACAGAGTAAGAGTGACAGAGAGTAAGAGTGACAGAGAGTGTGTAAGTGTGAGTAAGAGTGAGTATAAGTAAGAGTGACTGAGAGTAAGAGTGACAGAGTGAGAGTAAGGGTTACAGAATGAGTAAGAGTGAGAGTAAAGTGATTGAGAGTAAGGGTGAGTATGAGAGTAAGAGTGATTGAGAGTTAGTGAGAGTAAGAGTGATTGAGAGTAAGAGTGATTGAGAGTAAGAGTGATTGAGAGTAAGAGTGATTGAGAGTAAGAGTGATTGGGAGTAAGAGTAATTGAGAGTAAGAGTATGAGAGTAAGAGTGAGAGAGTGAGTATGAATGGGTAAGGGTGACTGAGAGTAAGAATGACAGAGTAAGAGTGACAGTGAGTAAGAGTGACAGAGAGTAAGAGTGACAGAGAGTAAGAGTGACAGAGAGTAAGAGTGACAGAGTAAGAGTGACAGAGAGTAAGAGTGACAGAGAGTAAGAGTGACAGAGAGTAAGAGTGACAGAGAGTAAGAGTGACAGAGAGTAAGAGTGACAGAGTAAGAGTGACAGAGAGTAAGAGTGACAGAGTAAGAGTGACAGAGAGTAAGAGTGACAGAGTGTAAGAGTGACAGAGTAAGAGTGACAGGGAGTAAGAGTGACAGAGAGTAAGAGTGACAGAGTAAGAGTGACAGAGAGTAAGAGTGACAGAGAGTAAGAGTGACAGAGTAAGAGTGGCAGAGAGTAAGAATGACAGAGAGTAAGAGTGACAGAGAGTAAGAGTGACAGAGTAAGAGTGACAGAGTAAGAGTGACAGAGTAAGAGTGACAGAGAGTAAGAGTGACAGAGAGTAAGAGTGACAGAGAGTAAGAGTGACAGAGAGTAAGAGTGACAGAGTAAGAGTGGCAGAGAGTAAGAATGACAGAGAGTAAGAGTGACAGAGAGTAAGAGTGACAGAGTAAGAGTGACAGAGTAAGAGTGACAGAGTAAGAGTGACAGAGAGTAAGAGTGACAGAGAGTAAGAGTGACAGAGAGTAAGAGTGACAGAGAGTAAGAGTGACAGAGTAAGAGTGACAGAGAGTAAGAGTGACAGAGTGTAAGAGTGACAGAGTAAGAGTGACAGAGAGTAAGAGTGACAGAGTAAGAGTGACAGAGTAAGAGTGACAGAGAGTAAGAGTGACAGAGTAAGAGAGTGAGAGTGATTATGAGAGAGTTAAGAGTGTGAGGTGTGTGAGTGTAGCAGGCCAGGGAGGCAGGATGTGTGGTCACAGGCGAGGCCTAGGCCTCGTGATCTCTAATGTTGGTTTTTATATATATGTGGGATTTTTTGTCCTGTTTCAAATTATAATTATTTAGCAGGAATGTAATAAGATATTGCACAGTATTAATGTGACAATAATATATGCATTATTTCCTTGATAATCAAACTTGTTGTTCAAAGATAATATACAATCTTTGAAGGAAACATTTTGAGAGCGCAAGGGGCAACACTGGGCTGGTGGGTGAGAGAGACATATGGTTAGTTGTACTCAGACCTTCAGTGGTGAAGGGTGTGTCCCAGCCGCCACCAGCCGCCACCCGCCGCCACCCGCCGCCACCCACCACCAGCCGCCACCCACCACCAGCCGCCACCCGCCACCACCCACCACCAGCCGCCACCTGCCACCACCCACCACCAGCCGCCACCCGCCACCCACCACCAGCCGCCACCCGCCGCCACCCACCACCAGCCGCCACCCGCCGCCACCCGCCACCCACCACCCACCACCAGCCGCCACCCGCCGCCCACCACCAGCCGCCACCCGCCACCACCCACCACCAGCCGCCACCCGCCACCACCCACCACCAGCCGCCACCCGCCGCCACCCGCCGCCACCCACCACCAGCCGCCACCCACCACCAGCCGCCACCCACCACCAGCCGCCACCCGCCACCACCCACCACCAGCCGCCACCTGCCACCACCCACCACCAGCCGCCACCCGCCACCCACCACCAGCCGCCACCCGCCGCCACCCACCACCAGCCGCCACCCGCCGCCACCCGCCACCCACCACCCACCACCAGCCGCCACCCGCCGCCCACCACCAGCCGCCACCCGCCACCACCCACCACCAGCCGCCACCCGCCACCACCCACCACCAGCCGCCACCCGCCACCACCCACCACCAGCCGCCACCCGCCGCCACCCACCACCAGCCGCCACCCGCCGCCACCCACCACCAGCCGCCAACCGCCGCCACCCACCACCAGCCGCCACCCGCCGCCACCCGCCACCCGCCGCCACCCGCCACCCACCACCAGCCGCCACCTGCCACCACCCACCACCAGCCGCCACCACCCACCACCAGCCGCCACCACCCACCACCAGCCGCCACCCGCCACCACCCACCACCAGCCGCCACCCGCCACCACCCACCACCAGCCGCCACCCGCCACCGCCATTCACCACCCGCCGCCACCACCCACCGCCACCCACCACCAGCCGCCACCCGCCACCACCCACCACCAGCCGCCACCCGCCGCCACCCACCACCAGCCGCCACCCGCCGCCACCCGCCACCCGCCGCCACCCGCCACCCACCACCAGCCGCCACCTGCCACCACCCACCACCAGCCGCCACCACCCACCACCAGCCGCCACCCGCCACCACCCACCACCCGCCACCACCCACCACCAGCCGCCACCCGCCACCACCCACCACCACCCGCCACCCGCCACCACCCGCCACCAGCCGCCACCCGCCACCACCCGCCACCAGCCGCCACCCGCCACCACCCACCACCAGCCGCCACCCGCCACCACCCACCACCAGCCGCCACCCGCCACCACCCACCACCAGCCGCCACCCGCCACCAGCCGCCACCCGCCACCAGCCACCGCCACCAGCCACCGCCACCCACCACCGCCACTCACCACCCTCCGCCACCACCCACCACCAGCCGCCACCCGCCACCACCCACCACCAGCCGCCACCCGCCACCACCCACCACCAGCCGCCACCCGCCACCAGCCACCGCCACCCACCACCGCCATTCACCACCCGCCGCCACCACCCACCGCCACCACCCACCGCCACCCACCACCAGCCGCCACCCGCCACCACCCACCACCAGCCGCCACCCACCACCAGCCGCCACCCACCACCAGCCACCACCCGCCACCACCCACCACCAGCCGCCACCCGCCGCCACCCACCACCAGCCGCCACCTGCCACCACCCACCACCAGCCGCCACCACCCACCACCAGCCGCCACCACCCACCACCAGCCGCCACCCGCCACCACCCACCACCAGCCGCCACCCGCCACCACCCACCACCAGCCGCCACCCGCCACCGCCATTCACCACCCGCCGCCACCACCCACCGCCACCCACCACCAGCCGCCACCCGCCACCACCCACCACCAGCCGCCACCCGCCGCCACCCACCACCAGCCGCCACCCGCCGCCACCCGCCACCCGCCGCCACCCGCCACCCACCACCAGCCGCCACCTGCCACCACCCACCACCAGCCGCCACCACCCACCACCAGCCGCCACCCGCCACCACCCACCACCCGCCACCACCCACCACCAGCCGCCACCCGCCACCACCCACCACCACCCGCCACCCGCCACCACCCGCCACCAGCCGCCACCCGCCACCACCCGCCACCAGCCGCCACCCGCCACCACCCACCACCAGCCGCCACCCGCCACCACCCACCACCAGCCGCCACCCGCCACCACCCACCACCAGCCGCCACCCGCCACCACCCACCACCAGCCGCCACCCGCCACCAGCCGCCACCCGCCACCAGCCACCGCCACCAGCCACCGCCACCCACCACCGCCACTCACCACCCTCCGCCACCACCCATTACCAGCCGCCACCCGCCACCACCCACCACCAGCCGCCACCCGCCACCACCCACCACCAGCCGCCACCCGCCACCAGCCACCGCCACCCACCACCGCCATTCACCACCCGCCGCCACCACCCACCGCCACCACCCACCGCCACCCACCACCAGCCGCCACCCGCCACCACCCACCACCAGCCGCCACCCACCACCAGCCGCCACCCACCACCAGCCACCACCCGCCACCACCCACCACCAGCCGCCACCCGCCGCCACCCACCACCAGCCGCCACCCGCCACCACCCACCACCAGCCGCCACCCACCACCAGCCGCCACCCGCCACCACCCGCCGCCACCCACCACCAGCCGCCACCCGCCACCACCCGCCACCAGCCGCCACCAGCCACCGCCACTCACCACCGCCACTCACCACCCGCCGCCACCACCCACCACCAGCCACCGCCACCCACCACCGCCACCCGCCGCCACCACCCACCACCACCACCCACCAACACCAGCCGCCGCCGCCACCACCACCCACCACCACCGCCGCCACCACCCATCACCGCCGCCGCCACCACCCATCACCGCCGCCGCCACCACCCATCACCGCCGCCGCCACCACCACCTGCCACCAGCCGCCACCACCGCCCGCTATCAGCCGTCACCGCCCGTTGCCACAGTCGCCACCGCCAGCCGCCACCGCCAGCCGCCACCAGGCTCCCCCACCGCCGATCGTCACCACCCACCACAGCCGCCGCCGCCCGCCACCGCCCGCCACCACCCACCACCACCCACCACAGCCGCCACCACCCACCACCCGCCGCCACCACCCACCACCACCAGCCGCCGCCGCCACCCACCAGCCGCCGCCGCCACCACCACCCACCACCACCCACCACCACCAGCCGCCGCCGCCGCCACCACCACCCACCACCACCGCCGCCACCACCACCCACCACCACCACCCACCCACCACCGCCGCCACCACCCACCACCGCCAGCCGCCACTACTCATCACAGACGCCGCCACCCGCCACCGCCAGACACAGCCGCCAGTGTCCGCCACCGCCGCCACTGTCCGCCACCGCCGCCACTGTCCGCCACCGCCGTCACTGTCCGCCACCGCCGCCACTGTCCGCCACCGCCACCACTGTCTGCCACCGCCACCACTGTTCGCCCGCCGCCACCACTGTCCGCCCGCCGCTACCACTGTCCGCCCGCCGCTACCACTGTCCGCCCGCCGCCACCACTGTCCGCCCGCCGCCTCCACTGTCCGCCCGCCGCCTCCACTGTCCGCCCGCCGCCACCACTGTTCGCCCGCCGCCGCCACTGTCCGCCCGCCACCGCCACTGTCCGCCCGCCGCCGCCACTGTCCGCCCGCCGCCGCCACTGTCCGCCCGCCGCCACTGTCCACCACCGCCGCCAAAGGCGCCACGGTCCGCCCGCCGCCACTATCCGCCACAGCCGCCACTGTCCGCCCGCCGCCACTGTCCGCCCGCCGCCACTATCCGCCACCGCCGCCACTGTCCGCCCGCCGCCGCCCTGTCCGCCCGCCGCCACTATCCGCCACCTCCGCCACTGTCCGCCCGCCGCCACTATCCGCCACCGCCGCCACTGTCCGCCCGACGCCACTGTCCGCCCGACGCCACTGTCCGCCACCGCCGCCACTTTCCGCCCGCCGCCACTGTCCGCCCGCTGCCACTATCCGCCACCGCCACCACTGTCCGCCACCGCCACCACTGTCTGCCACCGCCACCACTGTCTGCCACCGCCACCACTGTCTGCCACCGCCACCACTGTCCGCCCGCCGCCACCACTGTCCGCCCGCCGCCACCACTGTCCGCCCGCCGCCACCACTGTCCGCCCGCCGCCACCACTGTCCGCCCGCCGCCGCCACTGTCCGCCCGCCGCCGCCACTGTCCGCCCGCCGCCGCCACTGTCCGCCCGCCTCCGCCACTGTCCGCCCGCCGCCACTGTCCACCACCGCCGCCAAAGCCGCCACGGTCCGCCCGCCGCCACTATCCGCCACCGCCGCCACTGTCCGCCCGCCGCCACTATCCGCCACCGCCGCCATTGTCCGCCCGCCGCCACTGTCCGACCGCCGCCGCCACTGTCCGCCCGCCGCCACTATCCGCCACCGCCGCCACTGTCCGCCACAGCCGCCACTCTCCGCCGTACAGCCTCCCCTCTCTCCGTTAGTAAATAATTTTAATTGTTAGTAAATAATAAAAGAAATATAAATTATTAGATTTTTTTTACCCTTCAATTGGTTTTAATATTAAAATTGAAAATAATAATATAATATAAAATATAATAAAAATAATATAATATAAAATATAATAAAAATAATATAATATAAAATATAATTTAATTTCAAGAAATTTAACTTTACACACAAAGATGTGAAAAGGGTTCAGATTATTGGCTCAAACCTTTCATAAGAGATTCATATTGGTATATGAATGGATTATATATGACTCATGTTAGGAGTGTAAAGTTGCCACAACATCTCAAATTAGTGTTAGATACATATGTCTTGGTTATAAGTTTTGGAAACCTATTTAAGTCCACACACAATATCGTATCTGATACGATAAAACAAACGTTTCCAATACTTTCAAATACTTTCCAGATATGTTGTGGCAACCTAAAATTGTTTGCTGGGACCACTGTCCGCCCGCCGCCACCACTGTCCGCCCGCCGCCACCACTGTCCGCCCGCCGCCTCCACTGTCCGCCCGCCGCCGCCACTGTCCGCCCGCCGCCGCCACTGTCCGCCCGCCGCCGCCACTGTCCGCCCGCCGCCGCCACTGTCCGCCCGTCGCCGCCACTGTCCGCCCGCCGCCGCCACTGTCCGCCCGCCGCCACTATCCACCACCGCCGCCAAAGCCGCCACGGTCCGCCCGCCGCCACTATCCGCCACCGCCGCCACTGTCCTCCCGCCGCCACTGTCCGCCCGCCGCCACTGTCCGCCCGCCGGCGCCCTGTCCGCCCGCCGCCACTGTCCGCCCGCTGCCACTATCCGCCACCGCCGCCACTGTCCGCCCGCCGCCACTGTCCGCCCGCCGCCACTATCCGCCACCGCCGCCACTGTCCGCCCGCCGCCACTGTCCGCCCGCTGCCACTATCCGCCACCGCCACCACTGTCCGCCACCGCCACCACTGTCTGCCACCGCCACCACTGTCTGCCACCGCCACCACTGTCCGCCCGCCGCCACCACTGTCCGCCCGCCGCCACCACTGTCCGCCCGCCGCCACCACTGTCCGCCCGCCGCCTCCACTGTCCGCCCGCCGCCACCACTGTCCGCCCGCCGCCACCACTGTCCGCCCGCCGCCGCCACTGTTCGCCCGCCGCCGCCACTGTCCGCCCGCCGCCGCCACTGTCCGCCCGCCGCCGCCACTGTCCGCCCGCCGCCGCCACTGTCCGCCCGCCGCCGCCACTGTCCGCCCGCCGCCGCCACTGTCCGCCCGCCGCCACTGTCCGCCACCGCCGCCACTGTACGCCACAGCCGCCACTGTCCGCCCGCCGCCACCACTGTCCGCCCGCCGCCACCACTGTCCGCCCGCCGCCACCACTGTCCGCCCGCCGCCTCCACTGTCCGCCCGCCGCCACCACTGTCCGCCCGCCGCCACCACTGTCCGCCCGCCGCCACTATCCGCCACCGCCGCCACTGTCCGCCACAGCCGCCACTCTCCGCCGTACAGCCTCCCCTCTCTCCGTTAGTAAATAATTTTAATTGTTAGTAAATAATAAAAGAAATATAAATTATTAGATTTTTTTTACCCTTCAATTGGTTTTAATATTAAAATTGAAAATAATAATATAATATAAAATATAATAAAAATAATATAATATAAAATATAATAAAAATAATATAATATAAAATATAATTTAATTTCAAGAAATTTAACTTTACACACAAAGATGTGAAAAGGGTTCAGATTATTGGCTCAAACCTTTCATAAGAGATTCATATTGGTATATGAATGGATTATATATGACTCATGTTAGGAGTGTAAAGTTGCCACAACATCTCAAATTAGTGTTAGATACATATGTCTTGGTTATAAGTTTTGGAAACCTATTTAAGTCCACACACAATATCGTATCTGATACGATAAAACAAACGTTTCCAATACTTTCAAATACTTTCCAGATATGTTGTGGCAACCTAAAATTGTTTGCTGGGACCACTGTCCGCCCGCCGCCACCACTGTCCGCCCGCCGCCACCACTGTCCGCCCGCCGCCTCCACTGTCCGCCCGCCGCCGCCACTGTCCGCCCGCCGCCGCCACTGTCCGCCCGCCGCCGCCACTGTCCGCCCGCCGCCGCCACTGTCCGCCCGTCGCCGCCACTGTCCGCCCGCCGCCGCCACTGTCCGCCCGCCGCCACTATCCACCACCGCCGCCAAAGCCGCCACGGTCCGCCCGCCGCCACTATCCGCCACCGCCGCCACTGTCCTCCCGCCGCCACTGTCCGCCCGCCGCCACTGTCCGCCCGCCGGCGCCCTGTCCGCCCGCCGCCACTGTCCGCCCGCTGCCACTATCCGCCACCGCCGCCACTGTCCGCCCGCCGCCACTGTCCGCCCGCCGCCACTATCCGCCACCGCCGCCACTGTCCGCCCGCCGCCACTGTCCGCCCGCTGCCACTATCCGCCACCGCCACCACTGTCCGCCACCGCCACCACTGTCTGCCACCGCCACCACTGTCTGCCACCGCCACCACTGTCCGCCCGCCGCCACCACTGTCCGCCCGCCGCCACCACTGTCCGCCCGCCGCCACCACTGTCCGCCCGCCGCCTCCACTGTCCGCCCGCCGCCACCACTGTCCGCCCGCCGCCACCACTGTCCGCCCGCCGCCGCCACTGTTCGCCCGCCGCCGCCACTGTCCGCCCGCCGCCGCCACTGTCCGCCCGCCGCCGCCACTGTCCGCCCGCCGCCGCCACTGTCCGCCCGCCGCCGCCACTGTCCGCCCGCCGCCGCCACTGTCCGCCCGCCGCCACTGTCCGCCACCGCCGCCACTGTACGCCACAGCCGCCACTGTCCGCCCGCCGCCACCACTGTCCGCCCGCCGCCACCACTGTCCGCCCGCCGCCACCACTGTCCGCCCGCCGCCTCCACTGTCCGCCCGCCGCCACCACTGTCCGCCCGCCGCCACCACTGTCCGCCCGCCGCCGCCACTGTTCGCCCGCCGCCGCCACTGTCCGCCCGCCGCCGCCACTGTCCGCCCGCCGCCGCCACTGTCCGCCCGCCGCCGCCACTGTCCGCCCGCCGCCGCCACTGTCCGCCCGCCGCCGCCACTGTCCGCCACCGCCGCCACTGTCCGCCACAGCCGCCACTGTCCGCCCGCCGCCGCCACTGTCCGCCCGCCGCCACTATCCGCCACCGCCGCCACTGTCCGCCACAGCCGCCACTCTCCGCCGTACAGCCTCCCCTCTCTCCGTTAGTAAATAATTATAATTGTTAGTAAATAATAAAAGAAATATAAATTATTAGATTTTTTTTACCCTTCAATTGGTTTTAATATTAAAATTGAAAATAATAATATAATATAAAATATAATAAAAATAATATAATATAAAATATAATAAAAATAATATAATATAAAATATAATTTAATTTCAAGAAATTTAACTTTACACACAAAGATGTGAAAAGGGTTCAGATTATTGGCTCAAACCTTTCATAAGAGATTCATATTGGTATATGAATGGATTATATATGACTCATGTTAGGAGTGTAAAGTTGCCACAACATCTCAAATTAGTGTTAGATACATATGTCTTGGTTATAAGTTTTGGAAACCTATTTAAGTCCACACACAATATCGTATCTGATACGATAAAACAAACGTTTCCAATACTTTCAAATACTTTCCAGATATGTTGTGGCAACCTAAAATTGTTTGCTGGGACCACTGTCCGCCCGCCGCCACCACTGTCCGCCCGCCGCCACCACTGTCCGCCCGCCGCCTCCACTGTCCGCCCGCCGCCGCCACTGTCCGCCCGCCGCCGCCACTGTCCGCCCGCCGCCGCCACTGTCCGCCCGCCGCCGCCACTGTCCGCCCGTCGCCGCCACTGTCCGCCCGCCGCCGCCACTGTCCGCCCGCCGCCACTATCCACCACCGCCGCCAAAGCCGCCACGGTCCGCCCGCCGCCACTATCCGCCACCGCCGCCACTGTCCTCCCGCCGCCACTGTCCGCCCGCCGCCACTGTCCGCCCGCCGGCGCCCTGTCCGCCCGCCGCCACTGTCCGCCCGCTGCCACTATCCGCCACCGCCGCCACTGTCCGCCCGCCGCCACTGTCCGCCCGCCGCCACTATCCGCCACCGCCGCCACTGTCCGCCCGCCGCCACTGTCCGCCCGCTGCCACTATCCGCCACCGCCACCACTGTCCGCCACCGCCACCACTGTCTGCCACCGCCACCACTGTCTGCCACCGCCACCACTGTCCGCCCGCCGCCACCACTGTCCGCCCGCCGCCACCACTGTCCGCCCGCCGCCACCACTGTCCGCCCGCCGCCTCCACTGTCCGCCCGCCGCCACCACTGTCCGCCCGCCGCCACCACTGTCCGCCCGCCGCCGCCACTGTTCGCCCGCCGCCGCCACTGTCCGCCCGCCGCCGCCACTGTCCGCCCGCCGCCGCCACTGTCCGCCCGCCGCCGCCACTGTCCGCCCGCCGCCGCCACTGTCCGCCCGCCGCCGCCACTGTCCGCCCGCCGCCACTGTCCGCCACCGCCGCCACTGTACGCCACAGCCGCCACTGTCCGCCCGCCGCCACCACTGTCCGCCCGCCGCCACCACTGTCCGCCCGCCGCCACCACTGTCCGCCCGCCGCCTCCACTGTCCGCCCGCCGCCACCACTGTCCGCCCGCCGCCACCACTGTCCGCCCGCCGCCGCCACTGTTCGCCCGCCGCCGCCACTGTCCGCCCGCCGCCGCCACTGTCCGCCCGCCGCCGCCACTGTCCGCCCGCCGCCGCCACTGTCCGCCCGCCGCCGCCACTGTCCGCCCGCCGCCGCCACTGTCCGCCACCGCCGCCACTGTCCGCCACAGCCGCCACTGTCCGCCCGCCGCCGCCACTGTCCGCCCGCCGCCACTATCCGCCACCGCCGCCACTGTCCGCCACAGCCGCCACTCTCCGCCGTACAGCCTCCCCTCTCTCCGTTAGTAAATAATTATAATTGTTAGTAAATAATAAAAGAAATATAAATTATTAGATTTTTTTTACCCTTCAATTGGTTTTAATATTAAAATTGAAAATAATAATATAATATAAAATATAATAAAAATAATATAATATAAAATATAATAAAAATAATATAATATAAAATATAATTTAATTTCAAGAAATTTAACTTTACACACAAAGATGTGAAAAGGGTTCAGATTATTGGTTCAAACCTTTCATAAGAGATTCATATTGGTATATGAATGGATTATATATGACTCATGTTAGGAGTGTAAAGTTGCCACAACATCTCAAATTAGTGTTAGATACATATGTCTTGGTTATAAGTTTTGGAAACCTATTTAAGTCCACACACAATATCGTATCTGATACGATAAAACAAACGTTTCCAATACTTTCAAATACTTTCCAGATATGTTGTGGCAACCTAAAATTGTTTGCTGGGACCACTGTCCGCCCGCCGCCACCACTGTCCGCCCGCCGCCACCACTGTCCGCCCGCCGCCTCCACTGTCCGCCCGCCGCCGCCACTGTCCGCCCGCCGCCGCCACTGTCCGCCCGCCGCCGCCACTGTCCGCCCGCCGCCGCCACTGTCCGCCCGTCGCCGCCACTGTCCGCCCGCCGCCGCCACTGTCCGCCCGCCGCCACTATCCACCACCGCCGCCAAAGCCGCCACAGTCCGCCCGCCGCCACTATCCGCCACCGCCGCCACTGTCCTCCCGCCGCCACTGTCCGCCCGCCGCCACTGTCCGCCCGCCGGCGCCCTGTCCGCCCGCCGCCACTGTCCGCCCGCTGCCACTATCCGCCACCGCCGCCACTGTCCGCCCGCCGCCACTGTCCGCCCGCCGCCACTATCCGCCACCGCCGCCACTGTCCGCCCGCCGCCACTGTCCGCCCGCTGCCACTATCCGCCACCGCCACCACTGTCCGCCACCGCCACCACTGTCTGCCACCGCCACCACTGTCTGCCACCGCCACCACTGTCCGCCCGCCGCCACCACTGTCCGCCCGCCGCCACCACTGTCCGCCCGCCGCCACCACTGTCCGCCCGCCGCCTCCACTGTCCGCCCGCCGCCACCACTGTCCGCCCGCCGCCACCACTGTCCGCCCGCCGCCGCCACTGTTCGCCCGCCGCCGCCACTGTCCGCCCGCCGCCGCCACTGTCCGCCCGCCGCCGCCACTGTCCGCCCGCCGCCGCCACTGTCCGCCCGCCGCCGCCACTGTCCGCCCGCCGCCGCCACTGTCCGCCCGCCGCCGCCACTGTCCGCCCGCCGCCACTGTCCGCCACCGCCGCCACTGTCCGCCACAGCCGCCACTGTCCGCCACAGCCGCCACTGTCCGCCCGCCGCCACCACTGTCCGCCCGCCGCCACCACTGTCCGCCCGCCGCCACCACTGTCCGCCCGCCGCCTCCACTGTCCGCCCGCCGCCACCACTGTCCGCCCGCCGCCACCACTGTCCGCCCGCCGCCGCCACTGTTCGCCCGCCGCCGCCACTGTCCGCCCGCCGCCGCCACTGTCCGCCCGCCGCCGCCACTGTCCGCCCGCCGCCGCCACTGTCCGCCCGCCGCCGCCACTGTCCGCCCGCCGCCGCCACTGTCCGCCACCGCCGCCACTGTCCGCCACAGCCGCCACTGTCCGCCCGCCGCCGCCACTGTCCGCCCGCCGCCACTATCCGCCACCGCCGCCACTGTCCGCCACAGCCGCCACTCTCCGCCGTACAGCCTCCCCTCTCTCCGTTAGTAAATAATTTTAATTGTTAGTAAATAATAAAAGAAATATAAATTATTAGATTTTTTTTACCCTTCAATTGGTTTTAATATTAAAATTGAAAATAATAATATAATATAAAATATAATAAAAATAATATAATATAAAATATAATAAAAATAATATAATATAAAATATAATTTAATTTCAAGAAATTTAACTTTAAACACAAAGATGTGAAAAGGGTTCAGATTATTGGCTCAAACCTTTCATAAGAGATTCATATTGGTATATGAATGGATTATGAATGACTCATGTTAGGAGTGTAAAGTTGCCACAACATCTCAAATTAGTGTTAGATACATATGTCTTGGTTATAAGTTTTGGAAACCTATTTAAGTCCACACACAATATCGTATCTGATACGATAAAACAAACGTTTCCAATACTTTCAAATACTTTCCAGATATGTTGTGGCAACCTAAAATTCTTTGCTGGGAAAGGATACCTGATCAACCAGGCTGTGACTCATACGTCAGGTTGCGAGCAGCCGTATCCAACAGCCTAGTTGACTAGTCCAGCAACGAAGAGGCCTGGTCGAGGACCGGGCCGTAAGGACGCTAGGCCCCGAAATCATCTCAAGGTATGCCTTTAAATAAATCTGCTAAAATACATTTTTGAATGAATTCTAGCGTCCCTCAAGCCGACTGCTTACAGGGAAATTGGTCATTGTTCTCTGGGCTTCTTTTAGCAAACAACTTGAGGGCAAAAAATGCTCACTTGTTTTTCCGCTCCCCGTCAGTAACTCAAAGGAAACCCGTCTGGCGCCGCTGAGCGTGAAAGCTTCCGCCTCCAAAAACACTTTTTTTTTCCTTCGCGGAAGACTTGAGAAAAATCTGTGTGATCCTTCACTGGTATTTTAATCTAATTTTAATCTAGTGAGACGGGCATCACAGGAGATAGAAACAGTGGCTAATTATACTCCGCGAGTAATTGATCAGTAAACATATATATATATATATATATATATATATAACTGAAAACTCACACCCCAGAAGTGACTCGAACCCATACTCCCAGAAGCAACGCAACTGGTATGTACAAGACGCCTTAATCCACTTGACCATCACGACCGGACATAATGAGGTGATAGCCGAGGCTATATGAACCACCCCACCGCCGGCACTCGGATAGTTATCTTGGGCATAGCATTTTACCAAATCACCTCATTCTTTGGGGCACACGTGAGGAACACAAATGCGAACAAGCCTGAATGGTCCCCAGGACATATGCAACTGAAAACTCACACCCCAGAAGTGACTCGATCCCATACTCCCAGAAGCAACGCAACTGGAATGTACAAGACGCCTTAATCCACTTGACCATCACGACCGGACATAATGAGGTGATAGCCGAGGCTATATGAACCACCCCACCGCCGGCACTCGGATAGTTATCTTGGGCATAGCATTTTACCAAATCACCTCATTCTTTGGGGCACACGTGAGGAACACAAATGCGAACAAGCCTGAATGGTCCCCAGGACATATGCAACTGAAAACTCACACCCCAGAAGTGACTCGAACCCATACTCCCAGAAGCAACGCAACTGGTATGTACAAGACGCCTTAATCCACTTGACCATCACGACCGGACATAATGGGGTGATAGCCGAGGCTATATGAACCACCCCACCGCCGGCACTCCACTGGATTAAGGCGTCTTGTACATACCAGTTGCGTTGCTTCTGGGAGTATGGGTTCGAGTCACTTCTGGGGTGTGAGTTTTCAGTTGCATATGTCCTGGGGACCATTCAGGCTTGTTCACATTTGTGTTCCTCACGTGTGCCCCAAAGAATGAGGTGATTTGGTAAAATGCTATGCCCAAGATAACTATCCGAGTGCCGGCGGTGGGGTGGTTCATATAGCCTCGGCTATCACCTCATTATGTCCGGTCGTGATGGTCAAGTGGATTAAGGCGTCTTGTACATACCAGTTGCGTTGCTTCTGGGAGTATGGGTTCGAGTCACTTCTGGGGTGTGAGTTTTCAGTTGCATATGTCCTGGGGACCATTCAGGCTTGTTCGCATTTGTGTTCCTCACGTGTGCCCCAAAGAATGAGGTGATTTGGTAAAATGCTATGCCCAAGATAACTATCCGAGTGCCGGCGGTGGGGTGGTTCATATAGCCTCGGCTATCACCTCATTATGTCCGGTCGTGATGGTCAAGTGGATTAAGGCGTCTTGTACATACCAGTTGCGTTGCTTCTGGGAGTATGGGTTCGAGTCACTTCTGGGGTGTGAGTTTTCAGTTGCATATGTCCTGGGGACCATTCAGGCTTGTTCGCATTTGAGTTCCTCACGTGTGCCCCAAAGAATGAGGTGATTTGGTAAAATGCTATGCCCAAGATAACTATCCGAGTGCCGGCGGTGGGGTGGTTCATATAGCCTCGGCTATCACCTCATTATGTCCGGTCGTGATGGTCAAGTGGATTAAGGCGTCTTGTACATACCAGTTGCGTTGCTTCTGGGAGTATGGGTTCGAGTCACTTCTGGGGTGTGAGTTTTCAGTTGCATATGTCCTGGGGACCATTCAGGCTTGTTCGCATATATATATATATATATATATATATATATATATATATATATATATATATATATATATATATATATATATATATATATATACATATATATATATATATATATATATATATATATATATATATATAAATATATATATATATATATATATATATATATATATATATATATATATATATATATATATATATATATATATAAATATATATATATAACCACACTTATCCAGACCTAACGACCCTCAGAAGCGCCCTGATGGGGTCACCTTGCTACCTTGGAAGGATGGTAAGCAAGTGGTATGGGACTACACGTGCGCTGCCACACTGGCCAGTACCTACCTCCACTACAGCACACGTGAAAGCGGTGGTGCTGCTTCTTTCAGGGAATCGCAGAAAATTATTAAATACAGAGGTCTAGCACACTGCTACAGCTTTGTTCCGATCGGCTCGGAGACCCTTGGTTCGTGGGGAAAATGTGCATTGAAGTTCCTGAAGGAATTGGGGGACAAATTGATCAGCGCTACAAAAGACCAGAGAGCAAAAAGTTTCTTGTTCCAGCGCCTCAGTGTCGCGATTCAGAGGGGAAATGCCTGTTGCGTCTTGGGCACTAGTCCAACTTCAGAGGAATTCGAAGAAGTGTTTGACTTGCAACAATGATCGAACCCGTCTGTGACATTCATCAATGTTCCCATTGTTGTGTTTTTCAAGAGATCCATAACCTTTAAGCACCTTTTAGCATTATTATTTTTGTATCAACCCATGTATATCTTGTATATATATATATATATATATATATATATATATATATATATATATATATATATATATATATATATATATATATATATATATATATATATATATATATATATATATATACCGTCACCTGCTGAGTTGACACCATAAAATAATATAAAACAGCAGACGTATGAAATCTACAATTAAGAATGACAGAGAAAGATGCCTGAACTAACAGAGACGAAATTCATCCATACGGCTAAACGGACTCCGAACTGCCCTGGGAATCTGCAAGTACAGGCCGTGTCCCCCCCCCCCCCCGCCCTACGGTGTACAACCACAGCACCCTCCACCCCCACACTAGCGGGGGTGCTGGGGGCCTCAAGAATGGGTGGCGATCTGTTCGCTCTGTGAAGGGGGTCGCCGCCCCCTCCCATTCACAGAACCAAACGCCTTCAGAAACACACACAATCTTCCGCGCCGTAACTGACTGCTTCAGACATCATCCTTATTACCATAATCAGTCATCCTTATTACCACAGTCACCCTTATTACCACAATAAGTCATCCTTATCACCACAATCAGTCACTCTTATCACCACAATCAGTCATCCTTACTACCACAATCAGTCACCCTTATCACCACAATCAGTCATCCTTACTACCACAATCAGTCACCATTATTCCAACAATCAGTCATTCGTATTTCCAGTACACCTGTTGAATGACTGTTAAGAGGCGTGACCAAAGAGCGAGAGCTCAACCCCAGCAAGCACAAATAGGATAGTCCACCCCCCCCCCCAACACACACACAAATGTGATTTTCGGCAGCGTGTCAGTATTTTGTACATATTTAGTACAAACAACAAATGCTGTCCCCTCACAATAAATACTAGTAAACTATATCGTTTATATTGTAAATGATCGTTAAACCCACCCCGGACATAGGAAATGAAAGCGACGCCGGTTCATTTCCCAAACAGTGTGTGGGTTTGGGGGTTATTTGCCCCAGGGGCATTATTGTGACTTATTGTCTCCAATTGACAGTTGTGAAATAGATTAGGTTGTGGTTCCGATAGTTGTCGCTGGGCGGCGCGCGCGTTCTATTGTTTACATTGGCCCAAGGGATTGTATATATAGAGTGTGGCGGACGGGAGTGTTGATAGATTTATTTTTTTGACGTTCTGGCTGGTTTCTCGGCGGGATGACTGTGTTCGGGGGCCGGCTTGGCCGAAAGGTGCCGGGGGTTGGTGGGCTCCTGGTGTGCCCTCAGTCGTGGTGGGCAGCTGGCTTCTGCTTTGCCAGGGGAGACACTGGATGACTTTTGCTTTTTAGTTGGGGGTCGAGTTTTTGGTTTTGCTACCCAACGCTCTCTGTGTAGGGTGTGGTTGGTGCTTGTCACCCTGAGGGACTCCTGGAGCTCCCCAATCATCTACCCGTTTGCGTTTTTTTGCCGCTGAGGCGTAATAGTTTGAAGTGATTGGCGTCACTCACTTCGCGATTAGGCTTGGCATTACACCTTTCCGGGATTTATGATTAACCCATCACGGGTTCGCTGGGGCGCATCCGATCCAACGATCGTCGTCGCCCCTAAATCATCAACAACAACAACAACAACAACAAGAGTGTGCAGGCGATGAGTCACAGGAACGTGTCTAAAGCATATTGACCATACCACACACTAGAAGGTGAAGGGACGACGACGTTTCGGTCCGTCCTGGACCATTCTCAAGTCGATTGACTTGAGTCGACTTGAATCGACTTGAGAATGGTCCAGGACGGACCGAAACGTCGTCGTCCCTTCACCTTCTAGTGTGTGGTCTGGTCGACAAGAGTGTGGCGGAGTATATATAGACGGAGAGGCGGGTTATATATACCTGATGGTTGGCCAGTAAGCAATTGTGGTAATTAAGCTTTTATTAAGTAAGCTTAATAACCCTCCCGCGATTAATAGGCTAAGCATAGAAATGATTAAAACAGGCGTTCGTCACCAAGCAGGATCATATCCCGTATTTATTTATTTATTTGTTAGAATCATTCATAATTCATTGTGTCTTGGGGGACAGGCAGCCAGTTTATATATATGTCGTACCTAGTAGCCAGAACGCACTTCTCGGCCTACTATGCAAGGCCCGATTTGCCTAATAAGCCGAGTTTTCAAGAATTAATGTTTTTTCGACTACCTAACCTACCTAACCTAGCCTAACCTAGCTTTTTCGGCTACCTAACCTAACCTAACCTATAAAGACAGGTTAGGTTAGGTTAGGTAGGGTTGGTTAGGTTCGGTGATATATCTACGTTAATTTTAACTCCAATAAAATTGACCTCATACATAATGAAATGGGTAGCTTTATCATTTCATAAGAAAAAAATTTGAGGAAATATATTAATTCTGGAAAACTTGGCTTATTAGGCAAATCGGGCCTTGCATAGTACGCTGAGAAGTGCGTTCTGGCTACTAGGTACGACATATATATATATATATATATATATATATATATATATATATATATATATATATATATATATATATATATATATATATATATATATATATATATGTGTGTGTGTGTGTGTGTGTGTGTGTGTGTGTGTGTGTGTGTGTGTGTGTGTGTGTGTGTGTGTGTGTGTAAAGCTGAGTGGCTGCAAGTGTTGGCCAGTTGCCCGTGAAGAGCATCTCAGGGTATTGGTGGTCTGGCTGTTCAGAATAATGAAATTTCTTTCATAGGACTTAACCAAGAATATTCTAATAAGGCGGGAGTTTTTCTCCCGGCGATATTAACGTTCCTCTCCTACCGACACATAAATTTTCTAACGCAACGAGAATCGCCTCCATAAAGCATATTGATCGAATAAGAAACATTAAGCTTTTTCCCCTGAGGTGGAACCATTTTCTGGACACCTGGGCGGGATAATGACGGAGTTTGGCAGTAAGTTTCCCTCGAAATTTTGATGGTAGCGCGGTACAGTGAAGACCGCCGTTCTCTTCCTATTTCCACAAAATACACTCCACTATTTTGTGTATTTTATCCTGCCCTGAGGACGGTAGAGAGATAGGCGAGGAGGGAGGGCGCGGACAGAGCCCCATCCCAGTCGCGTGAGAGACACTGGTTACCTCAGTGTTGGAGGTGGTGATGGCGCCTCCCGCTGCAGTGCTGCTGCGGCGTGGTGGAAAGGGAAGGGGGAGGAACAGCTATACACCCGCCAGGGAAGGGAAATGATACAGTAATGGGGGAAAGGGAAAAGGTGTTCCAGGAGGGAAAAAGAGGGCGAGGAGGTGGGGCAGGGAGGTATTAGAGGACGAGGAAGTGTGGCAGGGAGGTATTACAGGGCGAGAGATGTGGCAGGGAGATATAAGAGGGAGAGAAGGTGTGGCAGGAAGAAAAGGGAGGGCGAGAAGGTGTGACAGGTGGTAATGAGGGCGGCAAGATGAGCTGAGGCGGGGAAAGTTATAGTGAAAGTGAAACGAACACGAGTACGAACGTGAAACACGGCAGTGAACGGGCTGAAGCAAGATGATGAGTAAGGGTGAAAGTGACATTGGGAAATTAAGAGGTTGAGAATTTCTTTTTTATTATTATTATTATGTTTTGCTATTTCTATTTTGATCTGCTAGTTTGGAATCTAAACTTTTTTGGATTTAAATTTTAGTTTGTGGCCACATTAATTTGGGAATTTAATTTCTTTTGTTGTTTCATGCATCAATATGTTCAGAATTTGATGAGCATCTTGAAATAAATATTTCTTCTTTGTTCAACTGCCTTGTTGCTGATTCGTAAGTATTTGATTGTGTGGCAAGATACTTGGCTGTACACTGAATTCAAATGTAGTATAAGTGGAACCCTGAATTTAGTGCAATTTAGACTTATTTACAGTGAACAGTAAAGTGCATTAACTAAAATTTATTCCTTAGTTTGGAAATATTCGGGCTGTAGGAATTGGTAAAAGTCTACGGTGTATGCAACAATAATTTCACTACATCAAGAATCATCGAAGTTTGGAATGCTGGTTGAGCCGTGACGACGAGTGGACGTCTGGGCACCTTCGCCTGAGGGCCGTCGAAACACATTCCGTTTCGCAGTTTTACCCATAGGGTCTGATACTGCCGTCTGGCGTTTCTGTTCAACGGCCTGGTTTGTACGACGCCTGGCACATATCCTGTCTGGGATCACAGGATATCTTCTTGAGGTTATCTTAAGATGATTTCGGTGCTCAGCGTCCCCGCGGCCCGGTCCCTGACCAGGCCTCCTTTTTGATACACACCCCCAGGAAACAGCATTACAGCTGTCTAACTCCCAGGTACCTATTTACTGCAGATAGTGGATAGATTTTGAACGTTTTCTGGCTGGTCCTTCGGGCAGGGTGATGTTGTTCGACGAGAGGTACAGGGAGTTGACAGATCTTGGTGGTCTTGTGTGGCCTCAGACTTGGTAAGCGGCTGGCTTCTGTTCAGCCGGGGGGAAGGGGACACTGGATGATTTTTTGCGTTAGTTAGGGGCCAAGTTTTTGCTTTGCTACCCATTGTTCTTCGTGTGGGCCGTGGCCGGTGCTTGCCTTCATGGGGAACTCTTGGGGCTCCCCAATCATCTTCTCATCAATGTATTAGTTTCTGCCTACCGGCAATGTTCATTTAACAATAAGGCTTTACGATTTACTCTTCCAGGGTACGCCGGAGCACATCCGATCCCTCGATCGTCGTCGCCCCTAAAACAGGATGTCATGTATATTGACCAGTCGTCGACAACTATTGGGGCAAATCTGTGTAAAGTTTATTAATGTAATAAGGAATCGACTTTAATCCTAAATTCGTTAAACATTACTGGAATATGTTTTGCTTGCTGAGAACATTTGGGCGACTGTAGTGTTCATGGACCAGTGTCATCGATGGGGATGCTTCGCTGTGCTTACAGGTTATCTGAGTTTAACTGAGAGCTACTAACACTAGTGGCCTCGACGAGGACAGGAAGCCGGCGGCTTGTGGAAGGTCCTCTCCCTTTGCCCAGATGACAATTCTAGTCGAGGTTAAGTAAGTAATTATCAAAAGACGGCACCAAGCCGGGAAGGCTATGTATCACCATCATATGTGTGGGATAATCATAGGGCGCTAAATACTAAGGATGCCACTATGAGGACAGAAACGTCTAAGGTGAAGGATATCAAAGGTATCCGTTTCACCTAGAATTCTATCGATAGACAAGTGACCGCGAGGGACGGTTGGAAAGCAAGACATATGTTCGTCCTGGAAGTCCGGACATTTTAGAAGGCAAGATCGTGGGAGGGACAATGCAGTGTCGACAATAGGGAGCAGGGCGGTGCTTCCTTAGGTGTCCATGAGTTATGCGTGTATTGCCAATGGCCTGTCGAGGAGAGATTCTGATTTTCTGAGGTGTTGTAAGCTGATTCGTCATTTCCTGAGGCCCATTAAAGTTTCAGCGACGATTGAAAGGTCAGTCATATAATGGGTTCATGAAGTGTTTCCTCGCTCTGAGGTAGTCACCACCGCAGGCCACATGATGGTCTGCCTCAAATCCCCTCCTTCCATACTACTCTTTTTTAATAAATGACTTCTATTCCTTGTCTTTCTTTCCCGAGCTTTAACTTTATATATTGTTACCAGGTTTTGGCCAATGGTCCCAGTAGATTTATATATGACTTGCAAGACTGGTATGAATTTAATCGCATGAAGGTTGCTAGGCTGCAAAAACTCGCATGAGAGAGTATGTATTAAGATTTCTCTGTTAATTACCATGAGGGCAGTTTTCACTCCTGTAAGGTTATCACTTCCTTCAGATGAATGTTCTTGGTGTGACTGGAAATTAAAGCATATACATGGTCTCTCGGGGTCACTTGAGGTGAAGGTCTATATAATACTTGGTGAGTCTTGACTAATTAGGAAGAGTCACGGCCTCAGAGTGGGGTCTGCCTCCGGTGGCCGGACGGTCGTCAGCTCGAGCCCATTTCTTCGACCTCTTCCTTTTTCATTTTTTATCCTATTAATATAAATTCCAAACAAAGGAAATCAATTAATAAGTAGACACAGGGAGCTGCAACAGGGTTCCTTATAATAAAGTTTTTCTCGTAATATTTCGTATGGAAAAAGTATTATTTCTTATTCAATAACAAAGAAACGGGTTGCAATAACACATACTATGTTGAGAAAGATTATTACGAAAGATAAGTCGACCAAGCCAAAACTCTAATGAATTTAAATAAAGGTTCTTGAGGCCCCAAACCGGAGCCCAACCAGGGTTTTACAGCCAACTCGACCACACTCTGACCTTCGGTAATGACGTTCACACTCTTACAATAGACTCAGATCACAATGACGAGATATATCATTGAATATCATTTTGAGACAATGGAGTGACTTGAACTCCACAATTCACTACATTACCCCAAAACTATTTCCATTGATATATGATGCCATTGTGATTTTACTACAATGAGGGTTATTGTGGTGAATTTTTAGGGAGGGTTATTGTGAAATTGAAATTGAAATAAGTTTATTGAGGTAAAATGCACACAAAGGGATGAGGTAGCTCAAGCTATTCTCACCCCGTTCAGTACATCGTGTTAATACATACATATACACACATCAGAAACAATAAACATATTACCAAACATTCTGTGAGATAAACATCGACATTTCCTCCTTTACACAATTAGTATTGTACCAGACGTACATAAATACCTTTATGACCTAGGTATACTGTATAGACAATTTGCAAGAGACATGCTGATAATTCAACAAAAAATTACAGTCTTGGTGCAAAATTCTTATATCTCTCAAGAATATCATCAACCTTTCAGTTGTGACACATCCAGGCTATTTGTTCAGGAACAGTCCTTATCTCAGTGTTTCTATATACATTAATCAACGGACAATCAAGAATATAATGGGCAAGGGTGTGAGACCTTAACATACCACATAGTTTGCACTTTGTGTCATTATCATGAACACCTATCCCATATTCCCAGTAATATTTGTACCCAAGCCTGAGCCGCATGTTCACAGAGTCATTCCAAGCATTTCTCCTTTTACCATAAGTGAAATGGGGGTTTTGACTCACACACATGTAGTGTTGCATGGTTTGACTTCTCTCATACATTATACTTCTCCTCTCCACTTCTGCCTGTGCCTAAATATTTCTGATTTTGCTTCTGATTTGTCTCATTGTGAATTCACATTCAATGTCAACTTGTAGTTTTGATGAGGCACGTTTGGCCAAGTCATCCGTCACTTCGTTGAGCACTATTCCAACATGAGATGGAATCCACATGAATTTCACACTATGACCTCTCAGCTGTATCTCAGTTATCCTTTTCTTACAATCCTCAACTATGGACATGAAGACTGGGTTTCGACTGTTTAAGGAATCAAGTCCTCATCGGCTATCGACAAATTCAAAAACATTTTTGTCGTCATGACACACTTCCTCCAAACACGCCAGAATGGCCTGCAGTTCAGCTTGTGTGGATGATATATAATTACTAAGTCGAAGTTCAATTATCCTGTCCATAGTCCCGAACTCAGTATATTCCCTTATTAGGACACCACACCCTGCCCTGCCATCCTCCGCCACCGACCCGTCACAATATACATGTAAACTGTTGCCTTTTGGTAACCGAGATATCATGCTTCCATACAAACACCGTAATTGTCCCGAGTCATGATGAATCTTTTTCACCTTGAGGGGTACAATTTCGACGTCCATTTTCTGTACTTTCCAGGGAGCAGACCTATTACACTGGTGAGAGGGTTTACAGCAGTCACGTACATCGTATTCCCTGAGGTAATGAGCTAATTCCCTCGTGTAGCGTGTCTCCCTCAGTTTCCTGGAAGTGTGTACGTCACTCAAGCAGGTCTGAACACTCTGAAACAGGTCACCCCCTCCTTTTCTCCGCATGAAATGAATAGATACTCTAGTGTTAATGTCACGGACTCTGTCATACACACTCTGTAAATTTAATTCCATTCTCATTATTTCAATCATTGCATTTCTTTGACATCCAAGAATAATCCTCATAGCATCGTTCTGTATCAGCTCTATTTTTTTAATTCTGCCTTGGCCTGTGTAAGACAATACGGGTGTTGCGTAGTCTATCAGGGACCGAACAGTGCTTATGTATAACATCCGCAAGATGGGTACCCCAACACCTTTACCAGAAAGGGCCAGTGGTTTTAGAGGATGCTGACGGGCTTTACATAAGGTGCTGATATGATTTAATTCAACAATTTTACTCTCACATGTGTATCCAACATACATGCCCAGATACTTGTACTTCTGAACACGGCTCAGTTCCACACCATTTAGATTAAATGTTATATTTCTTCGTTTCTTATACTCATATTTGGTTTTGTCTGCATTTATAACTAAGCCTAACTTGTGACAGGTTGTACCAAGTATGTTAAGAGCAGTTTGAAATTTGTTCCCAGAAGTACCTTGTATTAGAATGTCATCAGCATATATGATCGTCGTGACCCCTGTTGGATACATCTCTGATGTTAATCTGTTCATTAATACATTGAATAAGGTGGGACTTAAAACTCCCCCTTGGGGGGTACCTAACTGAAACATCCGTTCCTCAGACATGTATCCCTGGTAATACACCTGACCTTTTTTGCCTTGTAGATCAAATTGACTTTAGATTTGACTTTATCAAATGCTCCTTGCAGATCAACAAAAACTCTACAATTGTCATCCACATTAGACAAACACTTTAAGAGACAATCCGCAGTACTTTTGCCTTTGATAAAACCAAAGAGATTACTGGACATGTTATCACCTACAAGGTAGAGTAGCCTATTTAACAAAATCCTTTCCATCATTTTACAAAAGCAGGATATTAAGGAGACAGGCCTGTATCCTCCGCCTGACATAGGGACAGGAATGATGACAGCCTCTTTCCATTTTCTTGGTAACTTTCCCTCTCTATAACTCATAGTAAACAAATCAAGTAAGGGACTAGGTTTCATACCGGCTAAATAATTAAGAATGTCATACGTTACGCCATCTTTCACCGGAGCAGTAGAACTGCCACTTTTTATAGCATCCAGTAGCTCTTCGTGAGTTATCTCAGTGCATGTTACAGATCTTGTATTTAAGGCACATAAAGTTACTCCATTTCTAATATTTTCCCATGACTCAATGGTGACTCTCGTGTCTTCAGGTAAGGACTCCATTCCAGCAGCACTAGCTCATTTATCTACTAACTCAATAGCAACCTTCCCTGGATCTGAGTGAGCAATGATTTTGGTCTTACAACTCCTGATTTCATTTACTGCTCTCCATATGTCTTTAAGATTTTTAGGATTAATAATGGACTGAGCAAAGTCTTGCCAGTATCTGTCCTGCGCCTCCTTCCTCACCTGACTGCATTCCCTAGCCACTTCCAACATTCTATTTTTCTCTTCATCCCTCATTCTATTTTTAACCATTCTTTATGTGCACTCCGTAGCATTCTCTCCCACCCCTTAACTTGCTGATCATTGGAATATTTAAATTTCTTAGGTCCATGCGTCTTGCTTCCCCCTGCCCCCGTTATTTTCCCTCTGTACTAATTTCTCTATGTTCTCGACCATGTCCTCGTAAAAACCATCAACGCAGAGCGGCGTGTATTGTTGATACCAATCTCCCATATTATGAATACAATAATTTTTCATATCTTTATTAATAGTTAGCCTTTTCCTTTGAAAGTGGACTTGTTTTTTTCCCCAGTGGTAATTCAACGTTCAAGGGAAAGTGGTCACTTAGTAGTTCCTGAACAACCCGAGCCTCCCCCCTAATCTCCTGAGAGTTTAAAATACAGGCATAGTCAAGCCGTCCTCCCCTGATGTGAGTTGGTTCATTGTTTCCCAAGAGACAGGTATCTGGATGATCTTGCAGGAACTGTAACCACTTGACCCCATTAGCATTAATACTACCCACTGTCCCAAGGCTTGTGTGCCGAGCATTAGGGTCCCCAATGACCAGTGAAGGATTAGTATAAATGCAGTCAGGTAGATAATGAGAGTCGAAGCAGTTCCTGGATACATACAAATTAACTACAATAAATTCCCCTTCCCTTAAGATTTCTCTGTTAAGTACCACGAGGGCAGTTTTCACTCCTGTAAGGTTATCACTTCCTTCAGATGAATGTTCTTGGTGTCACTGGAAATTAAAGCTTATACATGGTCACTCGGGGTCACTTGAGGTGAAGGTCTATATAATACTTGGTGAGTGTTGACTAATCAGGAAGAGTCATGGCCTCAGACTGGGGTCTGCCGCCGGTGGCCGGAAGGTCGACAGCTCGAGCCAAATGTAGAGCACGATTCTTCCTTTTTTTTTCATCATATGTCTGGAAAAGTATTATAATTGACTACTAATGATATTTATTCTGTTGGATTATTATGGAAGTTTATTGTGGTGAATTATTGTTAGATTTGAATTTATATTGAAGGTGATTTTGGTAAATTATTGAAGTTATTGTGGGAAATAAACATGGAGGGTCACTGTTTAGGGTTACTATGGAGGTTTATTCTTGAGGGTTATTGTGATGAATTATTATGAAGGAGTTTTGTGCTTGATTATTATTGAGGGTTATTTTGGTGGTTTATTAAGAAGGATTATGGTGGGTTATGATTATGGAAGGTGATTGTTGTGTGTTATTAGAGAGAGTTATTGATGATTATTATTATAGAGGTAATTGTTGAGTATTATTAATAACATATATGGGATTATTGTTGTGGATTACTCTTAAGGGTTATTGTGAAGGATTATTTTGATGATTACCCTGTTGGAAAATTATGGAGGATTATTGTTATAGATTATTATTTAACGTTATCGTTGAGGAAGATTATAAAGCGTTATTGTTGAATTTTATTATAAAAGGTTAATGTTGAAGTTTATTATTAAAGGTTAATGTTGACGTTTATTATTAAAGGTTAATGTTGAAGTTTTTTATTGAAGGTTAATGTTGAAGTTTATTATTAAAGGTTAATGTTGAGGTTTATTGTGGGGCTTATTTTGGTGGATTATGTTGTAGGTTTACTGTGCTGGATTATTAAGGAGGAAAGACGATGCTTGTTCAAGAACTAAACCCTGTGGTTCTCCACTAGTAACTCTCCTCCAGACAAATACATTGTCTCTGATTAATGCCCTCATCAATCTGTCAGTTAGAACATTTTTCATCCATGACAGAAGTCTCCCTGTCACCCCGCTGGCATGTTCCAGGTTCCAGAACCGCCTCTTATGTGGGACTCTGTCAAAAGCCATTTTTTTTTTAGGTCCAGAGAAAGACAGTCAACCCAGGCACCACTTTCCTATATTTTCTCTGCGGCTCTATCTTAAAAAGTAAGTAGATTTGTTACACAGGATCATCCGGTTCGAAAATATTTTTTTTTGTCCATTATTATGTCATTACTCTCGAGGTGTTCAATCCATATAGCTTTAACTATTTTTTCTAGTGTTTTCACTACCTCGCTTGTTAATGATACGGGTCAATAATTTAGAGGATCCTCTCGACTATTATTTTCATAGATTGGTACTATGTTTGCCTTTTCCATATATCTGCTAAGATTCCTGTGCACAAGGATTTCTGAAATATTAATTGGAGTGAAATGTTCAGCTAAGTTGCACATTCTCGCAGCATAGCCAACTGCTTTATTTCTTCCTAACCCTTTGAGTAATTTTTTCACTTTGTCTTGAGATACCTATGGATGTACGGAACATCCCCTTCCCTCATTATTGTGGCCTGCTTGACGTGTTGATACATGAAAGTCTCCAGAATGAAGCTTACAAATCTGATTGTCGAAATGTTCTCCGTTCTTGCTTCGTACGCCTCCCAGTCTATTGGTTTGTAGTTGAAGTTCCCAAGTACCAACAATCGTCATTTATCTTTTTCTGTTTTTATTATAATCTTTCTTATGACCGTCATGAGGCCCCTTTCGTTGTCAAAGAGTTTCTCTTTAGTCCGTGTGTTACATGCTGATGGGATGGGTAACCTGGGATGACTCAGAGGTCATAACAATCGTGTCAGGAGTGATCGCTTTCATTCTTACCATAGCAGGAGTGTTGTATTAAAATTTCTCTGTTAAATACCATGAGGGCAGTTTTCACTCCTGTAAGTTCTTGGTGTCACTGGAAATTAAAGCGTATACATGGTCTCTCCGGGTCACTTGAGGTGAAGGTCTATTTAATACTTGGTGAGTCTTGACTAATTAGGAAGAGTCACGGCCTCAGAGTGGGGTCTGCCGACGATGGCCGGACAGTCATCCGCTCGAACACTAGACATGAGATACTCTTCCTTTTTCTTTTTTCAACCTATAAATATAAATTCCAAACACAGGAAATCAATTAATAAGTAAACACAAGGAGCTGTAACATGGTTCCATATTAAAAAAGAATCTCGTAATATTTCATATGGAAAAAAAATTATTTCATATTCAATAACAAAAAAACGGGTTGCAATATCACATACTGATGTTGAGAAAGATTATTACGAAAGATAAGTCGACCAAGCCAGAACTCTGCTGAATTTATGAAATGTTCTGGAATCCCCAAACTGGAGCCCAGTCATGGTTTTACAGGAAACCCGACCACACTCTGACCTTTGGTAATGACGATCACACTCTTACAATAGACTCAGATCACAATGAAGTCAAAATGACGTGATATATCAATGAAAATCATTTTGAGACAATGGAGTGACTTGAACTCCACAAGTCACTACATTACTCCAAAATTATTTTCATTGATATATAAAGATATTGTGATTTTAGTGTGATGTGTATTATTGTGAGGAATTTGTAAGAAAGGTTATTTTAGTAAATAATTTTGAAAGTTAAAGTGGTGAATTATTATTAATAGTGTTAGTAGCAATTATTTAGAAGATTATTTCAGTAGATTATTTTGAAGGGTTATTGTGGAGCCATCTTCACGAACACTTCTTCCTTTTTCTAATTTCAATCTATATATATTAATTCCAAACACAGGAAATTAATAAATAGGTAGACACAAAGAGCTGCAACACAGTTCCATATTATAATTTTTTTCTCATAAAATTACATATGGATAAGTATTATTTCTTTTTCAACAACAAAGAAACGGGTTGCATTAACACATACTGATGTTGGGAAAGACAATTACGAAAGATAAGTCGACCAAGCTAGAACTCTACTGAATTTAATGGTAGGTTGTGGCGTGCCCAAACCGGAGCCAAACCAGGGTTTTACTGCTAACCCGACCACTCCCAGGCCTTTGGTAATGACGTTCACACTCTTACAATAGACTCAGATCACAATGAAATCACAATGACGTGATAAATCAATAAATATAGTTTTGAGGCAATGGAGTGATTTGAACTCCACAAGTCACTACATTACCTCAAAATTATTTCCATTGATATATGATGCTATTGTGATTTTACTACAATGAGGGGTATTGTGGTGAATTTTAATTAAGTGAGGGTTATTGTAGTAACTAATTTTGAAAGTTAAAGTGGTTAATTATTATTAATAGTGTTAGTGGTAATTATTTAGAAGGTTATTTTAGAAGATTATTTTAAAGGGTTATTGATGTGGATTAATTCCTAGAGATATTGTGGTTGATTATTATGGAGGTTTATTTTGGTGGATTATTACGGAGAGTTATTGTTGTAGATTATTGAGGAGGGCTATTGTTGTTTAATATAATTGAGGATTATTGTGGTGGCTTATTAAGAAGGGTTAATATGAGGAATTATTATAGTGAGTTATTGTGGGGGATTATTGTTGATATTTATTTTGGTTATTGTGGTTATTGTGTTGGATTATTATGGAGGATTATTCTCTTGTATTATTGTGGAGGGCATAATGAGAAGGGTTAATGTGGGGAATTATTATAGAGACTTACTGTGGGGGATTATTATTGATATTTATTTTGGTGAATTAATATGGAGGGTTATTGTCAAATATCATGTAGGAGGTTATTGTAAGAAATTATATTTGTGATTTATTGCGGATAGTTATTTTGGTGAGTTATTATGGATGATTAATAAGTGGATTATTATATTGCATATTATGGATTTTATTGGGGTGAATTATTATAATGAAAAATTTTGGTGGATCATTATAGAGGATTAGTCTTGAGGCTTATTATGAACAGTAGCTGTTGAAGATTACTATGAGAGGTAGTGTGGTGAATTCATATGAAAGGATATTGTGTTGGAATATTATGGAGAATTATTCTCTTGTATTATTGTGGAGGGGTTTTGGAGCCTTATTATGAAGGATTACTTTGGAGGATTTTTATTCAGGGTTATAGTGCTGGATTATTATTAAGGGTTATAGTTGAGGATTATTATGCACGGTTATTATTGTGGCTTATATCTGGAGAGTTATTTTTGTGATTATTCTGGAGAGTTATTTTGAATGAATATTGCGGAGGACTATTCTTGTGGATTATTAGGTACATTTATTGTAGTAGATAATTATTGATGGTTATTATGAATAGTTATTATTATGGACATTTCTTCTGTGGGATTTTTATTTAGAGTTATTGTGTTGGATTACTATTTACAGTTATTTTGTTGGATTATTATTTAGAGTTATTGTATTAGATTATTGTTTGGAGTTATTGTGTTGGATTATTACAAAACGTTATATTGGTAGATTAATATGGAGTATTATTTTTGAGGAATATATTAGAAGGCAGTTTTCGTGGATAATTAAGATAAGTTATTTGCGTGGATAATTTACAAATGGAATGCATTTGGAAATGAAGTGGTGGAGGCAGACACCAAACAGTGTTACAAATGTAGATATTATGGAGCCCAATAGGCCCACAAACATGTGAATCAGCTGATTGACAGTTGAGAGGCGGGACCAAAGAGTAGATACTCAACCCCCCCCCCCCCCCCGAATCACAACTACGTAAGTACAATATTCAAGACCGCTTGGTTGTCAGACAAGCAGCTCGACAGTATACATGACCACACTTGGTCGTCAGACAAGCAGCTCCACAGTATACATGACCACTTAGTTGCCACACAAGCTAATTACAACAAAAATATGACCATGTTGATTCAGGAGCAGCCACTCCACATGACCGCGTGGCTGACAGTCCAGAGAGCTCTACAGTAAACATGACTGTGTGATCTCGTGGCTCCCTGACAATAAACTGGCTAAGTGATATCACGTGAAACTAGATATCCCATAATATCATGAACAGTGATTATGACTGATATCTTAATAAAAAGAGTAAATCCTTTGAGTGTGTATTAATGGTAATATAAGCAAACATACACACACGGGTGACCTCTGATGACCCAAAGGTCATAACAGTCGTGTCACGAGTGATCGTTCCATTCTTACCATAACAGGAGTGTTGTATTAGGATTTCTCTGCTAAGTACCATGAGGGCAGTTTTCACTCCTGTACGGTTATCACTTCCTTTAGATAAATGTTCATGGTGTGACTGTAAATTAAAACGCATACATGGTCTCTCGGGGTCACTTGAGGTGAAGGTCTATATAATACTTGGTGAGTCTTGACTAATTAGGAAGAGTCACGGTCTCAGAGTGGGTTCTGCCGCCGGTGGCCGGACGGTCGTCAGCTCGTGCCCAAAACGTGTTCAGTTCTTCCTTTTTGCTTTTTTCATCCTATGTCTGGAAAAGTATTTTAATGGATTACTATGTAGGATTATTATGAAAGTTTGTTGTGGTGAATTATTATTAGAAATGAATTATTATTGAAGGTGATTTTGGTAGATTATTGAAGCTATTGTGGGAAATAAACATGAAGGGTCATTGTTTAGGGTATTATGGAGGTTTTTGGTTGAGGGTTATTATGTAGGGTTATTGTGATGAACTATTATGAAGGTGTATTGTGCTTGATTATTATTGAGGGTTATAGTGGTTTATTAACGAGGAATATTGTGGGTTATTATTATGGAGGGTGACTGTTGTATGGTATTAGAGTTATTGTTGATTATTATTATTATAAAAATAATTGTTGAGTAGTAGTATTATTATATAGGGTTATTGTTGTGGATAACTATTAAGGTTTAATGTGAAGGATTATTTTGATGATTATTCTGTTGGAAAATTATGGAGGCATATTGTTATGGATTATTATGGAACGTTATTGTTGAGGATAATTATGAAGGGTTATTGTTGAAGTTTATTATTAAAGGTTACTGTTGAGGATTATTATGGGGGCTTATTTTCGTGGATTAATATTAAAGGTTTCTTATTAAAAGTAATGCCAGAAAACTTACCCAGGTTTGTATTCCAGAACAACTTTTGGCAGGTGGAGTCCGGATTTCTTGGCGTTCTCAGTTTCGATCAGTCTGTTTACCTATTTCACTCAGATTTCCCTCTCCATCCATCTCTCAATTCCCTCTCTTCCCTTCTTACCAGTTCCTCCCTCTATACCAGGCGAGTTAAATGTCCCGACCCTTTATCTTGGAGGAGACGGGGTTGAACATAATTTATCAGTTTTGTAAACATTGTTCGGAGGTACACTAGGCTCGGGTACTCCAATATAGAGGCGCCTTGTTCTCTTCAAATAGCTGGTGAGAGCTGACTCAATCATCAAGAACTTCATGTATCCTTTCACCGCTGATCATAGAAGGTGATTGGCGGTAGATAAGTGCCAGGTCCTTATTGGCCCTAGAGAGCCAGACCTCAGGCCTAGTTTTAAATGGTTGGCCGTAGCCAAATCATGGGAGGAGCCCTAGGGGCTGTACTAGATTTTGGGAGTAGCAATCCTTGCCACCGGTAAGTTGGTGAAACAAAATTTCTGTAGTGTGTTATGGGAGTGTATGGGGAATAGGGACTCGGGCCCGCATCAAAGGGGCTGACGGCAGCCATCGACATCTTGGCCTCAGTGCAGTTTAAGGTATTGTGCACTTGAGTATTCATGTCCTCGGTAGATATCCACTTTACCTCAAAGGATAATAGAGTAGAGTATATGTTCATTTGATTTCAATATGTGTTAAATTTATTTAATTTAAATAAAGTATAAAAGTTTTTGATTGTTTAGTAATCTCGGTCCATTATGTACTTAAAGTTTTGCAGTTTTTCAATTGCGGTATATATATGTGTGGTTCTTGGAAACCCCCATGTTCTCCTCTATTTAATAGATATTAAAGTTGCCCTTGGATTTAAATAAACAAAGTAAATTAAACAAACTAATTACCAAGATTTATTACTACAGTACCTATTAGTAGGGAGTTCTTTGATTACTGATTCCTTGCCTTCCTGGGGGATCGGTGGTAGACACATTCAAGTATGGATGATCGGGAAGGTGGTGGCAGTGACTAATGAGTTGTTAATTATTAGTTTAAATTAATAACCAATATTCATGTAGTGTCCTCCTCATTTAATATTCAGCTTATATTCGTGGCCGTTCAGTAAGGAGGTCATACCGAACTGTAACAGTGATAATCTGGGGTATTGAGTGAAGAAGAAGGAGGTTAGGAAAGATTCATTCAAGACAAGTTTCAGGCGCCATTACAGCCCCTTGAGTAATTTTTTCACTTTGTCTGGAGATACCACAATTGTGTGCTCTGAAATTGGTATTTGGTCCAGCTCCCTGAAATCCTCATTTTGTACAAACACACTTTGGAACTGTTCATTTAGCATTTCACACATTTCTTTTTCCATTCTCAATTGTCATGTTCCCCGTTCTCAATCTTAGGATTTTATCCTTTACATGCAGCTTCCTATTAATTAATTTTAACAAATGCCTGGATCTGTTTTATATTTGTCCGCTATTCATTTCTCAAAGTTCTTTTCTACCTCCTCACTGCTGTGTAATTGTTTCTTCCTTGCTTCTATTGCTGGTATGTTTGCAGGTATTGAACCTGTTCCGATATTGAACCAATTTTCTTACCTTGTCATCTTTAGCCCTATCACAATTTCTGTTGACCCAATCCTGTTTTCTGGTCCCACATTTCTGTTTTGGAATGAATGTTGTGGTTTTTCATAGTATATTTCGCAAAATTTGGAATACATTTCACTGACTTCCTTGCCTAGCAACAAGTCTGTCCATTTAAACTCATTAAAGAATTTTCTAAGTTCCCCACAGTGTTCTCTCTTGAAATCGAGTTTAATAACTGTTTCAATGTCCCAATTCAATTATAGAATATATCGCAAAGCATATTTAATTTACGACAGGACACGATCACTCTTTCCCAAGGGAGGGCGGTACTAGATGTCAAATATCTCTTCTTCTTCAAATATCTCTCTCATAACTATAATGAGGCCCCTCTCGTTTCTCATAGAGTTCCTCCTTTTTCTTGCTGGTGAGATGGGTGACCTGTGATGACCCAGAGGTCATAATAGTCGTGTCACGAGTGATCGCTTTCATTCTTACCATAACAGGAGTGTTGTATTAAAATTTCTCTGTTAAGTACCATGAGGGCAGTTTTAACTCCTGTAAGGTTATCGCTTCCTTCAAATGAATGTTCTTGGTATCACTGGAAATTAAAGCGTATACATGGTCTCTCGGGGTCACTTAAGGTGAAGGTCTATATAATACTTGGCGAGTCTTAACTAATAAGGAAGTGTCTCGGCCTCGGAGTGGGGTCTGCAGCCAGTGGCCGGACGTTCGTCAGCTCGAGCTCACTTCATGAACAATTCTTCCTTTTTCTTATTTCAACCTGTAAGTGTTATTTCCAAACACAGGAAATCAATTAATAAGTAGACACATGGAGCTGGAACATGGTTCCATATTATAATTTTGTTCTCATAATATTTCATATAGAAAAGTATTATTTCTTATTCAAAAACAAAAAAAGGGTTGCAAAAACACATACTGATGTTGAGAAAGATTATTACGAAACATAAGTCAACCAAGCCAGAACTCTACTGAATATAATGGAAGGTTCTGGAGGCCCCAAACCGGAGCCCAACCAGGGTTTTGCAGCCAACCCGACAACACTCAGGCCTTGGGTAATGACGTTCACACTCTTACAATAGACTCAGATAACAATGAACTTACAATCAGGTGATATATCAATGAATATCATTTTGAGACTCTCTCTCTTAGAGAATTTAAGACAGGGTTGTTGTAGTAAATAATTTTGAAAGTTAAAGTGGTGAATTATTAATAATAGTGTAAGTGGTAATTATTTAGAAGGTTATTTCAGAAGATTATTTTGAAGGGTTATTGTGGTGGGTTAATTAATAGCGTTATTGTGGTAGATTATTATTGAGGTTTATTTTGGTGGATTATTCTGCAAAGTTGCTGTTATTAGTTATTATCACAGGTTGTTGAGGTTGATTATTACGGTGAGATATTGTTGTAGATTAATAAGGAGGGTTATTGTGGTTTAATATAATTGAAGATTATTGTAGTGGCTTATTGGGAAGAGTTACCAGGGGGAATTATTTTGGTTAGTTATTGTGGTGGATTATTGTTGATGGTTATTTTGGTGAATTAATATGGAGGGTTATTGTGAAATATCATGAAGGAGGTTATTGTAAGAAATTACTATGGTGAGTTATTGTGGATGGTTATAATTGTGAGTTATTGTGGATGATTATTAAGAGGAATATTATATTGCGTAATTATGGATTTTATTGGGGTGAATGTTTAAGAGGAAAAATTTTGGTGGATTATTATAGAGGGTTTTTCTTGAGGCTTATTATGCCGGTAATTGTTGAAGATTACTATGGAGAGGTATTGTGGTGCATTCCTTTGAATGGTTATTGAGATGGATTATTATGAGGTTTATTCCATAGTATTATTGTGGATGTTTTTTTTGGAGGATTGTTATAAAGGATTCGTCTGCTGGGTTATTTTTGAGGGTTATAGTGCTTGATTATTTAAAAGGGTTATTGTTGAGGATTTTTATGGACGGATATTATTGTAGCTTATATCTGGAGAGTTATTTTATTGATTATTCTGGAGGGCTATTTTAATTGACTATTGCGGAGGGTTATTGTTGTGGATTGTTAGGAACGCTTATTGTAGTAGATAATTATTGATGGTTATTATGAATAATTATTATGGTCATTTATTGTGTTGGATTAATATTTAGATTTATTGCGAGGTATTACTCGCTTTGCATGTGAGAGACCCCGCGCTCGATCCCCGACACCTCCAAGTATCGTCTGCCAGAAACGCTATGCCTAATTGTGGCTTTAGGTTTTGTATGTACTAACTCTATCTATAAATCCATCAATGTTTGTATCTCACCTTGTATGCATGTACTTTACCTGAATAAACATTTAATTTTGATTTGATTTGACATTTTATTGTGTTGGATTATTATTTACAGTTATTGTGTTGGATTATTACAGAATTTAATTTTGGTTGATTATTTTGTAGTATAATTTTTGGGGGATTATTGTGGAGGACTATTTTCTTAGATTATTATGATAAGCTATTTGCGTGAATTATTTAAAAATGATGAAGTGATGTGGTGGAGGCAGACTCCAAACAGAGTAACAAATGTAGATATGATAGAGCCAAATAGGCTCTTGATTATGTGAATCTGCTGATTGACAGTTGAGATGCGGGACCAAAGAGCAAAAGCTCAACTCCCGCTGTCACACCTAAGTAAGTACAATATACATGATCACTTGGTCGTTAGAAGATAGTTCCACAGTATACATGACCATTTGGATGTCAGACAAGCAGCTCCATAGTATGCATGACGACTTGGCTGTCAGACAAGCAGTTCCATAGTATACATGACCACTTGGTTGTCAGACAAGCAGCTCCACAGTATACATGACCATTTGGTTGTCAGACAAGCAGCTCCATAGTATGCATGACGACTTGGTTGTCAGACAAGCAGCTCCATAGTATACATGACCACTTGGTTGTCAGATAAGCAGTTCCAAAGTATACATGACTAGTTGGTTGTTAGACAAGCAGCTCCACAGTATACATGACCACTTGGTTGTCAGACAACTAGCTCCACAGTATACATGACCACTTGGTCGTTAGACAAGCAGCTCTATAGTATACATGACCATTTGGTCGTCAGACAAGCAGCTCCACAGTATACATGACCACTTGTTTATCACACAAGCTAATTACAAAAACATATGACCTTGTTGATGCAGGAGCAGCATCTCCACATGACCACGTGACTGTCAGTCCAGAGAGCTCTACAGTATACATGACTGTGTGATCACGTGACTCCCTGACAATAAACTGGCTAAGTGATATCAGGTGAAACTAAATATCACGTAATATTATGAACAGTGATTATGACGAATATCTTAATAAAAAGAGTAAATCCTTTGAATGTGGATTAATGGTAATACAAGTAAACAAACACAAGGGTGACCTTTGATTACCCAGAGATCGTAGCAGTCGTGTCACGAGTCATGTCACGAGTCATGTCACGAGATTCTTACCAAGGGCAGCTTTCATTCCTGTAAGGTTATCAATACAGAATACATACAGAAATAAATACAAAATATGCGGTCATATTCAATGAAATATATATATATATATATATATATATATATATATATATATATATATATATATATATATATATATATATATATATATATATATATATATATATATATATATATATATATATATATATATATATATATATATATATATATATATATATATATATATACTCAGTAGGGTAAGGCAGGTCCTAGTCAACAACGGCTTCTCCAATGGTTTCGTGGAAGACGTCATAAGAAGGAAACTGAAACGCCATGCAACCTCTGAAGAGACAACTAACACAACACCTATACCCCCTATTAAACTATTTTACATGAACTTCTTTTCCACAGCCCATAAAACGGAGGAAAGCGGCTCGATAGCAGGCGGCTCGACGTCTGCGAGGCACTACACATCAAGAAGTCAACACCAGCAATCAACAGCCAATTAATGCACAACTATATTCTACCCACTTCAAGACTCCGCTCCAATATAGAAGCATCAAGAAATATGGGCCAATAAAAATAGGCCTTCTGCAGTTACCTACTTTTAATACCTGTTTGAAATTTCATTGTTTCGTGTTCTGTCTTGTGTTAAAAGTTTATTTTCACCTCATCCAAAACTATTGTAACATGTCACTTCACCCAAATGTAGGTATAAAAACTCGAAAGATGTTTAAGCTCTATTCAGTTAAAGTTGTGTGTGTGTGTGTAAACTAAAGTCTTTGAAAATGTAATAAGTTTTACGAAACGCGCTCAAGTGTCGCGTCAGACTAGAAATGAAAATGAATTTTGGAGAATTGATTTTTGAATTACCATCAACAGTGAAAAGTAATAGTAATCCACAACAATAACCCTATATAATAATACTACTACTCAACAATTATTTTTATAATAATAATAATCAACAATAACTCTAATACCATACAACAATCACCCTTCATAATAATAATCCACAATATTCCTCCTTAATAAACCACCAAAACAACCCTCAATAATAATCAAGCACAATACACCTTCATAATAATTCATCACAATACCCCTACATAATAACCCTCAACCAAAAACCTCCATAATACCCTAAACAATGACCCTTCATGTTTATTTCCAAAAATAGCTTCAATAATCTACCAAAATCACCTTCAATAATAATTGATTTCTAATAATAATTCACCACAACAAACTTTCATAATTATCCAACAGAATAATCCTACATAGTAATCCATTAAAATACTTTTCCACACATAGGATGAAAAAAGCAAAAGGGAAGAACTGAACACGTTTTGGGCACGAGCTGACGACCGTCCGGCCACCGGCGGCAGACCCCACTCTGAGACCGTGACTCTTCCTAATTAGTCAAGACTCACCAAGTATTATATAGACCTTCACCTCAAGTGACCCCGAGAGACCATGTATGCGTTTTAATTTACAGTCACACCATGAACATTTATCTAAAGGAAGTGATAACCGTACAGGAGTGAAAACTGCCCTCATGGTACTTAACAGAGAAATCCTAATACAACACTCCTGTTTTGTTAGGAATGGAACGATCACTCGTGACACGACTGTTATGACCTCTGGGTCATCAGAGGTCACCCGTGTGTGTGTTTACTTATATTACCATTAATTCACATTCAAAAGGATTTACTCTTTTTATTAAGATATCAGTCATAATCACTGTTCATGATATTACGGGATATCTAGTTTCACGTGATATCTATTAGCCAGTTTATTGTCAGGGAGTCACGTGATCACATTGTCATGTATACTGTAGAGCTCTCTAGACTGACAGCCACGTGGTCATGTGGAGTGGCTGCTCCTGAATCAACAAGGTCAAATTTTTTTGTAATTAGCTTGTGTGGCAACTAAGTGGTCATGTATACTGTGGAGCTGCTTGTCTGACAACCAAGTGTGGTCATGTATACTGTCGAGCTGCTTGTCTGACAACCAAGCGGTCTTGTATACTGTACTTACGTAGTTGTGATTCGGGGGGGGGGGGGGTGAGTATCTACTCTTTGGTCCCGCGTCTCAACTGTCAATCAGCTGATTCACATGTTTGTGGGCCTATTGGGCTCCATAATATGTACATTTGTAACTCTGGAGTCTGCCTCCACCACATCACTTCCAAATGCATTCCATTTGTAAATTATCCACGCAAATAACTTATCTTAATAATCCACGAAAATAGCCCTCTAATATAATCCTCGAAAATAATATTCCATATTAATCTACCAAAATAACGTTTTGTAATAATCCAACACAATAACTCTAAATAATAATCCAATATAATAACTCTAAATAATAATCTAACACAATAACTCTAAATAAAAATCCAACACAATATATGTCCATAATAATTATTCATGAAAACCATCAATAATTATCTACTACAATAAACGTACCTAATAATCCACAACAAAAATCCTCCGCAATTTTCAACCAAAATAGCTCTCCAGAATAATCACAAAAATAACTCTCCAGATATCAGCAACAATAATAACCGTCCATAATAATCCTCAACTACAACCCTTTATAATAATCCAGTATTATAACCCTCAATAAAAATCCACCAAAGTAATCCTTCATAATAAGGCTCCAAAACCCCTTTCACAATAATATAAAAGAATAACCCTCCATAATAATCCATGACAATAATCTTTAATAAGAATTCAGCACATTACCTCTCCTAGTAATTTTCAAGAGTTACTACTCAAAATAAGTCTCAAGATTTACGCTCTATAATAATCCACCAAAATTTTTCCTCATAATTATTCACCCCAATAAAATCCATAATTATGCAATATAATAAGCCTCTTAATAATCATCCACAATATCTCACAATGATAATCATCCACAATAACTCACAATAGTAATGTCTTACAATAACCTCCTTCATGATATTTCCCAATAACCCTCCATATTAATTCACCAAAATAACCATCAACAATTATCCACCACAGTAACTCTTCATAATAATTCCCCATATCTACCCTTCCTAATAAGCCTCTACAATATCCTCAATTAAATTAAACCACAATATCCCTTGTGGTTGATTCACACTGGCCTATCAGCAGCTTGTGATGATAGGCCAGTGTGAATGAGGCAGGGAAGAGAAGCCTCCACCTCCGCTGACCCTCACCTTCCTGACATCGTTCTGTCCGTTTGTCGCTACTGGTTTGATCAGTCTCGGAGTAGTTCTTCATTCTCTTGTCGTTTGCCTTATGTGTACTATCACTGTCAACACTACGCCTTACATCCTGTCTTCTCCGTTTCTTCTGTTGCCTGGTTAGAAGTTTTTGAAGCTCACCCTCCTCGATTGACTGGCTGCTTTCTGAGTCCATGTTAATATTGCCGTGGGAAGTAGCCAGTTCTTCTGGTGACCGAATCTCCATCTCAGTACCCAGCATGAGGGGAGATGTGTAGAAGGCGATTGATACTAGTCAGTCTCCTTATATGTAGACTGAGCTAAACACCAACACTAAACTCACCCCTAGTCGCGGAGCAGGTACTTCTTAACCCGACCGCGTCTCAGGTAAGACTGTGAGGGTTATTGTAGTAAATTATTTTGAAAGTTAAAGTGGTGAATTATTATTAATAGTGTTAGTGGTAATTTTATAGAAGGTTAATTCAGAAGATTATTTTGAAGGGTTATTGTGGTGGATTCATTCCGAGAGTTATTGTTGTAGATTATTGTGGAGGGTTATTGTGGTTTAATATAATTGAGGATTATTGTAGTGGCTTATTAGGAAGGTTTAATGTGGGGACTTATTATGGAGAGTTATTGTGGGGGATTATTGTTGATGGGTATTTTGGTGAATTAATATGGAGGGTTATTGTGAAATATCATGAAGGAGATTATTGTAAGAAGTTATTATATTGAGTTATTGCAGATGGTTATTATGGTGAGTTATTGTGGATGATTATTAAGACGATTATTATATTGCATAATTATGGATTTTATTGGGAAGAATAATTATGAGGAAAAATTTGGGTGGATTATTATAGAGGTTTATTCTTGAGGCTTATTATGAAAGGTTACTGTTGAAGATTACTATGGAGAGGTATTGTGGTGGATTCCTATGAAAGGTTATTGTGATGGATTATCATGGAGGATTATTCCCTTGTAAGTTATTTTAGGCTTTTTATGAAGGATTACATTGGTAGGTTATTATTGAGGTTTATAGTTCTGGATAATTAAAAAGGGTTATTGTTGAGAATTATTATTGACGGTTATTATTGTGGCTTATATCTGGAGTTATTTCTGTGATTAATGTTGAAGGCTATTTTGGTTGATTATTGCGGAGGGTTATTGTTGTGGATTATTAGGTACGTTTATTGTAGTAGATAATATTGATAATTATTATGAATAATTATTATGGACATTTATTGTGTAGGATTATTATTTAGAGTTATTGTGTTGGATTATTATTTAGAGTTATTGTGTTGGATGATTATTTAGAGTTATTTTATTGGTGTATTATTTAGAGTTATTGTGATGGATTATTATTTAGAGTTATATTGTTGGATTTTTATTTAGAGGTATTGTGTTGGATTATTGCAAAGCGGTATTGTGTTGGATAATTACAAAACGTTATTGTGTTGGATTATTACAAAACGTTATTGTGTTGGATTATTACAAAACGTTATTTTGGTGAATTAATATGGAGTATTATTTTTGTGGATTATTTTGGAGGGCTATTTTCCTGGATTATTAAGATAAATTATTTGCATGGATTATTTACAAATGGAATGCATTTGGAAGTTATGTTTTGGAGGCAGACTCCATACAGTTACAATTGAAGATATTATGGAGCCCAATAAGCCCAGAATCATGTGAATCAGTTGATTGAGAGTTGAGATGTGGGACTAAAGATCAGATGCTTAGTTCCCCCTGCAATCACAACTAGGTAAGTACAATATACAAGATCGCTTGGTCGTCAGACAAGCAGCTCCTCTGTATACATGAATATGTGATCACGTGGCTGTATGACAATTATTGTCCAGGAGATATCTACTACGTTTATGACTGATTTTTTAATAAAAAAGTCAATCCTTCGAATGTTGATTAATGGTAATATAAGTAAACACACACACGGGTGACCTCTGATGACCCAGAGGTAATAACAGTAGTGTCACGAGTAATCACTTTCATTCCTACCATAAAATGAGTGTTGTATTAAGATTTCTCTGTTAATTACCATGAGGACAGTTTTCATTCCTGTAAGGTTATCACTTCCCTCAGATGAATGTTCTTGGTGTCACTGGAAATTAAAGCACATACATGGTGTCTCGGGGTCTCTTGAGTTGAAGGTCTATATAATATTTAGTGGGTCTTGACTAATTAGGAAGAGTCACGGCCTCAGAGTGCGGTCTGCCGCCGGTAGCCGGACGGTCGTCAGCTCGAGCCCACGTCATGTAGACCTCTTCTTTTCTTATCCTATTAATATAAATTCCAAACAAAGGAAATCAATTAATAAGTAGACACAAGGAGCTTCAACAGGGTTCCATATAATAAGGTTTTTCTCATAATATTTCGTATGGAAAAAGTATTATTTCCTTTTCAATAACAAAGAAACGAGTTGCAATAACACATACTGGTGTTGAGAAAAATTACTACGAAAGATAAACCGACCAAGCCAAAACTCTACTGAATTTAAAGAAAGGTTCTGAAGGCCCCAAACCGGAAACCAACCTGGGTTTTGCAGCCATCCTGACCACACTCTGACCTTCGGTAATGACGTTCACACTCTTACAATAGACTCAGATCACAATGAAATCACAAAGACGAGATATATCAATGAATATCATTATGAGACAATGGAGTGACTTGAACTCCACAAGTCACTACATTTCCCCAAAATTATTTCCATATTTAGAGAGGGTTATTGTAGTAAATAATTTTGAAAGTTAAAGTGGTGAATTATTATTAATAGTGTTAGTGGTAATTTTTTAGAAGGTTATATCAGAAGATTAATTTGAAGGATTATTGTGGAGAATTAATTACGAGAGTTATTTTTTAGGTTATTGTGGAGGGTTATTGTGGTTTAATATAATTGAGGATTATTGTAGTGGCTTATTAGGAAGGGTTAATGTGGGGACTTATTATGGTGTGTTATTGTTGGGGATTATTGTTGATGGGTTTTTGGTGAATTATTATGGAGGGTTATTGTGAAATATAATAGAGGAGATTATTGTGAGAAATTATTATTGTGAGTTATTGCAGATGGTTATTATTGTGAGTTATTGTGGATGATTATTAAGAGGATTATTATATTGCATAATTATGGATTTTATTGGGATGAATAATTATGAGGAAAAATTTTGGTGGATTATTATAGAGGGTTATTCTTGAGGCTTATTATGAATGGTTACTGTTGAAGATTACTATGGAGAGGTATTGTGGTGGATTCCTATGAATGATTATCGTGATGGATTATCATAGAGGATTATTCCCTTGTAAGTTTTTTTAGGCTTATTATGAAGGATTACTTTGGTAGGTTATTATTGAGGGTTATAATGCTGGATTATTTAAAAGGGTTATTGTTGAGAATTATTATTGACGGTTATTATTGTGGATTTTATCTGGAGAGATATTTTTGTAATTATTGTTGAGGGCTATTTTGGTTGACTATAGCGGAGGGTTATTGTTGTGGATTATTAGGTACGTTTATTGTAGTAGATAATTATTGATGGTTATTATGAGTAATTATTATGGACATTTATTGTGTAGGATTATTATTTAGCGTTATTGTGTTGGATTATTATTTAGAGTTATTGTGTTGGATAATTATTTAGAGTTATTTTATTGGATTATTATTTAGAGTTATTGTGATGGATTATTATTTAGATTTATATTGTTGGATTATTATTTAGAATTATTGTGTTGGATTATTACAAAACGTTATTGTGTTGGATTATTACAAAACGTTATTTTGGTGAATTAAAATGGAGTATTATTTGTGTGGATTATTGTGGAGGGCTCTTTTCGTGGATTATTAAGATAAATTATTTGCGTGGATTCCTTACAAATGGAATGCATTTGGAAGTTATGTTATGGAGGCAGACTCCATACAGTTACAAAAGTAGATATTATGGAGCCCAATAGCCCCAGAATCATGTGAATCAGTTGACTGACAGTTGAGATGTGGTACTAAAGAGCAGATCCTCAACCCCCTGGCAATCACAACTAGGTAAGTACAATATACAAGATCGCTTGGTTGTCAGACAAGCAGCTCCACTATATACATGACTATGTGATCACGTGGCTGTATGACAGTTACTGTCCACGAGATATCTACTACGTTTATGTCTGATTTCTTAATAAAAAAGTAAATCCTTCTAATGTTGATTAATGGTAATATAAGTAAACACACACAGGGTGACCTCTGATGACCCAGATGTCATAACAGTCGGGTCACGAGTGATCATTTTCATTACTACCATAACAGGAGTGTTGTATTAAGATTTCTCTGTTAATTACCATGAGGGCAGTTTTCACTCCTGTAAGGTTATCACTTCCTTCAGATGAATGTTCTTGGTGTCACTGGAAATTAAAGCATATACATGGTCTCTCGGGGTCACTTGAGGTGAAGGTCTATATAAAATTTAGTGAGTCTTGACTAATTAGGAAGAGTCACGGCCTCAGAGTGGGGTCTGCCTCCGGTGGCCGGACGGTCGTCAGCTCGAGCCCATGTCATGTAGACCTCTTCCTTTTCTTTTTTCATCCAATTAATATAAATACCAAACAAAGGAAATCAATTAATAAGTAGACACAAGGAGCTGCAACCGGGTTCCATATAATAAGGTTTTTCTCATAATATTTCGTATGGAAAAAGTATTATTTCCTTTTCAATAACAAAGAAACGGGTTGCAATAACACATACTGGTGTTGAAAAAAATAATTACGAAAGATAAATCGACCAAGCCAGAACTCTACTGAATTTAAAGAAAGGTTCTGAAGGCCGCAAACCGGAAACCAACCAGGGTTTTACAGCCAACCCGACCACACTCTGACCTTCGGTAATGTCGTTCAAACTCTTACAATAGACTCAGATCACAATGAAATCACATTGACGAGATATATCAATGAATATAATTTTGAGACAATGGAGTGACTTGAACTCCACAAGTCACTACATTACCCCAAAATGATTTCCATTGATATATGATGCCATTGTGATTTTACTACAAACAGGGTTATTGTAGTTAATTTTTTAAGAGGGCTATTGTAGTAAATAATTTTGAAAGTTAAAGTGGTGAACTATTATTAATAGTGTTAGTGCTAGTTTTTAGGAGGTTATTTCAGAAGATTTTTTTGAAGTGTTATTGTTGGATTAATTTCGAGAGTTATTGTTGTAGAATTTTGAGGAGGGTTATTGTGGTTTAATATAATTGATGGTTATTGTAGCGGCATATTAGGAAGGGTTAATGTGGGAACTTATTATGGAGAGTTATTGTGGGGAATTATTGTTGATAGGCATTTTGGTGAATTAATATGGAAGGTAATTGTGAAATATCATGAAGGAGGTTATTGTAAGAAATTATTATTGTGAGTTATTGCAGATGGTTATTATGGTGAGTTATTGTGGGTGATTATTAAGAGGATTATTATATTACATAATTAAGGATTGTATTGGGATGAATAATTATGAGGAAAAAATTTTGGTGGATTATTATAGAGGGTTATTATTGAGGCTTATTATGAAAGGTTACTGTTGAAGATTACTCTGGAGAGGTATTGCGGTGGATTCCTATAAATGATTATTGTGATGAATTATCATGGAAAATTATTCTCTAGTAGGTTTTTTTAGGCTTATTATGAAGGATTACTTTGGTAGGTTATTATTGAGGGTTATAATGCTGTATTATTATTAAGGGTTATTGTTCAGAATTATTATTGACGGTTATTATTGTGGCTTATATCTGGAGAGTTTTTTTGTGATTATTGTTGAGAGATATTTTGGTTGACTATTGCGGAGGGTTATTGTTCTAAATTATTAGGTACGTTTATTGTTGTAGATAATTATTGATGGTTATTATGAATAATTATTATAGACATTTATTGTGTAGGATTATTATTTAGAGTTATTGTGTTGGATTATTGTTTAGAGTTATTGTGTTGGATTAATATTTAGAGTTATTTTATTGGATTATTATGTAAAGTTATTGTGTTGGAATATTACAAAACGTCATTGTGTTGGAATATTACAAAACGTTTTTGTGTTTTATTATTTCAAAACGTTATTTTGGTGAATTAATATGGAGTATTATTTTTGTGGATAATTGTGGAGGGCTATTTTCGTGGATTATTGTGGAGGGCTATTTTCGTGGATTATTAAGATAATTTTTTGGCATGGATTATTTACAAATGGAATGCATTTGGAAGTTATGTTATGGAGGCAGACTCCATACAGTTAGAAATGTAGATATTATGGAGCCCAATAGGCCCAGAATCTTGTGAATCATCAGATGATTGACAGTTGAGATGTGGGACTAAAGAGCAGATGCTCAACCCCCGCTCCCCCCTTCCCCCCCCCCCTAATCACATCTAGGTAAGTACAATATACAAGATCGCTTGGTTGTCAGACAAGCATCTCGACTGTATACATG
>NC_091153.1:23908334-24069695 GCF_040958095.1 Procambarus clarkii
TATATATATATATAATATATATCCCCCAGCACTCAAATCACTCACTTCTCATTCCTGCCCCTACTATCTATATAAATATATATAATATATATATATATATATATATATATATATATATATATATATATATATATATATATATAATATATATAATATATTTAATTATTATAATATATATTATATATATATTATATATATATATATATATATATTAATATATATATATATTATATAATTATAATATATATAATATATGAAATAGATACTAATTTACTTACATCTCGGTCTAGACGGGGAGGAGAGTGGATGGTTTGGTCACAATTCAATAATACATGATGTGGGGGAGGTGTAGCGTCCTTTTATTGACTCGGAAACGTGGGGGGCAACGTTGCCACATACAACACCTCTCAGTCCTTTTGTAAGAGAAGGGTTAGGCCTGCGAAAACTTTTTTTTTTTTCTTCTCTCTCGTCTGGAGGTCATCACTAGGGGACTTCTACTTCAAAAAAACATCAGGAGGACTGGCTATGTCCTGAGGGAGACACATCCCTTGATGGGTGAATACACCACTCACACACACACACACACACACACACACTCACACACACACACACACACACACACACACACACACACACACACACACACACACACACACACACACCACACACACACACACAATATATATATATATATATATATATATATATATATATATATATATATATATATATATATATATATATATATATATATGAATATATAAGCGACCACTCCATAGGTAATTGAACCATTTATGGGGAAAAATATGGAGGAGTGTGTGTCCTGTCACAGACGAGCAACTTAATATTTTCCACACCCAGCAGAATATTTTGTAGCTGGATTCAGTAATTCTGGAAAACGACCCTAGATGGGAATTTGTGTTAAATACCACGGAAATTCATCAAAAAATATTAGTGTCTCTGCAAATATACAGAACAGCCTCTTTCAAACATTCCCTCTCTGCGAAACAAGGTTACTGTCTCCCAGGATCTGATTAACCCACTAGAGTATAAAGATCCTTTTCAAATGAGTCGTTTTGTATATAATTGATGACTTATACCTGGAAGCCATACAGAGTCCAATTATAGCCAATATCTTCACAAGAGGGAGACACGGTAATATTTCCGTAATTCTAATTAGTCAAAATTTGTTTCCCAGGGGAAATACGCCAGGACAATAACTCTGAATTGTAGTCATTATATATTAATGAAGCAGAGAGACATAAGCCAACTGAAATTTAAGTGGACAGTTATATGGGCGAAAAACTACTAGTAGTTTCGTTGAAATATACCGTCAGGCAATATCCCAGAACAAGTATGGTTACTTATTGGTCGATCTGACGGTTCCTGAGGCATTACAACTACGAACGAGCATCACCAACGAAGACCACTGTGAAATTGTGTATCAAATGTAATCAACAACGACAACAAAAAAAATGTCTCTAACGACACAGAAACGAACAATTCTCACCAGCATCTATAATGACATTTCTAGCCCAGGTGGTTTCACAGGGTCAATTCAAAAATTGTATAAGGCTGCCAGACTAAAGACCCCAACATTAGTGTTGCAGATGTGAAGGAATTTCTCCATGGGGAGCGATCTTACACGGTTCATAGAGGAATTTAGTTAGGTTCCCCCGACGAAAATATTAGCCCCTAAACCTCGTACCATAATTGCCTGTGACCTAGGGGACTTTTGTAGTTTACAAAAATACAATAATGGTGTTAAATATATTTTAATTTGTGTCGATGTTTATTCCCGCCTAATGCAGACTCAAACTTTAAAAACAAAAAATTCGAGTGAAGTGTTAGTCGCTCTGAAGAAGATATTAGAGGAAACGCCTCAGTTTCTCGGTGTAAGGCGGATATTCACTGACCGAGGTAGAGAATTTTACAACAAGTCAGTTCAAAATTATTTTAATAAGAAAAATATTAAATTATATAGTGTATTTTCGGAAATGAAATCTAGCATAGTGGAGCGAGCCATCAGAACTTTAAAACATAAACTGTATCATTATATGACTCAAGCTAATTCATTAAAATACATCCACATCCTCCCTAAAGTTGTGGACGTGTACAACCACACTTTCCACAGGATGCTAAAAAATACTCCTCATGCCATTCATAAGTTGCAAAATATTGAAGATATACGAAGACAGTTTAAGGTTATGTATTTAAACAATGACTCCTCCATAACTGCCATCAGTCCACGGTTGCACCTTGGACAGCATGTGCGATTGGCAAAGCGCAGGAATATATTTCACAAAGGCTTTTGGCACCAAAATACAGAAGAAATATTTGTAGTGTCACATATTGACAGAACACATCCAATCCCGACATATAAAATCAAAGATTTAAACAACGAGTCGATCAGTGGCATGTTTTATGAGCAGGAATTGATTCCAACATCCCTCCCAGACTATTTTCCTGTAACGGTATTACAGTCTAGGAAAACATCGAAAGGACACAGAGAATATTTCGTCAAGTGGAGAGGGTACCCAGATTCTGCCAATAGCTGGATTAAAGCTCAAAACATCGTCAAATTTAACAAAAAATGACAGTTCAAGAGGACTCTCTCGTAGAGAAACATCATCAGTTGTTATTTTATTAAACAATTTATCACCCAAGAAGCGGAATAAACTAATCAAGGCTTTAAAACGGCAGGAAATTGAATCAATTTGTGAAATTTTTGCCAATTTTCTGAAACGAAACATCCCAGTTCAACCTCAGATAATTAATGGCTTACAGAGATATCAGAATGACATACGATCTGTAGCGCGTAAGAAAACTCCTTTATACAAAAAGAAGCTCATACTGACCTCCAGACGTGGTGGGGCGATATTAGCAGCTCTGCTACGTTTGGCTGTATCGTTAATTTCCTCCCTAATAAGGTAATTGCGTAAATAAGTAACGAGAGAATAAAATGGTGAAAGAATATTGCCTGGTACCACGATTCATAGCTGAAAAATATTTATTTAATAAAAACAAGAACTCACCATCACCTCCTAATGCGGTGGGTCTGCCCTCCCCCGGAGGTGATGGTAGTGAAAGTATGTCCTTCTCTTTAAAAAACGAATCCAACTCAAGTAATAATATTGGGGGAGCCCGTAACCTACCCACCTGCGACTCTGGTAGGGGTGATGGGGGGGGGGGTGGGGGAAGAGGACACTCCTTCCTCCCACCTGACAACAATGGGCTTTGGGCGGTGTTGCCGTAGTAGCACCTCCAGACGGGCGGGGCTGGTCACACACCCTTTAAATGACATTGGGGCCCCCGGCGACCGTCGCCTGCCGCCACCCTTAAAAAGAAAAAAAAAACGTGGGCTGCCCGGCGCGACCATCGCCTTTAAAAAAAAAAAAATAAATAAAAAAAGGGGGCATTCCATCCTCCCGCCCGAAGTGCAAGTAATTGTTGCTGGCCACACTCCACATAAAGCCACCATCACACCCCAAAATCCAAGTCTGGACAACTTAATAAATGTGAATTTTAAAATTGAGGAAATTCCTCATGTCAAAGCATTATTGAACATGTTTGGACAAAACAGCCAACAGGTGATGTGGGATAGTCGCGGAAATTTATTAAAGCCTGTATAAAATTTAAATATTTTAAATATAATTAAAACTCTAGCCTTCACAAAGGGACAATTTAGGGCAAGTGACAAGGAAGATGTAAGGGTTTTACTGAGGGTGGCTGGCATAGACCCAACCCTCATACGTAATTATCGCGCCAGATCACAGTTAAAAGGGGGGAGGGGTATCCATAGGAGACCCCATTGGGAGCCGTATTGAAGACCTATATGAAGGCCATCTTAAAGACCACCATATTCAGTTGCATATCCACCATGGAGCAAGCTTCTAGACCCACTCCTCCCCCAGCTACACCCCCAGAAGACAAATCTCCCTTATTAAAGAAGTTGGTTGCTACTCAGCGGTACTACAAGTATGTCGAACACAAATGTAGATTGATATATGCATTGTGGGATTGTTATGACCGTCTTGTGTTGAGTGCCCCTCCAGAACGGTTTTTTAAGTCATTTGGAGAGACGGTGAAACGTTATGAAGAATATTCATCCCAGGAAATCCAGACGGAGATATGGCAAATGGAAAAATTAACCTTCCAACATCGAGACCAGATTACAGCCTTCGAGACTGGACGGAGTGTGTATGGACTTTTAAGGTAAGGAAGGCAGCCTCTACCCCACACCCCTACATTCCTCCCCCTCCAGGTGGGGGACACAGGTGTATTTAAAGGCCTCCACCGTCACCCTCGGTCACCATAGTTGACGACGACTCTCCCCAGTTCCTCTCAACCGCCCCTCCGCCATGGCTTTATCGTCCATTAAGTCAATAGACAGCGACATCACCGACACCCACGCCTTTGGGGTCGGTGATGTCATAGTGTATGACTTACCAGCTGCTGTTGTGCGTCCCTATGGACTGGCAAGTGTAATATGGAAATGTTACAACTATGCCCGTGTGGAACGTGAAGGACTGACTCGTGTCAACAGGGCCACAATACGTTACCGGTCTACCCCAGGGGACATTGAAGTGAAGATAGCTCCCCTACCCTCCGACGGTCAAGACATTGTCGAAGAGCCAGTCTTGTTCTTCCGCCCCACCATCGTGGCGCTAATTTCCGCTTTCGGTGCAGGAGCACCCTTCGAGTCCAACCCTATAGCTCAGGAGCAAGTGCAGTCTTCCGCCGACATCCACTACATCACCAATGTCACCCTGGATACTGCCAAAAATAGGCTATACTGGCTGAAAACAGCCCTAACAAAGGTTGGTAATCTTATGGTAAGAACTCCAACCATGTTTCGGTTGGTGGTACCCCATGGGCTGGGGGCCTCCCGTGATGGCATGGACAACTGGCACAAGGACGTCGGGCCCATGCTCATTTCGCTCAACGCTGAGCTGGGCAAGCATAACAAGGAGCTGGTAATCCTCAAACGCCCCTCTACCGTCACCCCATCGATGGTACCCCTCCCGAATGATGATCCCAGGGGAGAGGGTGATAGTAAAACTATCACCCTAGATGCAGTGGTGGGGGAGGGTGCCACCACCCCAGGAAGCTCTTCTCGTTCTACACCACCAGCCACCCCCAGGAAGAAGAGACACCTACAAGAGTACTCATCCACCTCCAGCGCTGCTCCACCCCCACCCACAACATCTGGCACAGCCAAACGACGGATCAAAACCACTATTGACTTCGACCCCCTCTCAAATCATCGTATTGACACCATCCTCGATGGAGAGTCACAGGAAATATTCCTGTTATCCTCATCACCGAAAAAACAACGAAAGCTGTAACCATCAACACTCAAAGAAGAGGTGCCAGCACCGCCGCAGTCAGTAACAGCAGCAGCAGCAGCAGCAGCAGCAGCAACAGCAGTACCTCCATCTACAACAGCTTCGGTGGTGGTAGCAGTAGCAGGTCCACCGACGACGGTGACAGTGTTGTCAGCGGTAATGGTAGCGGCAACAGTACCACCAACTACAGCAGTTCCGGCGGTGACAGCGGCAGCAACAGTACCATCATCGCCGGCAGCGGTAACGGTAGCGGCAGCAGTACCACCAACTACAACGGTTCCAGCGGTGGCAGCAGCAGCAGCAGCAGTACCGTCAGCGGTGGCAGCGGTGTCAGTGGTACCAACAGCTCCCCCAGCAGCAGCGGCAGCGGCAGCAGCGGACGACAGCAGTACCAACAGCTGCTGCTCTTTATATGTAATTTGTTATGGGGGAACAAAATGTAGTTCCCCCTGTTGTAGTTCATTTAAAAGTAATATTTCCTTAGTAGATTAATAAAATAAAATATAAGTAATGATGTTTTATTCCCACCCCAGTCAGTACATAAGATAACAATGGACGAGGAACACTACATATACCTCACTAGCCTCGACCAAGAAGATATATACAACAAAACAAGTTCAGCATTTACAAACACCATCCCCACTCTACATTTAAACCCTTCCATTAAACTTGAAGTGGCCTTAGTCAACATACTCCTACCCAGACGAATTAACGCTATCATCAAGGATGAGGGGGAGTCTGGTATAGACGTCTATGCTACTTTTAAGCGAGGAACTCTTTCTAAAAGCCCAGAACACCTCATTTACACCTTCCTCCCCCAAAACCAACATATTATCCAGAAACATCACATTCATCACAAGTGAGCTTAGCCGACAAATAATCACCGACATGAAGCTTAGCTTCCGAGGTGATTTCAAAATATACTTCTCAGAAAGAGAACCAATCCTCACCTATGATCAATCCTTAGAGCGAGTATTACTAGCCTCCACTCTTAACAATGAAGGCACTGGTTCCTTATATTCTCTTAGCCTTCAATTTAAACACAGAATAGCTAATGTACTTGGTTTTGACAGCAGTCGCAAATACACCATTTATCAGGCAAAATCAGATGACATTACAGCAGCCTCCAAGGTCGTGGCCTCATTCCCCCCAGACAATGACGGGGGTTGTGACTATTTACTCATTTATAGTGACGTCATCGAGCCGGATCGTTACGGGGGGACAAATTGTAAATATCTTAGATGCAATCAATTATCATGACTCTTATTCTAGAGGGGCTCATCCCCTAGTGTACAAGACATTAAATACTAACACGTTGGAGAAGGTGAGTATTAAGATAACAGATCAGTTTGGACGAAAGGTTAGTTTTGAAGATGGGAGGTCGGTTACGGTAGTCTTACACCTCCGCCCTAAGGTATAACAATATAATCTATATAAATATAAATATATATATATATATATATATATATATATATATATATATATATATATATATATATATATATATATATATATAAGTGTTTACCCACATCATCGGTTATTATAAGAAGAGGAGTCGGGATGCGAGTACCTTTCCACACACCCTCCCAGAAGGAGTATGGGGAGATCTTCTCCCCCCTCTCTGGGAGATACGGGGTGAGGGGGGGGAGCGATGAATGACATACGCACATTCCAAGCGCCTTATCTCAGATCTGGTGGTGGTTTTTTTGGGACCTTAGCCGGCTTGGCTCGACGAGCCATACCATTTTTCATGAAAACTGTAACGCCGACTGCTATCGATTTTGGGAAAAATGTTCTTGGTGATTTAACCAGTGGTAGACGGGATGTAAAGAGCGCTCTGAGAACTCACGGTATTGATGCTCTTAAGACTGTGGGGAAGAAATTGGTAGCAGGCGGGAAAATTAAAGACTCTCTAGGAGAAGAAAAAATAAAAATAATAAATGTAAACGAGCCCTTGGGTATAAAAATGATGTATTTTCACTACAGTAAGCAGTCATACTTCACCTTTCGGAGGAGATCATGGCGGAGGCTAGTGGAGCTGGGTTGAAAATCCCTGTAGAATATTATACTTCCAGTATTATTGACCAATTTCCTAGAAGTAACAGAATACGTAATGTGGAGAGTTCAATTGCCTCCACACAGCAAATAGACATTCTACCTGTCAACCTCCCTATTAATCAACGTTTGCGGGATAATTACTTAGAATTCCGCATCCCTGGAACCCAGGGCGCCTTCTTAGATTTAGCTAATATTGTTATAGATTTTAAGGTATCTTTAACGAAAGATGACGATACCACAAAATTGGAAGAGGATGACCATGTGGAATTTGTTAATGGGTTGTCAAATACCATGTTTAAAGGTGTTCAGGTGTTTTTAGGAGAGCAGGTAGTTGAAACAAATTCTAATTTTAATTATTGGTCGTTTATTAAATTAATTACCTCCATGCCTCCATCAAAAATGTCTTCCTTGGGGAGGATTGGAGCCTTTCGTAGGGACTGGAGTGATGATGGTGTAATCCCTAACGAATTTACTAATACATTTTTTACTGGGGCAACCGCCAAGGATAAAAAATTTATGACCGATTTAAAAGGTAAAGGATTGTCAATGTGTTTTCCCCTACTATTGGACGTAACAACCCTAGACCAATACATATTAGATAATATAGATGTGCGCCTAAGATTGGAGCTCTCCCCACATGCTTGGGTGCTAAATACAAGTGTGGACGATGGCTCTAAGTATCGGCTGCATATGGATTATGCTAAGTTGTGGGTAACACGTGTGTTCCCCTACCCAAGTGCTTACCTAGCCTTAAACAGCTCACTGTTAGCATCCCCCGACCCCATAAGCTATACTTTCAATAAAACCATTTCTAAAACATATGTCCTAGCAGGGAATCAAACTAGTCTCTTAATTGATCAGCCTTGGGCGCAAGTAATTCCTCACAGGATATTCATGGTAATTGTGCCAATGAATTATTTCGCTGGCCTTCACCAAGGTAATGGATTATATTTTAAAAATGCAAAACTGAAAAATATTGCCATGTATTTGAACAATAATGCAATTTACCGAATTGGTGGTGATTTCGACAATCATTATGCCCGCCTTTATTACGAAACTTTGAAGACATTAGGCTTAGAGCGTGATTCACTTCTAGCCTATGACACTTTTAATAAGGGAAGATCGATATTCGCCTTTGACTTAACCACCATTCAAACAAAGGATTCCCTCCCTGTGGAGAAATCTGGCAACTTGCGTATGGAGCTTGAGTTTGGCGGTGGTGTTACATATAACAGACTGGTTTTACTGTTTGGGGAAACGACCGGGGTACTATCCATCGACGGACAGAGAACTGTTCTGTGTGACGTGCGAGCTTAAAAACATAATGAATTGTAATGATATAAATATTAATTTAAAAAATAATCTAGGGGATCGAGCACTCTACCTAGGTTGTTATAATGCTGATGAAATAGAACATTTAAATATCTCATCAAGAAAACCTATTGTTCTCATAACTAATATTTTACCATCACATAGCAGATTAACTATGGGACATTGGGTAGCTATTTATGTTGATAAAGTTAAACATCGAATGTTTTTTTTCGATAGTTATGCAATGTCGGCGGTTACTTATGGACATTATTTTCAAGGATTTATTAAAACTAACACAATAACAAAGGTGTTTGGAATGTGATACAGACTCCAGAGTGATTTTACCCTTGCTTGTGGACTGTATTGCGTAATGTTCGTCCATAGGGTGAGTCACCTGGGGTTGCCTTCAACAGTACATTACTTACATAATGTATTTTCAAGCGTTAGTTTAAAATTAAATGATAAACGTGCCCTCGCTTATGCGAGGCGATATTTTCCTATGAAACATCACTGTGTTAGGACATTTTGTAGAGGAGTAAGAGTTGGTTCTTATAGGTGGTGTAGAGAATATTTTTGTTAGCTAGGCAACCCACCTAACAGGGGGATTACCCCCATATAAAACACCTCTCACCCCACAACCTCCCTAGAAGACCCCCATCCCCCTTATCCTACAAATGGAAGGCGTCTCCCCAGAAACACACGCAGGGAAGATTGAAGTCCTTGAAGGGCCTGGTTAGTATTACCCTCACTTTCTGGTAAAGATTTATTTTTTTTCCCACAATAGAAAGTTTGCTCAACCTCTATTTTACCTCTTCTTTTTTTTCAGTGCAATTCTTAGGACCTGTCCACATTTGTAGAGTAGTAATTCTACGAGGAAGGTCTGCCCCAAACAAGATGCTGTTACGTACCCTAATTGATGATGCCTGCTGTAGAGGACACAAGGTCGCTCCTGCAGGGGGAGAGGTATGTACTAGCTGTTCTTAGAGGAAATAGAATATTTTTCAAATAAAAGATATAGTCCTATAAATTATTTTCCCCATCTCTTTCCAGAACACTTCAGATGAGAGTCAGAAGGAAAGTCGTCCAAAAGGCAACCAGCCAACTCACCCCACTCCCCCAAGAGAGGGGGGAGGGGGTCAAGACCTCCCCCCACTCACCACGGATGGGGAGACGTCAGAATTCTACTCAGATGAGGAAGGGGAGGTGGAGGGGGGAGAGGGATAGGGGTCATAATTAACTTCTTATACATCATTTGTGATTTTTACCTAATAAAACATTAATAAATTCTTTAATTTTTTTTAACCCCTGGAGGAGATTTATAATTTAATACCCCTATATAAGACCCACTCGACCTCCGCTGGGTGTGGAACTCTGTTACGGTAAAGTCAAGGCCATTAGGTGCGAGGAAGGGTACGGGCGACCACCCTCACCGGGAGGAACCTGTTTCACACTTGCCCCATAGAGGAATGTGGGGGGGCATAACTGGCACTCACCCACGAGTGTTTATTATACAAATAAATTCATTTTTACTTAAATATATTGTCATACTTTACTGTATAAATGAACATGATCATAGTGGCACATAATAGATACCTATCTTCACTGTTTTTTCGACTGCTACCACTCACACCTTGGGTGACCTAATATGGAGTGGCACTATGTGGCTCCCCGCTTCTGATTTCTTATCTGATCTCCATACATAGGTGGCACACAGAGGCGCATTCTAATCTACTAACATACATGCCCAGATACTTGTACTTCTGAACACAGCTCAGTTCCACACCATTTAGATTAAGTGTTATATTTCTTCGTTTCTTATACTCGTATTTGGTTTTGTCTGCATTTTTAACTAAGCCTAACTTGTGACAGGTTGTACCAAGTATGTTAAGAGCAGTTTGTATTTTGTTCCCAGAAGTACCTTGTATAAGAATGTCATCAGCATATATGATCGTCGTGACCCCTGTAGGATACATCTCTGATGTTAATCTGTTCATTAATACATTGAATAAGGTGGGACTTAAAACTCCCCCTTGGGGGGTACCTAACTGAAACATCCGTTCCTCAGACATGTATCCCTGGTAATACACCTGACCTTTTCTGCCTTGTAGATCAAATTGACTTTAGATTTGACTTTATCAAATGCTCCTTGCAGATCAACAAAAACTCTACAATTGTCATCCACATTAGACAAACACTTTAAGAGACAATCCGCAGTACTTTTGCCTTTGATAAAACCAAAGAGATTACTGGACATGTTATCACCTACAAGGTAGAGTAGCCTATTTAACAAAATCCTTTTCATCATTTTACAAAAGCAGGATATTAAGGAGACAGGCCTGTATCCTCCGTCTGATATAGGGACAGGAATGATGACAGCCTCTTTCCATTTTCTTGGTAACTTTCCCTCTCTATAACTCATATTAAACAAATCAAGTAAGGGACTAGGTTTCATACCGGCTAAATAATTAAGAATGTCATACGTTACGCCATCTTTCCCCGGAGCAGTAGAACTGCCACTTTTTATAGCATCCAGTAGCTTATCGTGAGTTATCTCAGTGCATGTTACAGATCTTGTATTTAAGGCACATGAAGTTACTCCATTTCTAATATTTTCCCATGACTCAATGGTGACTCTCGTGTCTTCAGGTAAGGACTCCATTCCAGCAGCACTAGCTCATTTATCTACTAACTCAATAGCAACCTTCCCTGGATCTGAGTGAGCAATGATTTTGGTCTTACAACTCCTGATTTCATTTACTGCTCTCCATATGTCTTTAAGATTTATAGGATTAATAATGGACTGAGCAAAGTCTTGCCAGTATCTGTCCTGCGCCTCCTTCCTCACCTGACTGCATTCCCTAGCCACTTCCAACATTCTATTTTTCTCTTCATCCCTCATTCCATTTCTAACCATTCTTTATGTGCACTCCGTAGCATTCTCTCCCAAACCCTTAACTTCCTGATCATTGGAATATTTAAATTTCTTAGGTCCATGCGTCTTGCTTCCCCCTGCCCCCGTTATTTTCCCTATTTACTTATTTCTCTATGTTCTCGACCATGTCCTCGTAAAAACCATCAACGCAGAGCGGCGTGTATTGTTGATACCAATCTCCCATATTTTGAATACAATAATTTTTCATATCTTTATTAATAGTTAGCCTTTTCCTTTGAAAGTGGACTTGTTTTTTTCCCCAGTGGTAATTCAACGTTCAAGGGAAAGTGGTCACTTAGTAGTTCCTGAACAACCCGAGCCTCCCCCCTAATCTCCTGAGAGTTTAAAATATAGGCATAGTCAAGCCGTCCTCCCCTGATGTGAGTTGGTTCATTGTTTCCCAAGAGACAGGTATCTGGATGATCTTGCAGGAACTGTAACCACTTGACCCCATTAGCATTAATACTACCCACTGTCCCAAGGCTGGTGTGCCGAGCATTAGGGTCCCCAATGACCAGTGAAGGATTAGTATAAATGCAGTCAGGTAGATAATGAGAGTCGAAGCAGTTCCTGGATACATACAAATTAACTACAATAAATTCCCCATCCCTTAAGATTTCTCTGTTAAGTACCACGAGGGCAGTTTTCACTCCTGTAAGGTTATCACTTCCTTCAGATGAATGTTCTTGGTGTCACTGGAAATTAAAGCTTATACATGGTCACTCGGGGTCACTTGAGGTGAAGGTCTATATAATACTTGGTGAGTCTTGACTAATCAGGAAGAGTCATGGCCTCAGACTGGGGTCTGCCGCCGGTGGCCGGACGGTCGACAGCTCGAGCCAAATGTAGAGCACGATTCTTCCTTTTTTTTTCATCGTATGTCTGGAAAAGTATTATAATTGACTACTAATGATATTTATTCTGTTGGATTATTATGGAAGTTTATTGTGGTGAATTATTATTAGATTTGAATTTATATTGAGGTGATTTTGGTAAATTATTGAAGTTATTGTGGGAAATAAACATGGAGGGTCACTGTTTAAGGTTACTATGGAGGTTTATTCTTGAGGGTTATTGTGATGAATTATTATGAAGGAGTTTTGTGCTTGATTATTATTGAGGGTTATTTTGGTGGTTTATTAAGGATTATGGTGGGTTATGATTATGGAAGGTGATTGTTGTGTGTTATTAGAGAGTTATTGTTGATTATTATTATAGAGGTAATTGTTGAGTATTATTAATAATATATAAATATATATGGTTATTGTTGTGGATTACTCTTAAGGGTTATTGTGAAGGATTATTTTGATGATTACCCTGTTGGAAAATTATGGAGGATTATTGTTATAGATTATTATTTAACGTTATCGTTGAGGAAGATTATAAAGGGTTATTGTTGAATTTTATTATTAAAGGTTAATGTTCAAGTTTATTATTAAAGGTTAATGTTGAAGTTTATTATTAAAGGTTAATGTTGAAGTTTTTTATTGAAGGTTAATGTTGAAGTTTATTATTAAAGGTTAATGTTGAGGTTTATTGTGGGGCTTATTTTGGTGGATTATGTTGTAGGTTTACTGTGCTGGATTATTAAGGAGGAAAGACGATGCTTGTTCAAAAACTAAACCCTGTGGTTCTCCACTAGTAACTCTCCTCCAGACAGATACATTGTCTCTGATTAATGCCCTCATCAATCTGTAAGTTAGAACATTTTTCATCCATGACAGAAGTCTCCCTGTCACCCCGCTGGCATGTTCCAGGTTCCAGAACCGCCTCTTATGTGGGACTCTGTCAAAAGCCAATTTTTTTTTAGGTCCAGAGAAAGACAGTCAACCCAGGCACCACTTTCCTATATTTTCTCTGCGGCTCAATCTTAAAAAAGTAAGTAGATTTGTTACACAGGATCATCCGGTTCGAAAATATTTTTTTTTGTCCATTATTATGTCATTACTCTCGAGGTGTTCAATCCATATAGCTTTAACTATTTTTTCTAGTGTTTTGACTACCTTGCTTGTTAATGATACGGGTCAATAATTTAGAGGATCCTCTCGACTATTATTTTCATAGATTGGTACTATGTTTGCCTTTTCCATATATCTGCTAAGATTCCTGTGCACAAGGATTTCTGAAATATTAATTGGAGTGAAATGTTCAGCTAAGTTGCACATTCTCGCAGCAAAGCCAACTGCTTTATTTCTTCCTAACCCTTTTAGTAATTTTTCACTTTGTCTTGAGATACCTATGGATGTACGGAACATCCCCTTCCCTCATTATTGTGGCCTGCTTGACGTGTTGATACATGAATGTCTCCAGAATGAGGCTTACAAATCTGATTGTCGAAATGTTCTTCGTTCTTGCTTCGTACGCCTCCCTGTCTATTGGTTTGTAGTTGAAGTTCCCAAGTACCAACAATCGTCATTTATCTTTTTCTGTTTTTATTATAATCTTTCTTATGACCGTCATGAGGCCCCTTTCGTTGTCAAAGAGTTCCTCCTTAGTCCGTGTGTTACTTGCTGATGGGATGGGTAACCTGGGATGACTCAGAGGTCATAACAATCATGTCAGGAGTGATTGCTTTCATTCTTACCATAACAGGAGTGTTGTATTAAAATTTCTCTGTTAAATACCATGAGGACAGTTTTCGCTCCTGTAAGTTTTTGGTGTCACTGGAAATTAAAGCGTATACATGGTCTCTCGGGGTGACTTGAGGGGAAGGTCTATATAATACTTGGCGAGTCTTGACTAATTAGGAAGAGTCACGGCCTCAGAGTGGGGTCTGCCGACGATGGCCGGACAGTCATCCGCTCGAACACTAGACATGAGATACTCTTCCTTTTTCTTTTTTCAACCTATAAATATAAATTCCAAACACAGGAAATCAATTAATAAGTAAACACAAGGAGCTGTAACATGGTTCCATATTAAAAAAAAATCTCGTAATATTTCATATGGAAAAAAAATTATTTCATATTCAATAACAAAGAAACGGGTTGCAATATCACATACTGATGTTGAGAAAGATTATTACGAAAGATAAGTCGACCAAGCCAGAACTCTGCTGAATTTATGAAATGTTCTGGAATCCCCAAACTGGAGCCCAGTCATGGTTTTACAGGAAACCCGACCACACTCTGACCTTCGGTAATGACGCTCACACTCTTACAATAGACTCAGATCACAATGAAATCACAATGACGTGATAAATCAATAAATATAATTTTGAGGCATTGGAGTGATTTGAACTCCACAAGTCACTTCATTACCCCAAAATTATTGCCATTGATATATGATGCTATTGTGATTTTACTACAATGAGGGTTATTGTGGGGAATTGTAATTAAGGGAGGGTTATTGTAGTAACTAATTTTGAAGGTTAAAGTGGTTAATTATTATTAATAGTGTTAGTGGTAATTATTTAGAAGGTTATTTTAGAAGATTATTTTGACGGGTTATTGATGTGGATTAATTCCTAGAGTTATTGTGGTTGATTATTATGGAGGTTTATTTTGGTGGATTATTCTGGAATGTTATTGTTATTGGTTATTATAACAGGTTATTGTGGTGGATTATTACGGAGAGTTATTGTTGTAGATTATTGAGGAGGGCTGTTGTTGTTTAATATAATTGAGGATTATTGTGGTGGCTTATTAAGAAGGGTTAATGTGAGGAATTATTATAGTGAGTTATTGTGGGGGATTATTGTTGGTATTTATTTTGGTTACTGTGGTTATTGTGTTGGATTATTATGGATGATTATTCTCTTGTATTATTGTGGAGGGCATAATGAGAAGAGTTAATGTGGTGAATTATTATAGAGAGTTACTGTGGGGGATTATTGTTGATATTTATTTTGGTGAATTAATATGGAGGGTTATTGTCAAATATCATGTAGGAGGTTATTGTTAGAAATTATATTTGTGATTTATTGCGGATGGTTATTATGGTTAGTTTTTATGGATAATTATGTTATTATGGATGATTATTAAGTGGATTATTATATTGCATATTATGGATTTTATTAGGGTGAATTATTATAATGAAAAATTCTGGTGGATTATTATAGAGGATTATTCTTGAGGATTATTATGAAGAGTAGCTGTTGAAGATTACTATGAGAGGTAGTGTGGTGAATTCATATGAAAGGTTATTGTGTTGGAATATTATGGAGAATTATTCTCTTGTATTATTGTGGAGGGGTTTTGGAGCCTTATTATGAAGGATTACTTTGGTGGATTTTTATTGAGGGTTACAGTGCTGGATTATTATTAAGGGTTATAGTTGAGGATTATTATGCACGGTTATTATTGCGGCTTATATCTGGTGAGTTATTTTTGTGATTATTCTGGAGAGTTATTTTGAATGAATATTGCGGAGGACTATTCTTGTGGATTATTAGGTACATTTATTGTAGTAGATAATTATTGATGGTTATTATGAATAGTTATTATTATGGATATTTCTTCTGTGGGATTTTTATTTAGAGTTATTTTGTTGGATTACTATTTAGAGTTATTTTGTTGGATTATTATTTAGAGTTATTGTATTGGAGTATTGTTTAGAGTTATTGTGTTGGATTATTACAAAACGTTATATTGGTAGATTAATATGGAGTATTATTTTTGAGGATTATATTAGAAGGCAGTTTTCGTGGATTATTAAGATAAGTTATTTGCGTGGATAATTTACAAATGGAATGCATTTGGAAGTGAAGTGGTGGAGGCAGACACCAAACAGTGTTACAAATGTAGATATTATGGAGCCCAATAGGCCCACAAACATGTGAATCAGCTGATTGACAGTTGAGAGGCGGGACCAAGGAGTAGATACTCAACCCCCCCCCCCCCCGAATCACAACTACGTAAGTACAATATTCAAGACCGCTTGGTTGTCAGACAAGCAGCTCGACAGTATACATGACCACACTTGGTCGTAAGATAAGCAGCTCCACAGTATACATGACCACTTGGTTGCCACACAAGCTAATAACAAAAAAATATGACCTTGTTGATTCAGGAGCAGCAACTCCACATGACCACGTGGCTGTCAGTCAAGAGAGTTCTACAGTATACAAGACTAAGTGATCTCGTGGCTCCCTGACAATAAACTGGTTAAGTGATATCACGTGAAACTAGATATCCCGTAATATCTTGAACAGTGATTATGACTGATATCTTAATAAAAAGAGTAAATCCTTTGAGAGTGTATTAATAGTAATATAAGTAAACACACACACACGGGTGACCTCTGATGACCCAGAGGTCATAACAGTCGTGTCACGAGTGATCGTACCATTCTTACCAAAACAGGAGTGTTGTATTAGGATTTCTCTGTTAAGTACAATGAGGGCAGTTTTCACTCCTGTAAGGTTATCACTTCCTTTAGATAAATGTTCATGGTGTGACTGGAAATTAAAGCGCATACATGGTCTCTCAGGGTCACTTGAGGTGAAGGTCTATATAATACTTGGTGAGTCTTGACTAATTCGCAAAACACCGCTCCTGTGCCAGGTAAGTCCACTACAGGCTCACCATAGCCCGTGCTACTTGCCCCGCTCCTGTGCCAGGTAAGTTATGGGCTCATCATAGCCCGTGCTACTTGGAACTTCTTCTGAGTAACTGAATCTATAACAACAACAACAACTTGACTAATTAGGAAGAGTCACGGCCTCAGCGTAGGCTCTGCCGCCGGTGGCCGGACGGTCGTCAGCTCGAGCCCAAACGAGTTTACAATTCTTCCTTTTTGTTTTTTTCATCCTATGTCTGGAAAAGAATTTATATGGATTACTATGTAAGATTATTCTGTTGGATTATTATGGAAGATTATTATGGTGAATTATTATTAGAATTGAATTATTATTGAAGGTGATTTTGGTAGATTATTGAAGTTATTGTGGGAAATAAACATGGAGGGTCATTGTTTAGAGTTATTATGGAGCTTTATGGTTGAGGGTTATTATGTAGGGTTATTGTGATGGATTATTATGAAAGTGTATTGTGCTTGATTATTAATGTGGGTTATTTTGGTGGTTTATTAAGGAGGAATTATTGTGGGTTATTATTATCGAGGGTGATTGTTGTGTGTTATTAGAGTTATTGTTGATTATTATTACTATTATAAAATTAATTGTAATATATATATAACATATATATATATTAATTAATTAAAATATATATGTTATATATACATATATATATATATATATATATATATATATATATATATATATATATATATATATATATATATATATATATATATATATATATATATATGTCGTACCTAGTAGCCAGAACGCACTTCTTAGCCTAATATGCAAGGCCCGATTTGAATATTAATCCAAGTTTTCATGTATTAATATTTTTCGACAACCTAACCTACCTAACGTAACCTAACCTAACTTTTTCTGCTACCTAACCTAACCTAACCTATAAAGATAGATTAGGTTAGGTTAGGTAGGGTTGGTTAGGTTCGGTCATATATCTACGTTAATTTTAACTCCAATAAAAAAAAATTGACCTCATACATAATGAAATGGGTAGCTTTATCATTTCATAAGAAAAAAATTAGAGAATATATATTAATTCAGGAAAACTTGGCTTATTAGGCAAATCGGGCCTTGCATAGTAGGCTGAGAAGTGCGTTCTGGCTACTAGGTACGACATATATATATATATATATATATATATATATATATATATATATATATATATGTCGTACCTAGTAGCCAGAACTCACTTTTTGGCCTACTATGCAAGGCCCGATTTGCCTAATAAGCCAAGTTTTCCTGAATTAATATATTTTTTCTATTTTTTTTCTTATGAAATGATAAAGCTACCCATTTCGTTAAGTATGAGGTCAATTTTTTTTTATTTGAGTTAAAATTAACGTAGATATATGACCGAACCTAACCAACCCTACCTAACCTAACCTAACCTATCTTTATAGGTTAGGCTTGGTTAGGTAGCCGAAAAAGTTAGGTTAGGTTAGGTTAGGTAGGTTAGGTAGTCGAAAAACAATTAATTCATGAAAACTTGGCTTATTAGGCAAATCGGGCCTTGCATAGTAGGCTGAGAAGTGCGTTCTGGCTACTAGGTACGACATATATATATATATATATATATATATATATATATATATATATATATATATATATATATATATATATATAAATATATATATATATATATATATATATATATATATATATATATATATATATATATATATATATATATATATATATATATATATATATATATATATATAAAGCTGAGAGGCTGCGAGTGTTGGCCAGTTGCCCGTGAAGAGCATCTCAGGGTATTGGTGGTCTGGCTGTTCAGAATAATGGAATTTCTTTCATAGGACTTAACCAAGAATATTCTAATAAGGCGGGAGTTTTTCTCCCGGCGATATTAACGTTCCTCTCCAACCGACACATAAATTTTCTAACGCAACGAGAATCGCCTCTATAAAAGCATATTGATCGAATAAGAAACAGTAAGTTTTTCCCCTGAGGTGGAACCATTTCCTGGTACCTGGGCGGGATAATGAGGGAGTTTGGCAGTAACTTTCCCTCCAAAATTTGATGGTAGCGCGGTAAAGTGAAGACCGCCGTTCTCTTCCTATTTCCTCAAAATACACTTCACTTTTTTGTGTATTATTTTATCCAGCCCTGAGGACGGTAGAGAGATGGGCGAGGAGGGAGGACGCGGACAGAGCCCCATCCCTGTCGTGTGAGAGACACTGGTTACCTCGGTGTTGGAGGTGGTGATGGCGCCTCCCGCTGCAGTGCTGCTGCGGCGTGGTGGGGAGGGAAGGGGGAGGAACAGCTATACACCCGCCAGGGAAGGGAAATGATACAGTAATGGGGGAAGGGGAAAGGTGTTAAAGGAGGGAATAAGAGGGCGAGGAGGCGTGGCAGGGAGCTATGAGAGGGCGAGGAGGTGTGGCAGAGAGGTATAAGAGGGCGAGGAGGTGTGGCAGGGAGGTATAAGAGGGCGAGAAGGTGTGGCAGGGAGCAATGAGAGGGCGAGGAGGTGTGGCAGAGAGGTATAAGAGGGCGAGGAGGTGTGGCAGGGAGGTATAAAAGGGCGAGGAGGTGGGGCAGGGAGGTATAAGAGGGCGAGAAGGTGTGGCAGGGAGCTATGAGAGGGCGCGGAGGTGTGGCAGAGAGGTATAAGAGGGCGAGGAGGTGTGGCAGGGAGGTATAAGAGAGCGAGGAGGTGTGGCAGGAAGGTATAAGAGGGCGAGGAGGTGTGGCAGGGAGGTATAAGAGGGCGAGGAGGTGTGGCAGGAAGGTATAAGAGGGCGAGGAGGTGTGGCAGGGAGGTATAAGAGGGCGAGGAGGTGTGGCAGGGAGGTATAAGAGGGCGAGGAGGTGTGGCAGGGAGGTATAAGAGGGCGAGGAGGTGTGGCAGGAAGGTATAAGAGAACGAGGAGGTGTGGCAGGAAGGTATAAGAGGGCGAAGAGGGTTGGCAGGAAGGTATAAGAGGGCGAGGAGGTGTGGCAGGGAGGTATAAGAGGGCGAGAGATGTGGCAGGGAGATATAAGAGGGAGAGAAGGTGTGGCAGGAGGGTAAGGGAGGGCGAGAAGGTGTGACAGGTGGTAATGAGGGCGGCAAGATGAGCTGAGGCGGGGAAAGTTATAGTGAAAGTGAAACGGACATGAGTACGAACGTGAAACACGGCAGTGAACGGGCTGAAGCAAGATGATGAGTAATGGGTGAAAGTGACACGGAGAAATTAACAGGTTGATAATTTTATTTTAATATTAGGTTTTGCCATTTCTATTTTGATCTGCTGGTTTGGAATCTAAACTTTTTTGGATTTAAATTTTTGTTTGTGGCCACATTAATTTGGGTATTTAATTTCATTTGTTTTTGCATGCATCAAAATGTTCGGAATTTGATGAGGAGCTTGAAAATAATATTTCTACTTTGTTCAACTGCCATGTTGCTGATTCGTAAGTCCGTGATAGTTTGGTAAGAAACTGGGGCTGTACAGTGAATTCAAATGTAATATAAGTGTAACACTGATTTTAGTGCAGTTTAGATTGATTTACAGTGAACAGTAAAGTACATTAACTAAAATTTATTCATAAGTTTGGAAATATTCTTCTTTTTATTAATACATGAGGTACATCTGCATTTGTGCCGCTACCCTAGACTATATGAAGGGGAGTACAGTGTGTCAAAAAAGCTAAATACGTGATGCTAAAAATTCCCCATCACACAGGTTGGTTAGTCATACAGAGGCAGTGATAGGCAGTCTGCACTGGCAGACTCCAGATGCATTTTGAGGATATCATTAACACAAGATTGAATAAGGTAGCAGTGGTAATAAAAGTCCCCATCCCTCAGGATGGTTAGTCATACAGGGCCATATGTTTAGTAGCCTGCACTGGCAAATTTTGGGTGCAATATGAGGATATCTTTAAGAACACGAGAGTGAATAAAGTAATTGCAAAGCTCCAGGTACCTCATGCCAACTGGTCTGAAAGGTCTAATAACTGGGCATTCGGTGATATAGTGTGGGGGATCATGCCGCAGTTCCTGCTCACAGAGTTTGCACCTGGAGTGCTCAGGATTGGGAGATCCGTCACCTGTAGCCACATGCCACAGGTAACGGTAACCTAACCTGATCCTGGTCACCACTGTGTCGCACAGTCTGGTGGACGTTTTGTGATGCCCATAGATATAGGTTTCAGATCTGAACAAATCATAACTTTTAATACCAGTTCTTTCAGGTCGTTGGGAGTCAGTAATTTCTTTCCTATCAGACCTGAGTTGTTGGACCAATACAGTTTTTACAGTAGAGATGGGGATACATAGATCTAATTCAACTTCATCTTTGTTGCACGCTAATTTGGCTGCAATGTCTGACTCATTATGATGGGTTATATTTATGTGAGAAGGTATCCATATAAAAGAGATTCGAGACCCTTTACTCTCTGCAGCAATTAGATCATTTATAATTGGAAGTATGAGTTTCTTGCTGTCGATCTTCCAGGAGAAGTTTTCGATTGCTTGAAGAACAGACTTTGAATCACAAAATATTATTCCTCCTTCAATGTTTTTTAATGTGCTGATTGCTTGTTGTAGTGCTGCTAGTTCTGCTTGTGTGGAGGTCAGCCAGTTGTTTAACCTAACATTGACAGTCTTTGTGCAAATATTATTTCTATGAAACCTACATGTTGCTGCAGTCCGTCCAGTACAAGATTGGACTGAGCCGTCGGTGTAGACACAGTGCTCATGAGATCTTAAATTCTCGATGGAGGAGGCAATTGTTTCGAGTGTGACAACCTTGAGAAGAGCAAGATTCTCATTATCTTTCTTTGTGACAGGTGTGTATGATACTTGAATGGTGGGGTACAGATAAAGAGGAATATCAGAGGCAAGTAGATTGCACTTAAAAGAAATGTAGAGTTTAATGAGATTGTAGGCATTTTTTCTCAGCTATTTATCATAAAAGGAGTGAGTTGGTATGTCGGCACCAGTCAATAGGGTGTTAAGAGCACTCAGTAATTTGTCTCTTAAGAATGCAGGAGATGTAGGGTGGGATCTCTTGACTTTAAAGCAAAAGGTACAGTTGACGTGCATGGTTCTCTCTAGTATGGTTGGAAGCTTCAGTTTTCCCTCATGTTGTTGATTCTTGTGAATCTTGGAAATATTCGGCCTGTAGTAATTGTTAAATGTCTACGGTGTATGCAACTATAATTTCACTACATCAATAATTATCGAAGTTTGGATTGCTGGTTCAGCCGTGACGACGAGCGGACGTCTGGACACCTGCTCCTCCTGAGGGCCGCCGAAACACATTTCGTTTCGCGGTTTTACCCATAGGGTCTGATACAGCCGTTTGGCGTTTCTGTTCAACGGTCCGGTTTGTACGACGCCTGGCACATATCCCATCTGGGATCACAGGATATCTTCTCGAGGTTATCTTAAGATGATTTCGGGGCTTACCGTCCCCGCGGCCCGGTCCTCGACCAGGCCTCCATTTTCTTACATACCCCCAGGAAGCAGCCTGTATTAGCTGTCTAACTCCTGGGTACTTATTTACTGCAGATAGTGGATAGATTTTGAACGTTTTCTGGCTGGTCCTTTGGGTGGGGTGATGTTGTTCGACGAGAGGTACCGGGAGATGGTGGATCTTGGTGGCCTTGTGTGGCCTCAGACTTGGTAAGCGGCTGGCTTCTGTTCTGCCGGGGGGGAAGGGGACACTGGATGATTTTTTGCGTTAGTTAGGGGCCAAGTTTTTGCTTTGCTACCCATTGTTCTCCGTGTGGGCCGTGGCCGGTGCTTGCCTTCATGGGGAACTCTTGGGGCTCCACAATCATCTTCTCATCAATGTATTAGTTTCCGCCGACCGGCAATGTTCAGTTAACAATAAGGCTTTACGATTTACTTTTCCAGGGTACGCCGGAGCGCATCCGATCCCTCGATCGTCGTCGCCCCTAAATCAGGATGTCATGTATATTGACCAGCCGTCGACAACTATTGGGGCGACACTGTGTAAACTGTATTAATGTAATAAGGAATCGACTTTAATCCTAAATTCGTTAAACATTACTGGAATATGTTTTGCTTGCTTGGAACATTTGGGCGACTGTAGTGTTCATGGACCTGTGTCTTCGATGGGGATTCTTTACTGTGCTTACAGGTTCTCTGAGTTTAACTGAGAGCCTCTAACACTAGTGGCCTCGACGAGGACAAGAAGCCGGCGGCTTGTGGAAGGTCCGCTCCCTTTGCCCAGATGACAATTCTTGTCGAGGTTAAGTAAGTAATTATCAAAAGAAGTCACCAAGCCGGGAAGGCTATGTATCACCATCATATGTGTGGGATAATCATAGGGCGCTAAATACTAAGGATGCCACTATGAGGACAGAAACGTCTATGGTGAACGATATCAAAGGTATCCGTTTCACCTAGAATTCTATCAAGAGACAAGTGACCGCGAGGGACGGTTGGAAAGCAAGACTCACGTTCGTCCTGGAAATCTGGACATTCTTCAAGGCAAGATCGTAAGAGGGACAATGCAGTGTCGACAATTGGGAGCAGGGCGGTGCTTCATTAGGTGTCCATGAGTTATGCGTATATGGCCAATGGCTTGTCGAGGATAGATTCTGATTTTCTGAGGTGTTGTGAGCTTATTCGTCATTTCCTGAGGCCCATTAAAGTTTCAGCGACAATTGAAAGGTCAGTCATATAATGGGTTCATGAAGTGTTTCCTCGCTCTGAAGTAGTCACCACCGCAGGCCACATGATGGTCTGCTTCAAATCCCCTCCTTCCATACACTCTTTTTTAATAAATGACTTCTATTCCTTATCTTTCTTTCCCGAGCTTTAACTTTATATATTGTTACCAGGTTTTGCCCAATGGTCCCAGTAGATTTATATATGACTTGCAAGACTGGTATGGATTTAATCGCATGAAGGTTGCTAGGCTGCAAAAACCCGCAAGAGAGACGCATTTCAATACACTATGCACATGCAGCATGGCAATTCTGATGGACACATTTCTAGGGTTAAGGAACAATTATTATACATAATTTATATAACTGTAACTATGTTAGAATTATAACACTCTTTCTTTGCATTAACGATAAATAATAAAATTGCTCATTTAAAATAACGACATTACTCACTGTGGCAAAAGTGATATTGCTTAATCTCCTCTCAAAGTGCAGCCCTTGACTCAGCGGCAAATTAAAGGCTGGAAAAAAGTATATGAATGTAGAAGAACAATATGACATGACAACTAAGTATCGGAAAATGTAGCAGTGAAATTTAATTTGAAAATAAAGTAATGGTGACAAAATTTGTTACTTAAGCATGTAAAAATAAAAAAATAGTTGAAGTATGAACATAGGAGCCTATATTAAATTTATGTTAAAGCTTGCTTACCATCCAGCACTTAGCCACTTTCTTAATTCACAAATATAACACTTAAATTGATGATTTTTTTCATCTTAACTATATATTATACTTTCGTAAATATCGTATACAGTACTTAAATTTTATCTGACTTATTTGATAATATAGATTAAAACATATTCTAACTTTACATAATCTAGTACTATATAATATTATCGTATAATCTTGTCAAATTTTAATTTAAAGTCAAACCTTAAATTTTTCAGTGAGGTACAAATAATTGCTGTACCAAAGTGTGCAATGCATATGACAAAGTATTTCAGTTACAATATTCATACTCAGGAAGTGGCAGGGAATTGTACGCAAAGTATTCCATTGAGTGTTAAGAACAGTAATACCATTGGTGTGCTGACTGTAACTGGGCGAATAGAATCAAACCATACATCCTCCATTATTTATGAATGCAGAGAATATTCAAGTAGTATTGTAAATAAATTTATATTAAATAGCGTATACTTTACTGTAAGGAAAGCCACATCATAATTACTTTCTACTAGTAGTAGTAGTAGTAGTGTCACTTACCCTTCACTATAAGTTTTAATATAAACTTTTCATAATTTGTCATAACTAACATGAATGCAATTTTTCATTTAGTTTTGATTTAGATTATCTCAGCATCATACAGTCATCTAACCTCTTAGTATCTTTGCATAATTATCAAACATATACAATTTCTAAACCAGTCTAGAAATATTCAGTTTCTTGATTAATTAGGTGAGCCTTGACTAATTAGGAAGAGTCACGGCCTCAGAGTCGGGTCTGCCGCCGGTGGCCGGACGTTCGTCAGCTCCTGCCCAGAATCATGTATTTATTTCTTTTTCAACATATTAACATAAATTTGAAACTCTGGAAATAATTTAATAAATAAACACAAGGAGCTGCAATACGGTTCCATATTACAATTTGTCCTCATAATATCTCATATGGGAAAATATTATTTCATATTCAGTAAATGAAAAAAACCGGTTGCAATAACACATACTTGAGAAAAATTATTACGAACGATAAATAGACCAAGCCAGAAGTCTACTGAATTTAATGGGAGGTTCTAGAGGCCCCAAACCGGACCCCATCCAGGGTTTTACAGTCGACCCTACCACACTCAGGCCTACGGTAATTGCGTTCACACTCTTAAGCCGCACTCAGATCGCAGTGAAATTGAACCCGTTCTCGCACTTGCTTATAGTCGATATCTTGCTTATGAATAAGTGGAAATGTTACATATTAATTTATTGTAAATATTTGAGTTTACCTTGAAAAGCTGAATATAAAACCAAAACCTAACCTAACCTTCTTAGTATGTTAAGATATTACAATTAGTACTGAACCTATACATATATTGATATTACAGTTTTATAAAAAAAATAAAAAAATAAAAATATTTAAATAAATTGTAAAGTAACTCAGGATATTGTCATATTTTGTATAAAATCTCTATTGTTTAATAAAACTGAGAGAAAAAGTTAGTGCCTTGAAAGAAATATAGCTTGGAATATGTCACATACGTACTTATTTATAAGCGAAATAGTGACTATAAGCAAGAAGTCATATATGTGCTGTCTTGTGTGAGAGCAGGTTGTGAAATCATAATGACGTCATATATCAATGGATATCATTTTGAGGCATCGGAGTAAATTTAACTCATCAAGTCACAACAATACCTCAAAATTATTTCCATTCGTACATGACGCTATTGGGATTTCACTGTGATGAGAGTTATTGTTCTGAATCTTAAGGCAGGGTTATTGCAGTAAATAATTTTGAAAGTTATAGTGGTGAATTATTATTAATACTTTTAGTGGTAATTATTTTGAAGATTATTTTGAAGGGTTATTGCGGAGGATTAATTCAGAGTTTGATGGTAGATTATTATGGAGATTTTATTTTGTGGATTATTATTGAAAGCTATTGTTATTAGTTAGTATGGCGGTTTATTGTTATTGGTTATTATAACAGGTTATTGTGGTGGATTAATACGGAGGGTTATTGTGGTGGATTATTGCGACAGTTATTCTTGATTAATATAATGTAGGATTATTCTTAAATTTTAAATTAAAATTATTAAACTAAAATTAAGTTAAAATTAAATTAAATTAAAAATTCATTTTTTATTCAAGAAAAGTACATATATTTATGAAGAGTTACAAACACTGTTGGATTTATAGATAGAGTTAGTACATACAAAACCTAAAGCCACTAATACGCATAGCGTTTCGGGCAAGGTGTGGGGGTAAAAACACTTAGACTAAAACTTAATAGTAATTGGAATTAAAGTATAAATTATGTTGAAAAAAGGAAAAAAAGGGGGGGGGGGAACATGGCAGAAATCAGTAATTATAAAAGTTGGTAAACAAGCAAAATAGTTTCAAATAGCAAGACATGGAATGACATTTAGGGGGTAAGCTAGGTTACATGGAGTTAATTAGGTAGTAGTTAATTTTACTCTTAAACTGGTTGAGAGAGGTACAGCCTTTGACATGATTCGGGAGGTCATTCCACATTCTGGATCCCTTGATTTTTACAGCATTTCTAATTTTAAATATATAGAGTACACATGAGAGGATGTGCAGTAACTTAATATCTAACAGATTCAAAGATTTGAGTAAGGGTACTGAGTGCTGTCTGGGGCAAAAGTTAGATATTGTTCTAATAGCAGCTTTCTGTTGAGTATTTAGAGGACGTAAATGATTTTGTGTAGTAGAACCCCAAGCAAAAATGCCATAATTGAGATAAGGATTGATGAGAGAGTAATAGAGCGTCACCAGGGCATAATATCTGATCTTAGTAAGAATGCCAACAGTTTTAGCAACGTTTTTTGATATATTGAGAATTTGTCCTTGGAAATTATGCTTGTTATCGATGAGAACACCATGGAATTTGCCATGAACTATATTAGTAGTTTAGATATTGTTTATTCTTAGATTAATTTGATTTGAGGATTTATTGCCAAACAAAATATAGAAAGCTTTGTCAGTGTTAAGGGTGAGTTTATAAGCAGTTAGCCAAAGATGGACTTTATTTAGTTCAGTATTCACTGTGACATTTAGAGCAAGAGGGTCAGGACTGGAGAAAATGAAGGTTGTGTTATCAGCAAATAGAACTGGTTTGAGGTGTTGTGAGGCATGTGGAAGGTCATTAATGTAAAGGAGAAAGAGGAGATGGTGAAGTATGCTGCCCTGAGGTACACCAATGTTGATGGGTAGGGAGGGAGAAAAGGAATTATTCACAGAAACATACTGGAGACTGTCAGTAAGGTAAGACTGAAGATATCTGAGGGAGTGTTCTCTGACTCCATAATGATGTTATTTAAGAAAAAGGTTTTGGTGGTTGAGAGTGTCAAAAGTCTTACATAAGTCAACAACTAACTCAACAGGGAACTCATTTTTATCAATAGCTTCATGTAGCAAGTTAATCATACTAATAAGTGCAGCGTTAGTGTTTATTTTTTTTGGGGGGTGGGGGGGTCTGGAGCCATTTTGGAAAGAACTAAGTATATTGCGTTTGGCTAGATAATAGTAAAGCTGCTTGTAGATTAGTTTTTTCAACAAATTTTGTCAAGTTAAGTAGAACTGATATAGATCTGAAGTTGTTGACATCAGTGAGATCACGACCTTTATGGACTGGGGTTACTCTCGCTTATTTTAGAATATTTCAAGTGACTTGTTGTAAACCAATTGCAATGGCAGGAGCTAAAAATCTGGAGGCTTTTTTATAAAATAGAGTTGGTATCTCAGCAAGGGCACTATACTTTGTTTTAAGGGAAAGGATTATCTCATTGACATTAGTGGAATTAGCAGGCGTTAGGTACAGAGACTTTGAATACTCTGGTGGTATTCTGATGGCTTATTGGGAAGGGTTAATGTGGGGAATTTTTATGGAGAGTTATTGTGGTGGATTATTGTTGATGGTTATTTTGGTGAAATAATATGGAGGGTTATTGTGAAGGAATATGGGGGAGGTAATTGTGAGAAATTATTATGGAGGATTATTCTAATGCATTATTATTATAGAGCCTTATTGGGGTGAATTATTATAAAGGATATTTTGGTGGATTATTATCGAGGGCAATTGTGGTGGATTATTAGAGACGGTTATTCGTAAGTCTTAGTATGAAAGGTTACTGTTGAAGATTACTATGGAGAGGTATTGTGGTGGATTCTTATGTAAGGTTGTTGTGATGAATTATTATGGAGGATTAATCTGTATGATTATTATGGAGGATTTTTGGTGGCTTGTTATGAAAGGTTATTTTGGTGGGTTATTATGGAGGTTATAGTGCTTGATTATTAAAGCTGGCTATTGTTGAGGATTATTTCGGATGGTTATTATTGTGATTTATATTTGGAGAGCTATTTTTGAAGATAATTGTGGAGGGAAATTTTGGTTGACTATTGTGCAGGACTATTGTTGTGGATTATTAGATAGGTTTTTTGTAGTTGATAATTATTGATGGTTATGATGGTTAATTAATATGGATATTTATTGTGGTGGATTATTGTTTAAAGTTATTGAGTTGAATTATTATTTAGAGTTATTGAGTTGGATTATTATTTAGAGTTATTGTGTTGGATTAGTACTTACAATTCCGCTGGATTATTAATTAGAGTTATTGTGTTAGATTAGTACTTACAATTCTGTTGGATTATTATTTAGAGTTAATGTGTGGGATATTTCAGACCATTATTTTGTTAGATTATTATGGAGGATTATTTTGTGGATTATTGTGGAGGGATATTTTCGTGGATTATTGGGATAAGTTAGTAGCTTGAATTATTTACAAATGGAATGCATTTGGAAGTGATGTTATGGACGCAGACTCCCTACAGTTACAAATGTAGATATTATGGAGCCCAATAGGCCCAGAATCATGTGAATAAGTTGAATGACAGTTGAGATGCGGGACCAAAGAGCAGATGCTCACAAACGACTCACAACTAGGTAAGTACAATATACGAGACCGCTTGGTTGTCAGACAAGCCGCTCCACTGTATACATGATTATGTGATCACGTGGCTGTGTGACAATTACTGTCCACGAGATATCTACAACGTTTATGACTGAATTCTTAATAAAAAAGTAAATCTTTCGAATGTTGATAAATAGTAATATAAGTAAACACACACACTGGTGACCTCTGATGACCCAGAGGTCATAACAGTAGTGTCACGAGTGATCACTTTCATTCTTACCATAACAGGAGTGTTGTATTAAGATTTCTCTGTTAATTACCATGAGGGCAGTTTTCACTCCTGTAAGGTTATCACTTCCTTCAGATGAATGTTCTTGGTGTCACTGGAAATTAAAGCATATACATGGTCTCTCGGGGTCACTTGAGGTGAAGGTCTATATAATATTTAGTGAGTCTTGAGTAATTAGGAAGAGTCACGGCCTCAGAGTGCGGTCTGCCGCCGGTAGCCGGACGGTCGTCAGCTCGAGCCCATGTCACGAAGATCTCTTCTTTTTTCTTTTTTCATCTTACTAATATAAATTCCAAAGAAAGGAAATCAATTAATAAGTAAACACAAGGAGCTGCAAAAGGGTTCCATATAATAATGTTTTTCTCATAATATTCCGTATGGAAAAAGTGTTTTTTCTTGTTCAATAACAAAGTAACGGGTTGCAATAACACATACTGATGTTGAGAAAGATAATTACGAAAGATAAGTCGACCAAGCCAGAACTCTATTGAATTTAAAGAAAGGTTCAGGAGGCCCCAAACCGGAACCCAACCAGGGTTTTACAGCCAACCCGACCACACTCAGACTTTCGGTAATGACGTTCACACACTTACAATAGACTCTGATCACAATGAAATAACAATGACGAAATATATCAATGAATATCAGTTGGAGACAATGGAGTGACTAGCACTCCACAAGTCACTATATTACCCTAAAATTATTTTCATTGATATATGATGCCATTGTGATTTTACTACAATGAGGGTTATTGTGGTGAATTTTTAGGGAAGGTTATTGTGAAATTGAAATAAGTTTATTGAGGTAAAATGCACACAAAGGGATGAGGTGGCTCAAGCTATTCTCACCCCGTTCAGTACATCGTGTTAATACATACATATACACACATCAGAACCAATAAACATATTACCAAACATTCTGTGAGATAAATATCGACATTTCCTCCTTTACACAAGTAGTATTGTACCAATTTGCAAGAGACATGCAGATAATTCAACAAAAAATTACAGTCTTGGTGCAAAATTCTTATATCTCTCAAGAATATCATCAACCTTTCAGTTGTGACACATCCAGGCTATTTGTTCAGGAACAGTCCTTATCTCAGTGTTTCTATATACATTAATCAACGGACAATCAAGAATATAATGGGCAAGGGTGTGAGACCTTAACATACCACATAGTTTACACTTCATGTCATTATCATGAACACCTATCCCATATTCCCAGTAATATTTGTACCCAAGCCTGAGCCGCATGTACACAGAGTCACTCCAAGCATTTCTCCTTTTACTATAAGTGAAATGGGGGTTTTGACTCACATACATGTAGTGTTGCATGGTTTGACTTCTCTCATACATTATACTTCTCCTCTCCACTTCTGCCTGTGCCTAAATATTTCTGAATTTGCTTCTGATTTGTCTCATTGTGAATTAACATTCAATGTCAACTTGTGGTTTTGATGAGGCACGTTAGGCCAAGTCATCCGCCACTTCGTTGAGCACTATTCCAACATGAGATGGAATCCACAGGAATTTCACACTATGACCTCTCAGCTGTATCTCAGTTATCCTTTTCTTACAATCCTCAACTATGGACATGAAGACTGGGTTTCGACTGTTTAAGGAATCAAGTCCTCCTCGGCAATCGACAAATTCAAAAACATTTTTGTCGTCATGACCCACTTCCTCCAAACACGCCAGAATGGCCTGCAGTTCAGCTTGTGTGGATGATATATAATTACTAAGTCGAAGTTCAATTATCCTGTCCATAGTTCCAAACTCGGTATATTCCCTTATTAGGACACCACACCCTGCCCTGCCATCCTCCGCCACCGACCCGTCACAATATACATGTAAACTGTTGCCTCTTGGCAACCGAGATATCATGCTTCCATACAAACACCGTAATTGTCCCGGTGCATGATGAATTTTTTCACCTTGAGGGGTACAATTTCGACGACTATTTTCTGTACTTTCCAGGGAGCAGACCTATTACACTGGTGAGAGGGTTTACAGCAGTCAAGTACATCGTATTCCATTAGGTAATGAGCTAATTCCCTCGTGTAGCGTGTCTCCCTTAGTTTCCTGGAAGTGTGTACGTCACTCAAGCCGGTCTGAACACTCTGAAACAGCTCATCCCCTCCTTTTCTCCGCATGAAATGAATAGATACTCTAGTGTTAATGTCACGGACTCTATCATACACACTCTGTAAATTTAATTCCATTCTCATTATTTCAATCATTGCATTTCTTTGACATCCAAGAATAATCCTCATAGCATCGTTCTGTATCAGCTCTATTTTTTTAATTCTGCCTTGGCCTGTGTAAGACAATACGGGTGTTGCGTAGTCTATCAGGGACCGAACAGTGCTTATGTATAACATCCGCAAGATGGGTACCCCAACACCTTTACCAGAAAGGGCCAGTGGTTTTAGAGGATGTAGACAGGCTTTACATTAGGTGCTGATATGATTTAATTCAACATTTTTACTCTCACATGTGTATCCAACATACATGCCCAGATACTTGTACTTCTGAACACGGCTCAGTTCCACACCATTTAGATTAAGTGTTATATTTCTTCGTTTCCTATACTCATATTTGGTTTTGTCTGCATTTATAACTAAGCACAACTTGTGACAGGTTGTACCAAGTATTTAAGAGCAGTTTGAAATTTGTTCCCAGAAGTACCTTGTATTAGAATGTCATCAGCTTATATGATCGTCGTGACCCCTGTAGGATACATCTCTGATGTTAATCTGTTCATTAATACATTGAATAAGGTGGGACTTAAAACTCCCCCTTGGGGGGTACCTAACTGAAACATCCGTTCCTCAGACATGTATCCCTGGTAATACACCTGACCTTTTCTGCCTTGTAGATCAAATTGACTTTAGATTTGACTTTATCAAATGCTCCTTGCAGATCAACAAAAACTCTACAATTGTCATCCATATTAGACAAACACTTTAAGAGACAATCCGCAGTACTTTTGCCTTTGATAAAACCAAAGAGATTACTGGACATGTTATCACCTACAAGGTAGAGTAGCCTATTTAACAAAATCCTTTCCATCATTTTACAAAAGCAGGATATTAAGGAGACAGGCCTGTATCCTCCGTCTGACATAGGGACAGGAATGATGACAGCCTCTTTCCATTTTCTTGGTAACTTTCCCTCTCTATAACTCATATTAAACAAATCAAGTAAGGGACTAGGTTTCATACCGGCTAAATAATTAAGAATGTCATACGTTACGCCATCTTTCCCCGGAGCAGTAGAACTGCCACTTTTTATAGCATCCAGTAGCTCTTCGTGAGTTCTCTCAGTGCATGTTACAGATCTTGTATTTAAGGCACATGAAGTTACTCCATTTCTAATATTTTGCCATGACTCAATGGTGACTCTCGTGTCTTCAGGTAAGGACTCCATTCCAGCAGCACTAGCTCATTTATCTACTAACTCAATAGCAACCTTCCCTGGATCTGAGTGAGCAATGATTTTGGTCTTACAACTCCTGATTTCATTTACTGCTCTCCATATGTCTTTAAGATTTTTAGGATTACCAATGGACTGAGCAAAGTCTTGCCAGTATCTGTCCTGCGCCTCCTTCCTCACCTGACTGCATTCCCTAGCCACTTCCAACATTCTATTTTTCTCTTCATCCCTCATTCCATTTCTAACCATTCTTTATGTGCACTCCGTAGCATTCTCTCCCACCCCTTAACTTGCTGATCATTGGAATATTTAAATTTCTTAGGTCCATGCGTTTTGCTTCCCCTGCCCCCGTTATTTTCCCTCTGTACTAATTTCTCTATGTTCTCGACCATGTCCTCGTAAAAACCATCAACGCAGAGCGGCGTGTATTGTTGATTCCAATCTCCCATATTTTGAATACAATAATTTTTCATATCTTTATTAATAGTTAGCCTTTTCCTTTGAAAGTGGACTTGTTTTTTTCCCCAGTGGTAATTCAACGTTCAAGGGAAAGTGGTCACTTAGTAGTTCCTGAACAACCCGAGCCTCCCCCCTAATCTCCTGAGAGTTTAAAATACAGGCATAGTCAAGCAGTCCTCCCCTGATGTGAGTTGGCCCTAGAGACAGGTATCTGGATGATCTTGCAGGAACTGTAACCACTTGACCCCATTAGCATTAATACTACCCACTGTCCCAAGGCTGGTGTGCCGAGCATTAGGGTCCCCAATGACCAGTGAAGGATTTGTATAAATGCAGTCAGATAGATAATGAGAGTCGAAGCAGTTCCTGGATACATACAAATTAACTACAATAAATTCCCCTTCCCTTAAGCTTTCTCTGTTAAGTACCACGAGGGCAGTTTTCACTCCTGTAAGGTTATCACTTCCTTCAGATGAATGTTCTTGGTGTCACTGGAAATAAAAGCTTATACATGGTCACTCGGGGTCACTTGAGGTGAAGGTCTATATAATACTTGGTGAGTCTTGACTAATCAGGAAGAGTCATGGCCTCAGACTGGGGTCTGCCGCCTGTGGCCTGACGGTCGACAGCTCGAGCCAAACGTAGAGCACGATTCTTCCTTTTTCTTTCATCGTATGTCTGGAAAAGTATTATAATTGACTACTAATGATATTTATTCTGTTGGATTATTATGGAAGTTTATTGTGGTGAATTATTGTTAGATTTGAATTTATATTGAAGGTGATTTTGGTAAATTATTGAAGTTATTGTGGGAAATAAACATGGAGGGTCACTGTTTAGGGTTATTATGGAGGTTTATTCTTGAGGGTTATTGTGATGAATTATTATGAAGGAGTATTGTGCTTGATTATTATTGAGGGTTATTTTGGTGGTTTATTAAGAAGGATTATGGTGAGTTATGATTATGGAAGGTGATTGTTGTGTGTTATTAGAGAGAGTTATTGTTGATTATTATTATAGAGGTAATTGTTAAGTATTATTATTAATATATATATATATATATATATATATATATATATATATATATATATATATATATATATATATATATATATATATATATATATATATATATATATATATATATGGTTATTGTTGTGGATTACTCTTAAGGGTTATTGTGAAGGATTATTTTGATGATTATCCTGTTGGAAAATTATGGAGGATTATTGTTATAGATTATTATTTAGCGTTATCGTTGAGGATGATTATAAAGGGTTATTGTTGAATTTTATTATTAAAGGTTAATGTTCAAGTTTATTATTAAAGGTTAATGTTGAAGTTTATTATCAAAGGTTAATGTTGACTTTTTTTATTGAAGGTTAATGTTGAAGTTTATTATTAAAGGTTAATGTTGAGGTTTATTGTGGGGCTTATTTTGGTGGATTATGTTGTAGGTTTACTGTGCTGGATTATTAAGGAGGTAAGACGATGCTTGTTCAAGAACTAAACCCTGTGGTTCTCCACTAGTAACTCTCCTCCAGTCAGACACATTGTCTCTGATTAATGCCCTCATCAATCTGTCAGTTAGAACATTTTTCATCCATGACAGAAGTCTCCCTGTCACCCCGCTGGCATGTTCCAGGTTCCTGAACCGCCTCTTATGTGGGACTCTGTCAAAAGCCATTTTTTTTTTAGGTCCAGAGAAAGACAGTCAACCCAGGCACCGCTTTCCTATATTATCTCTGTGGCTCTATCTTAAAAAGTAAGTAGATTTGTTACACAGGAACAACCGGTTCGAAAATCATTTTTTTTTGTCCGTTATTATGTCATTACTCTCGAGGTGTTCAATCCATATAGCTTAAACTAGTTTTTCTAGTGTTTTGACTACCTCGCTTGTTAATGATACGGGTCAATAATTTAGAGGATCCTCTCGACTATTATTTTCATAGATTGGTACTATGTTTGCCTTTTCCATATATCTGCTAACATTCCTGTGCACAAGGATTTCTGAAATATTAATTGGAGTGAAATGTTCAGCTAAGTTGCACATTCTCGCAGCAAAGCCAACTGCTTTATTTCTTCCTAACCCTTTGAGTAATTTTTTCACTTTGTCTTGAGATACCTATGGGTGTACGGAACATCCCCTTCCCTCATTATTGTGGCCTGCTTGGCGTGTTGATACATGAAAGTCTCCAGAATGAAGCTTACAAATTTGATTGTCGAAATGTTCTCCGTTCTTGCTTCGTACGCCTCCCTGTCTATTGGTTTGTAGTTGAAGTTCCCAAGTACCAACAATCGTCATTTATCTTTTTCTGTTTTTATTATAATCTTTCTTATGACCGTCATGAGGCCCCTTTCGTTGTCAAAGAGTTCCTCCTTAGTCCGTGTGTTACTTGCTGATGGGATGGGTAACCTGGGATGACTCAGAGGTCATAACAATCGTGTCAGGAGTGATTGCTTTCATTCTTACCATAACAGGAGTGTTGTATTAAAATTTATCTGTTAAATACCATGAGGACAGTTTTCACTCCTGTAAGTTCTTGGTGTCACTGGAAATTAAAGCGTATACATGGTCTCTCGGGGTCACTTGAGGTGAAGGTCTATATAATACTTGGCGAGTCTTGACTAATTAGGAAGAGTCACGGCCTCAGAGTGAGGTCTGCCGACGATGGCCGGACAGTCATCCGCTCGAACACTAGACATGAGATACTCTTCCTTTTTCTTTTTTCAACCTATAAATATAAATTCCAAACACAGGAAATCAATTAATAAGTAAACACAAGGAGCTGTAACATGGTTCCATATTAAAAAAGAATCTCGTAATATTTCATATGGAAAAAAAATTATTTCATATTCAATAACAAAGAAACGGGTTGCAATATCACATACTGATGTTGAGAAAGATTATTACGAAAGATAAGTCGACCAAGCCAGAACTCTGCTGAATTTATGAAATGTTCTGGAATCCCCAAACTGGAGCCCAGTCATGGTTTTACAGGAAACCCGACCACACTCTGACCTTCGGTAATGACGCTCACACTCTTACAATAGACTCAGATCACAATGAAGTCAAAATGACGTGATATATCAATGAATATCATTTTGAGACAATGGAGTGACTTGAACTCCACAAGTCACTACATTACTCCAAAATTATTTTCATTGATATATAAAGATATTGTGATTTTAGTGTGATGTGTATTATTGTGAGGAATTTGTAAGAAAGGTTATTTTAGTATATAATTTTGAAAGTTAAAGTGGTGAATTATTATTAATAGTGTTAGTAGCAATTATTTAGAAGATTATTTCAGTAGATTATTTTGAAGGGTTATTGTGGAGCCATCTTCACGAACACTTCTTCCTTTTTCTAATTTCAATCTTTATATATTAATTCCAAACACAGGAAATTAATAAATAGGTAGACACAAGGAGCTGCAACACAGTCACATATTATAATTTTTTTCTCATAAAATTTCATATGGATAAGTATTATTTCTTTTTCAACAACAAAGAAACGGGTTGCATTAACACATACTGATGTTGGGAAAGACAATTACGAAAGATAAGTCGACCAAGCTAGAACTCTACTGAATTTAATGGTAGGTTGTGGCGTGCCCAAACCGGAGCCAAACCAGGGTTTTACAGCCAACCCGACCACACTCAGGCCTTTGGTAATGACGTTCACACTCTTACAATAGACTCAGATCACAATGAAATCACAATGACGTGATAAATCAATAAATATAGTTTTGAGGCAATGGAGTGATTTGAACTCCACAAGTCACTACATTACCTCAAAATTATTTCCATTGATATATGATGCTATTGTGATTTTACTACAATGAGGGGTAATGTGGTGAATTTTAATTAAGTGAGGGTTATTGTAGTAACTAATTTTGAAAGTTAAAGTGGCTAATTATTATTAATAGTGTTAGTGGTAATTATTTAGAAGGTTATTTTAGAAGATTATTTTAAAGGGTTATTGATGTGGATTAATTCCTAGAGATATTGTGGTTGATTATTATGGAGGTTTATTTTGGTGGATTATTACGGAGAGTTATTGTTGTAGATTATTGAGGAGGGCTATTGTTGTTTAATATAATTGAGGATTATTGTGGTGGCTTATTAAGAAGGGTTAATATGAGGAATTATTATAGTGAGTTATTGTGGGGGATTATTGTTGATATTTATTTTGGTTATTGTGGTTATTGTGTTGGATTATTATGGAGGATTATTCTCTTGTATTATTGTGGAGGGCATAATGAGAAGGGTTAATGTGGGGAATTATTATAGAGAGTTACTGTGGGGGATTATTATTGATATTTATTTTGGTGAATTAATATGGAGGGTTATTGTCAAATATCATGTAGGAGGTTATTGTAAGAAATTATATTTGTGATTTATTGCGGATAGTTATTATGGTGAGTTATTATGGATGATTATTAAGTGGATTATTATATTGCATATTATGGATTTTATTGGGGTGAATTATTATAATGAAAAATTTTGGTGGATCATTATAGAGGATTAGTCTTGAGGCTTATTATGAACAGTAGCTGTTGAAGATTACTATGAGAGGTAGTGTGGTGAATTTATATGAAAGGATATTGTGTTGGAATATTATGGAGAATTATTCTCTTGTATTATTGTGGAGGGGTTTTGGAGCCTTATTATGAAGGATTACTTTGGAGGATTTTTATTCAGGGTTATAGTGCTGGATTATTATTAAGGGTTATAGTTGAGGATTATTATGCACGGTTATTATTGTGGCTTATATCTGGAGAGTTATTTTTGTGATTATTCTGGAGAGTTATTTTGAATGAATATTGCGGAGGACTATTCATGTGGATTATTAGGTACATTTATTGTAGTAGATAATTATTGATGGTTATTATGAATAGTTATTATTATGGACATTTCTTCTGTGGGATTTTTATTTAGAGTTATTGTGTTGGATTACTATTTAGAGTTATTTTGTTGGATTATTATTTAGAGTTATTGTATTGGATTATTGTTTGGAGTTATTGTGTTGGATTATTACAAAACGTTATATTGGTAGATTAATATGGAGTATTATTTTTGAGGATTATATTAGAAGGCAGTTTTCGTGGATTATTAAGATAAGTTATTTGCGTGGATAATTTACAAATGAAATGTATTTGGAAGTGAAGTGGTGGAGGCAGACACCAAACAGTGTTACAAATGTAGATATTATGGAGCCCAATAGGCCCACAAACATGTGAATCAGCTGATTGACAGTTGAGAGGCGGGACCAAGGAGTAGATACTCAACCCCCCCCCCCCCGAATCACAACTACGTAAGTACAATATTCAAGACCGCTTGGTTGTCAGACAAGCAGCTCGACAGTATACATGACCACACTTGGTCGTCAGACAAGCAGCTCCACAGTATACATGACCACTTGGTTGCCACACAATCTAATTACAAAAAAAATATGACCATGTTCATTCAGGAGCAGCCACTCCACATGACCACGTGACTGTCAGTCCAGAGAGCTCTACAGTATACATGACTGTGTGATCACGTGGCTCCCTGACAATAAACTGGCTAAGTGATATCACGTGAAACTAGATATCCCATAATATCATGAACAGTGATTATGACTGATATCTTAATAAAAAGAGTAAATCCTTTGAGTGTGTATTAATGGTAATATAAGCAAACACACACACACGGGTGACCTCTGATGACCCAAAGGTCATAACAGTCGTGTCACGAGTGATCGTTCCATTCTTACCATAACAGGAGTGTTGTATTAGGATTTCTCTGCTAAGTACCATGAGGGCAGTTTTCACTCCTGTACGGTTATCACTTCCTTCAGATAAATGTTCATGGTGTGACTGTAAATTAAAACGCATACATGGTCTCTCGGGGTCACTTGAGGTGAAGGTCTATATAATACTTGGTGAGTCTTGACTAATTAGGAAGAGTCACGGTCTCAGAGTGGGGTCTGCCGCTGGTGGCCGGACGGTCGTCAGCTCGTGCCCAAAACGTGTTCAGTTCTTCCTTTTTGCTTTTTTCATCCTATGTCTGGAAAAGTATTTTAATGGATTACTATGTAGGATTATTATGAAAGTTTGTTGTGGTGAATTATTATTAGAAATCAATTATTATTGAAGGTGATTTTGGTAGATTATTGAAGCTATTGTGGGAAATAAACATGAAGGGTCATTGTTTAGGGTATTATGGAGGTTTTTGGTTGAGGATTATTATGTAGGGTTATTGTGATGAATTATTATGAAGGTGTATTGTGCTTGATTATTATTGAGGGTTATAGTGGTTTATTAACGAGGAATATTGTGGGTTATTATTATGGAGGGTGATTGTTGTATGGTATTAGAGTTATTGTTGATTATTATTATTATAAAAAAATTTGTTGAGTAGTAGTATTATTATATAGGGTTATTGTTGTGGATTACTATTAAGGTTTAATGTGAAGGATTATTTTGATGATTATTCTGTTGGAAAATTATGGAGGCATATTGTTATGGATTATTATGGAACGTTATTGTTGAGGATAATTATGAAGGGTTATTGTTGAAGTTTATTATTAAAGGTTACTGTTGAGGATTATTATGGGGGCTTATTTTCGTGGATTAATATTAAAGGTTACTTATTAAAAGTAATGCCAGAAAACTTACCCAGGTTTGTATTCCAGAACAACTTTTGGCAGGTGAAATCCGGATTTCTTGGCGTTCTCAGTTTCGATCAGTCTGTTTACCTATTTCACTCAGATTTCCCTCTCCATCCATCTCTCAATTCCCTCTCTTCCCTTCTTACCAGTTCCTCCCTCTATACCAGGCGAGTTAAATGTCCCTACCCTTTATCTTGGAGGAGACGGGGTTGAACATAATTTATCAGTTTTGTAAACATTGCTCGGAGGTACACTAGGCTCGGGTACTCCAATATAGAGGCGCCTTGTTCTCTTCAAATAGCTGGTGAGAGCTGACTCAATCATCAAGAACTTCATGTATCCTTTCACCGCTGATCATAGAAGGTGATTGGCGGTAGATAAGTGCCAGGTCCTTATTGGCCCTAGAGAGCCAGACCTCAGGCCTAGTTTTAAATGGTTGGCCGTAGCCAAATCATGGGAGGAGCCCTGGGGGCTGTACTAGATTGTGGGTGGCAATCCTTGCCACTGGTAAGTTGGTGAAACAAAATTTCTGTAGTGTGTTATGGGAGTGTATGGGGAATAGGGACTCGGGCCCGCATAAAAGGGGCTGACGGCAGCCATCTACATCTTGGCCTCAGTGCAGTTTAAGGTATTGTGCACTTGAGTATTCATGTCCTCAGTAGATATCCACTTTACCTCAAAGGATAATAGAGTAGAGTATATGTTCATTTGATTTCAATATGTGTTAAATTTATTTAATTTAAATAAAGTATAAAAATTTTTGATTGTTTAGTAATCTCGGTCCATTATGTACTTAAAGTTTTGCAGTTTTTCAATTGCGGTATATATATGTGTGGTTCTTGGAAACCCCCATGTTCTCCTCCATTTAATAGATATTAAAGTTGCCCTTGGATTTAAATAAACAAAGTAAATTAAACAAACTAATTACCAAGATTTATTACTACAGTACCTATTAGTAGGGAGTTCTTTGATTACTGATTCCTTGCCTTCCTGGGGGATCGGTGGTAGACACATTCAAGTATGGATGATCGGGAAGGTGGTGGCAGTGACTAATGAGTTGTTAATTATTAGTTTAAATTAATAACCAATATTCATGTAGTGTCCTCCTCATTTAATATTCAGCTTATATTCGTGGCAGTTCAGTAAAGGGGTCATACCGAACTGTAACAGTGATAATCTGGGGTATTGAGTGAAGAAGAAGGAGGTTAGGAAAGATTCATTCAAGACAAGTTTCAGGCGCCATTACAGCCCCTTGAGTAATTTTTTCACTTTGTCTGGAGATACCACAATTGTGTGCTCTGAAATTGGTATTTGGTCCAGCTCCCTGAAATCCTCATTTTGTACAAACACACTTTGGAACTGTTCATTTAGCATTTCACACATTTCTTTTTCCATTCTCAATTGTCATGTTCCCCGTTCTCAATCTTAGGATTTTATCCTTTACATGCAGCTTCCTATTAATTAATTTTAAAAAATGCCTGGATCTGTTTTATATTTGTCCGCTATTCATTTCTCAAAGTTCTTTTCTACCTCCTCACTGCTGTGTAATTGTTTCTTCCTTGCTTCTATTGCTGGTATGTTTGCAGGTATTGAACCAGTTCCGATATTGAACCAATTTTCTTACCTTGTCATCTTTAGCCCTATCACAATTTCTGTTGACCCAATCCTGTTTTCTGGTCCCACATTTCTGTTTTGGAATGAATGTTGTGGTTTTTCATAGTATATTTCGCAAAATTTGGAATACATTTCACTGACTTTCTTGCCTAGCAACAAGTCTGTCCATTTAAACTCATTAAAGAATTTTCTAAGTTCCCCACAGTGTTCTCTCTTGAAATCGAGTTTAATAACTGTTTCAATGTCCCAATTCAATTATAGAATATATCGCAAAGCATATTTAATTTACGACAGGACACGATCACTCTTTCCCAAGGGAGGGCGGTACTAGATGTCAAATATCTCTTCTTCTTCAAATATCTCTCTCATAACTATAATGAGGCCCCTCTCGTTTCTCATAGAGTTCCTCCTTTTTCTTGCTGGTGAGATGGGTGACCTGCGATGACCCAGAGGTCATAATAGTCGTGTCACGAGTGATCGCTTTCATTCTTACCATAACAGGAGTGTTGTATTAATATTTCTCTGTTAAGTACCATGAGGGCAGTTTTAACTCATGTAAGGTTATCGCTTCCTTCAAATGAATGTTCTTGGTGTCACTGGAAATTAAAGCGTATTCATAGTCTCTCGGGGTCACTTAAGGTGAAGGTCTATATAATACTTGGCGAGTCTTAACTAATAAGGAAGTGTCTCGGCCTCGGAGTGGGGTCTGCAGCCAGTGGCCGGACGTTCATCAGCTCGAGCACACTTCATGAACAATTCTTCCTTTTTCTAATTTCAACCTGTAAGTGTTATTTCCAAACCCAGGAAATCAATTAATAAGTAGTCACAAGGAGCTGGAACATGGTTCCATATTATAATTTTGTTCTCATAATATTTCATATGGAAAAGTATTATTTCTTATTCAAAAACAAAAAAAGGGTTGCAATAACACATACTGATGTTGAGAAAGATTATTACGAAACATAAGTCAACCAAGCCAGAACTCTACTGAATATAATGGAAGGTTCTGGAGGCCCCAAATCGGAGCCCAACCAGGGTTTTGCAGCCAACCCGACAACACTCAGGCCTTTGGTAATGACGTTCACACTCTTACAATAGACTCAGATAACAATGAACTTACAATCAGGTGATATATCAATGAATATCATTTTGAGACTCTCTCTCTTAGAGAATTTTAAGAGAGGGTTGTTGTAGTAAATAATTTTGAAAGTTAAAGTGGTGAATTATTAATAATAGTGTAAGTGGTAATTATTTAGAAGGTTATTTCAGAAGATTATTTTGAAGGGTTATTGTGGTGGGTTAATTAATAGCGTTATTGTGGTAGATTATTATTGAGGTTTATTTTGGTGGATTATTCTGCAAAGTTACTGTTATTAGTTATTATAACAGGTTGTTGAGGTGGATTATTACGGTGAGATATTGTTGTAGATTAATGAGGAGGGTTATTGTGGTTTAATATAATTGAAGATTATTGTAGTGGCTTATTGGGAAGAGTTACCAGGGGGAATTATTTTGGTTAGTTATTGTGGTGGATTATTGTTGATGGTTATTTTGGTGAATTAATATGGAGGGTTATTGTGAAATATCATGAAGGAGGTTATTGTAAGAAATTACTATGGTGAGTTATTGTGGATGGTTATAATTGTGAGTTATTGTGGATGATTATTAAGAGGAATATTATATTGCGTAATTATGGATTTTATTGGTGTGAATGTTTAAGAGGAAAAATTTTGGTGGATTATTATAGAGGGTTATTCTTGAGGCTTATTATGCCGGTAATTGTTGAAGATTACTATGGAGAGGTATTGTGGTGCATTCCTTTGAATGGTTATTGAGATGGATTATTATGAGGTTTATTCCATAGTATTATTGTGGATGTTTTTTTTTGGAGGATTGTTATAAAGGATTCGTCTGCTGGGTTATTTTTGAGGGTTATAGTGCTGGATTATTTAAAAGGGTTATTGTTGAGGATTTTTATGGACGGATATTATTGTAGCTTATATCTGGAGAGTTATTTTATTGATTATTCTGGAGGGCTATTTTAATTGACTATTGCGGAGGGTTATTGTTGTGGATTGTTAGGAACGCTTATTGTAGTAGATAATTATTGATGGTTATTATGAATAATTATTATGGTCATTTATTGTGTTGGATTAATATTTAGATTTATTGCGAGGTATTACTTGCTTTGCATGTGAGAGACCCCGGGCTCGATCCCCGACACCTCCAAGTATCGTCTGCCAGAAACGCTATGCCTAATTGTGGCTTTAGGTTTTGTATGTACTAACTCTATCTATAAATCCATCAATGTTTGTATCTCACCTTGTATGTATGTACTTTACCTGAATAAACATTTAATTTTGATTTGATTTGACATTTTATTGTGTTGGATTATTATTTACAGTTATTGTGTTGGATTATTACAGAATATAATTTTGGTTGATTATTTTGTAGTATAATTTTGGGGGGATTATTGTGGAGGACTATTTTCTTAGATTATTATGATAAGCTATTTGCGTGAATTATTTAAAAATGATGAAGTGATGTGGTGGAGGCAGACTCCAAACAGAGCAACAAATGTAGATATGATAGAGCCAAATAGGCTCTTGAACATGTGAATCTGCTGATTGACAGTTGAGATGCGGGAACAAAGAGCAAAAGCTCAACTCCCGCTGTCACACCTAAGTAAGTACAATATACTTCATCACTTGGTCGTCAGAAGATAGTTCCACAGTATACATGACCATTTGGTTGTCAGACAAGCAGCTCCATAGTATGCATGACGACTTGGTTGTCAGACAAGCAGCTCCATAGTATACATGACCACTTGGTTGTCAGACAAGCAGTTCCAAAGTATACATGACTAGTTGGTTGTTAGACAAGCAGCTCCACAGTATACATGACCACTTGGTTGTCAGACAACTAGCTCCACAGTATACATGACCATTTGGTTGTCAGACAAGCAGCTCCACAGTATACATGACCATTTGGTTGTCAGACAAGCAGCTCCACAGTATACATGACCACTTGGTCGTTAGACAAGCAGCTCTATAGTATACATGACCGACCAAATACGACCTATATGACCGACCTATAGTATACGTCTGACGACCAAATGACGTCCATTTGGTCGTCAGACAAGCAGCTCCACAGTATACATGACCACTTGTTTACCACACAAGCTAATTACAAAAACATATGACCTTGTTGATGCAGGAGCAGCATCTCCACATGACCACGTGACTGTCAGTCCAGAGAGCTCTACAGTATACATGACTGTGTGATCACGTGACTCCCTGACAATAAACTGGCTAAGTGATATCAGGTGAAACTAAATATCACGTAATATTATGAACAGTGATTATGACGAATATCTTAATAAAAAGAGTAAATCCTTTGAATGTGGATTAATGGTAATATAAGTAAACAAACACAAGGGTGTCCTTTGATTACCCAGAGATCGTAGCAGTCGTGTCACGAGTCATGTCACGAGATTCTTACCAAGGGCAGCTTTCATTCCTGTAAGGTTATCAATACAGAATACATACAGAAATAAATACAAAATATGCGGTCATATTCAATGAAATATATATATATATATATATATATATATATATATATATATATATGTATATATATATATATATATATATATATATATATATATATATATATATATATATATATATATATATATATATATATATATGTCGTACCTAGTAGCCAGAGCGCACTTCTCAGCCTACTATGCTAGGCCCGATTTGCCTAATAAGCCAGGTTTTCATGAATTAATTGTTTTTCGACTACCTAACCTACCTAACCTAACCTAACCTAACTTTTTCGACTACATAACCAAACCTAACCTATAAAGATAGGTTAGGTTAGGTTAGGTAGGGTTGGTTAGGTTCGGTCATATATCTACGTTAATTTTACCTCCAATAAAAAATAATTGAAACATACATAATGAAATGGGTAGCTTTATCATTTTATAAGAAAAAAATTAGAGAAAATATATTAATTCAGGAAAACTTGGCTTATTAGGCAAATCGGGCCTTGCATAGTTGGCCAAAAAGTGCGTTCTGGCTATTAGTACGACATATATATATATATATATATATATATATATATATATATATATATATATATATATATATATATATATATATACATATATATATATATATATATATATATATATATATATATATATATATATATATATATATATATCTATACTCAGTAGGGTAAGGCAGGTCCTAGTCAACAACGGCTTCTCCGATGGTTTCGTGGAAGACATCATAAGAAGGAAAGTGAAACGCCATGCAACCTCTGAAGAGACAACTAACACAACACCTATACCCCCTATTAGACTATTTTACATGAACTTCTTTTCCACAGCCCATAAAACGGAGGAAAGCAGCTCGATAGCAGGCGGCTCGACGTCTGCGAGGCACTACACATCAAGAAGTCAACACCAGCAATCAACAGCCAATTAATGCACAACTATATTCTACCCACTTCAAGACTCCGCTCCAATATAGAAGCATCAAGTAATATGGGCCAATAAAAATAGGCCTTCTGCAGTTACCTACTTTTAATACCTGTTTGAAATTTCATTGTTTCGTGTTCTGTCTTGTGTTAAAAGTTTATTTTCACCTCATCCGAAACTATTGTAACATGTCACTTCACCCAAATGTAGGTATAAAAACTCGAAAGATGTTTAAGCTCTATTCAGTTAAAGTTGTGTGTGTGTATGTAAACTAAAGTCTTTGAAAATGTAATAAGTTTTACGAAACGCGCTCAAGTGTCGCGTCAGACTAGAAATGAAAATGAATTTTGGAGAATTGATTTTTGAATTACCATCAACAGTGAAAAGTAATAGTAATCCACAACAATAACCCTATATAATAATACTACTACTCAACAATTATTTTTATAATAATAATAATCAACAATAACTCTAATACCATATAACAATCACGCTTCATAATAATAATCCACAATATTCCTCCTTAATAAACCACCAAAACAACCCTCAATAATAATCAAGCACAATACACCTTCATAATAATTCATCACAATAAACCTACATAATAACCCTCAACCAAAAACCTCCATAATATCCTAAACAATGACCCATCATGTTTATTTCCCAAAATAGCTTCAATAATCTACCAAAATCACCTTCAATAATAATTGATTTCTAGTAATAATTCACCACAACAAACTTTCATAATTATCCAACAGAATAATCCTACATAGTAATCCATTAAAATACTTTTCCAGACATAGGATGAAAAAAGCAAAAAGGAAGAACTGAACACGTTTTGGGCACGAGCTGACGACCGTCCGGCCACCGGCGGCAGACCCCACTCTGAGGCCGTGACTCTTCCTAATTAGTCAAGACCCACCAAGTATTATATAGACCTTCACCTTAAGTGACCCCGAGAGACCATGTATGCGTTTTAATTTACAGTCACACCATGAACATTCATCTGAAGGAAGTGATAACCTTACAGGAGTGAAAACTGCCCTAATGGTACTTAACAGAGAAATCCTAATACAACACTCCTGTTTTGTTAAGAATGGAACGATCACTCGTGACACGACTGTTATGACCTCTGGGTCATCAGAGGTCACCCGTGTGTGTGTTTATTTATATTACCATTAATTCACATTCAAAAGGATTTACTCTTTTTATTAAGAGATCAGTCATAATCACTGTTCATGATATTACGGGATATCTAGTTTCACGTGATATCTATTAGCCAGTTTATTGTCAGGGAGTCACGTGATCACATTGTCATGTATACTGTAGAGCTCTCTGGACTGACAGCCACGTGGTCATGTGGAGTGGCTGCTCCTGAATCAACAAGGTCAATTTTTTTTGTAATTAGCTTGTGTGGCAACTAAGTGGTCATGTATACTATGGAGCTGCTTATCTGACGACCAAGTGTGGTCATGTGTACTGTCGAGCTGCTTGTCTGACAACCAAGCGGTCTTGTATACTGTACTTACGTAGTTGTGATTCGGGGGGGGGGGGGTGAGTATCTACTCCTTGGTCCCGCCTCTCAACTGTCAATCAGCTGATTCACATGTTTGTGGGCCTATTGGGCTCCATAATATGTACATTTGTAACTCTGGAGTCTGCCTCCACCACATCACTTCCAAATGCATTCCATTTGTAAATTATCCACGCAAATAACTTATCTTAATAATCCACGAAAATAGCCCTCTAATATAATCCTCGAAAATAATATTCCATATTAATCTACCAAAATAACGTTTTGTAATAATCCAACACAATAACTCTAAATAATAATCCAATATAATAACTCTAAATAATAATCTAACACAATAACTCTAAATAAAAATCCAACACAAGATATGTCCATAATAATTATTCATGAAAACCATCAATAATTATCTACTACAATAAACGTACCTAATAATCCACAACAAAAATCCTCCGCAATTTTCAACCAAAATAGCTCTCCAGAATAATCACAAAAATAACTCTCCTGATATCAGCAACAATAATAACCGTCCATAATAATCCTTAACTACAACCCTTTATAATAATCCAGTACTATAACCCTCAATAAAAATCCACCAAAGTAATCCTTCATAATAAGGCTCCAAAACCCCTTTCACAATAATATAATAGAATAACCCTCCATAATAATCCATTACAATAATCTTTAATAAGAATTCAGCACATTACCTCTCCTAGTAATTTTCAAGAGTTACTACTCAAAATAAGCCTCAAGATTTACCCTCTTTAATAATCCACCAAAATTTTTCCTCATAATTATTCACCCCAATAAAATCCATAATTATGCAATATAATAAGCCTCTTAATAATCATCCACAATATCTCACAATAGTAATGTCTTACAATAACCTCCTTCATGATATTTCCCAATAACCCTCCATATTAATTCACCAAAATAACCATCAACAATTATCCACCACAGTAACTCTTCATAATAATTCCCCATATTTACCCTTCCTAGTAAGCCTCTACAATATCCTCAATTAAATTAAACCACAATATCCCTTGTGGTTGATTCACACTGGCCTATCAGCAGCTTGTGATGATAGGCCAGTGTGAATGAGGCAGGGAAGAGAAGCCTCCACCTCCGCTGACCCTCACCTTCCTGACATCGTTCTGTCCGTTCGTCGACACTGGTTTGATCAGTCTCGGAGTAGTTCTTCATTCTCTTGTCGTTTGTGTTATGAGTACTATCACTGTCAACACTACGCCTTACATCCTGTCTTCTCCGTTTCTTCTGTTGCCTGGTTAGAAGTTTTTGAAGCTCACCCTCCTCGATTGACTGGCTGCTTTCTGAGTCCATGTTAATATTGCCGTGGGAACTAGCCAGTTCTTCTGGTGACCGAATCTCCATCTCAGTACCCAGCATGAGGGGAGATGTGTAGAAGGCGATTGATACTAGTCAGTCTCCTTATGTGTAGACTGAGCTAAACACCAACACTAAACTCACCCCTAGTCGCGGAGCAGGTACTTCTTAACCCGACCGCGTCTCAGGTAAGACTGTGAGGGTTATTGTAGTAAATTATTTTGAAAGTTAAAGTGGTGAATTATTATTAATAGTGTTAGTGGTAATTTTATAGAAGGTTATTTCAGAAGATTATTTTGAAGGGTTATTGTGGTGGATTCATTCCGAGAGTTATTGTTGTAGATTATTGTGGAGGGTTATTGTGGTTTAATATAATTGAGGATTATTGTAGTGGCTTATTAGGAAGGTTTAATGTGGGGACTTATTATGGAGAGTTATTGTGGGGGATTATTGTTGATGGGTATTTTGGTGAATTAATATGGAGGGTTATTGTGAAATATCATGAAGGAGGTTATTGTAAGAAATTATTATATTGAGTTATTGCAGATGGTTATTATGGTGAGTTATTGTGGATGATTATTAATACGATTATTATATTGCATAATTATGGATTTTATTGGGATGAATAATTATGAGGAAAAATTTGGGTGGATTATTATAGAGGTTTATTCTTGAGGCTTATTATGAAAGGTTACTGTTGAAGATTACTATGGAGAGGTATTGTGGTGGATTCCTATGAAAGGTTATTGTGATGGATTATCATGGAGGATTATTCCCTTGTAAGTTATTTTAGGCTTATTATGAAGGATTACATTGGTAGGTTATTATTGAGGGTTATAGTTCTGGATAATTAAAAAGGGTTATTGTTGAGAATTATTATTGACGGTTATTATTGTGGCTTATATCTGGAGTTATTTCTGTGATTAATGTTGAAGGCTATTTTGGTTGATTATTGCGGAGGGTTATTGTTGTGGATTATTAGGTACGTTTATTGTAGTAGATAATATTGATAATTATTATGAATAATTATTATGGACATTTATTGTGTAGGATTATTATTTAGAGTTATTGTGTTGGATTATTATTTAGAGTTATTGTGTTGGATGATTATTTAGAGTTATTTTATTGGTGTATTATTTAGAGTTATTGTGATGGATTATTATTTAGAGTTATATTGTTGGATTTTTATTTAGAGGTATTGTGTTGGATTATTGCAAAGCGGTATTGTGTTGGATTATTACAAAACGTTATTGTGTTGGATTATTACAAAACGTTATTGTGTTGGATTATTACAAAACGTTATTTTGGTGAATTAATATGGAGTATTATTTTTGTGGATTATTGTGGAGGGCTATTTTCCTGGATTATTAAGATAAATTATTTGCATGGATTATTTACAAATGGAATGCATTTGGAAGTTATGTTTTGGAGGCAGACTCCATACAGTTACAATTGAAGATATTATGGAGCCCAATAAGCCCAGAATCATGTGAATCAGTTGATTGAGAGTTGAGATGTGGGACTAAAGATCAGATGCTTAGTTCCCCCTGCAATCACAACTACGTAAGTACAATATACAAGATCGCTTGGTCGTCAGACAAGCAGCTCCTCTGTATACATGAATATGTGATCACGTCGCTGTATGACAATTACTGTCCACGAGATATCTACTACGTTTATGACTGATTTTTTAATAAAAAAGTAAATCCTTCGAATGTTGATTAATGGTAATATAAGTAAACACACACACGGGTGACCTCTGATGACCCAGAGGTAATAACAGTAGTGTCACGAGTGATCACTTTCATTCCTACCATAAAATGAGTGTTGTATTAAGATTTCTCTGTTAATTACCATGAGGACAGTTTTCATTCCTGTAAGGTTATCACTTCCCTCAGATGAATGTTCTTGGTTTCACTGGAAATTAAAGCATATACATGGTGTCTCGGGGTCTCTTGAGTTGAAGGTCTATATAATATTTAGTGGGTCTTGACTAATTAGGAAGAGTCACGGCCTCAGAGTGCGGTCTGCCGCCGGTAGCCGGACGGTCGTCAGCTCGAGCCCACGTCATGTAGACCTCTTCTTTTTTCATCCTATTAATATAAATTCCAAACAAAGGAAATCAATTAATAAGTAGACACAAGGAGCTTCAACAGGGTTCCATATAATAAGGTTTTTCTCATAATATTTCGTATGGAAAAAGTATTATTTCCTTTTCAATAACAAAGAAACGAGTTGCAATAACACATACTGGTGTTGAGAAAAATTACTACGAAAGATAAACCGACCAAGCCAAAACTCTACTGAATTTAAAGAAAGGTTCTGAAGGCCCCAAACCGGAAACCAACCAGGGTTTTGCAGCCATCCTGACCACACTCTGACCTTCGGTAATGACGTTCACACTCTTACAATAGACTCAGATCACAATGAAATCACAAAGACGAGATATATCAATGAATATCATTATGAGACAATGGAGTGACTTGAACTCCACAAGTCACTTCATTTCCCCAAAATTATTTCCATATTTAGAGAGGGTTATTGTAGTAAATAATTTTGAAAGTTAAAGTGGTGAATTATTATTATTAGTGTTAGTGGTAATTTTTTAGAAGGTTATATCAGAAGATTAATTTGAAGGATTATTGTGGAGAATTAATTACGAGAGTTATTTTTTAGGTTATTGTGGAGGGTTATTGTGGTTTAATATAATTGAGGATTATTGTAGTGGCTTATTAGGAAGGGTTAATGTGGGGACTTATTATGGAGTGTTATTGTTGGGGATTATTGTTGATGGGTTTTTGGTGAATTATTATGGAGGGTTATTGTGAAATATAATAGAGGAGGTTATTGTGAGAAATTATTATTGTGAGTTATTGCAGATGGTTATTATGGTGAGTTATTGTGGATGATTATTAAGAGGATTATTATATTGCATAATTATGGATTTTATTGGGATGAATAATTATGAGGAAAAATTTTGGTGGATTATTATAGAGGGTTATTCTTGAGGCTTATTATGAATGGTTACTGTTGAAGATTACTATGGAGAGGTATTGTGGTGGATTCCTATGAATGATTATTGTGATGGATTATCATGGAGGATTATTCCCTTGTAAGTTTTTTTAGGCTTATTATGAAGGATTACTTTGGTAGGTTATTATTGAGGGTTATAATGCTGGATTATTTAAAAGGGTTATTGTTGAGAATTATTATTGACGGTTATTATTGTGGCTTTTATCTGGAGAGATATTTTTGTAATTATTGTTGAGGGCTATTTTGGTTGACTATAGCGGAGGGTTATTGTTGTGGATTATTAGGTACGTTTATTGTAGTAGATAATTATTGATGGTTATTATGAGTAATTATTATGGACATTTATTGTGTAGGATTATTATTTAGCGTTATTGTGTTGGATTATTATTTAGAGTTATTGTGTTGGATAATTATTTAGAGTTATTTTATTGGATTATTATTTAGAGTTATTGTGATGGATTATTATTTAGATTTATATTGTTGGATTATTATTTAGAATTATTGTGTTGGATTATTACAAAACGTTATTGTGTTGGATTATTACAAAACGTTATTTTTGTGAATTAAAATGGAATATTATTTGTGTGGATTATTGTGGAGGGCTCTTTTCGTGGATTATTAAGATAAATTATTTGCGTGGATTCCTTACAAATGGAATGCATTTGGAAGTTATGTTATGGAGGCAGACTCCATACAGTTACAAAAGTAGATATTATGGAGCCCAATAGCCCCAGAATCATGTGAATCAGTTGACTGACAGTTGAGATGTGGTACTAAAGAGCAGATCCTCAACCCCCCGGCAATCACAACTAGGTAAGTACAATATACAAGATCGCATGGTTGTCAGACAAGCAGCTCCACTATATACATGACTATGTGATCACGTGGCTGTATGACAATTACTGTCCACGAGATATCTACTACGTTTATGTCTGATTTCTTAATAAAAAAGTAAATCCTTCTAATGTTGATTAATGGTAATATAAGTAAACACACACAGGGTGACCTCTGATGACCCAGAGGTCATAACAGTCGGGTCACGAGTGATCATTTTCATTACTACCATAACAGGAGTGTTGTATTAAGATTTCTCTGTTAATTACCATGAGGGCAGTTTTCACTCCTGTAAGGTTATCACTTCCTTCAGATGAATGTTCTTGGTGTCACTGGAAATTCAAAAATATACATGGTCTCTCGGGGACCCTTGAGGTGACGGTTTATATAATACTTGGTGAGTCTTGATTAATCAGGAAGAGTCCCGGTCTCAGAGTGGGTTCTGCCACCGTTGGCCAGACGGTCGACAGCTCGAGCCCAAACAAGTGTACAATACTTCCTTTTTGTTTTTTTTCATCCTATGTCTGGAAAAGTATTATAATAGATTACTTTGGAGGCTTATTCTGTTGGATTATTATGGAAGTTTATTGTGGTGAAATATTAGAATTGTATTGTTGTTGAAGGTGATTTTGGTAGATTATTGAAATTATTGTGGGAAATAAACATGGAGGGTCTTTGTTTAGGGTTATTGTGGAGGTTTATTGTTAAGGGTTAATATATAGGGTTATTGTGATGGATTATTATGAAGAAGTATTGTGCTTGATTATTATTGAGGGTTATTTTAGTGGTTTAATACGTTGGAATATTGCGGGTTATTATTATGGAGGGGTGATTATTGTGTGTTATTAGAGAGAATAATTTTTGATTATTATTATTATTCTGTATGCAAATTTTGGAGACTTAATGTTATGGATTATTATTTAAAGTTATTGTTGAGGATGATTATGAAAGGTTATTGTTGAAGTTTATTATTAAAGATTAATGTTAAAGATTATTATTGGGACTTATTGTCGTGGATTAAGTTGTAGGTTTACTGTGCTGGATAATTATGGAGGTTAGACGATGCTTGTTCAAAAACTAAACCCTGTGGTTCTCCACTAGTAACTCTCCTCCAGTCAGATACATTGTCTCTGATTACTGTCCTCATCTGTCTGTCAGTTAGAACATTTTTCATCCTTGTCAGAAGTCTCCCTGTCACCCCGCCGGCATGTTTCAGATTCCAGAATCGCCTCTTATGTGGGACTCTGTCAAAAGCCATTTTTTTAGGTCCAGAGAGACACAGTCAACCCAGGCACCACTTTCCTGTATTATCTGTGTGGCTCTATCAAAAAAAGTAAGTAGATTTGTTATACAGGATCATCCGGTTCGAAAACCATTGTTTCTCTCCGTTATTATGTCATTAATCTCGAAGTGATTAATCCATTTACCTTTAACTATTTTTTCTAGGGTTTTAACTACTTCGCTTGTAAGTAATACGAGTCTTTAATTTATAGGATCCTCTCGACTATCATTTTTATAGATTGGTACTATGTTTATCTTTTTCCATATATCTGCTAAGATTCCTGTGCACAAGGATATCTGAAATATTAATTGGAGTGGAATGCTCAGCTCAGTTGCACTTTCTCGCAGCAAGTCAACTGCTTTATTTCTTCCTAGCCCCTTGAGTAATTTTTTCACTTTGTCTTGAGATACCTCAATTGCGTGCTCTGGAATTGTTTTTTGGTCCGTCTCTCTGAAATCCTCATTTGTGTACAAACACTTTTGAACTGTTCATTTAGAATTTCACACATGTCTTTTTCCATTCTCAATTGTCCTGTTCCCCGTTCTCACTCTCTGGAGTTTATCCTTTTGTTATGGACCCGAGCCCAGCGTCCGAGCACGGAGCAGTGACGACCGCGCCATCTGTGGGTCAGCTCCCGAAACCCCCTCCAAATGGACGACGCCATCTAGTGAGGACGAGATATACTGGCCTCAAGGGCTAGTTTCCCGTCCTGATCAGCTCATAACACTAGCCGCTGCTGACTTCTGGTGAGGTGGTGCTTAGACAGCAACGCCATCTATGGAGTGGATAGGTGGGCGTTTGTGTCTAAGCCTGTAAGTGACGTGCCCTAGAGTGTCCCTATTACTGATGACGTGTCTGATTACAGAGTCGACCTGGGACTGCTGAATCGGATGGTGGATCAGTCTACCCAAGGCAGCCGTAGAGTCTCCAAGTATTAGCTGCAGAAGTTGTGAGTCACCCCCCCCCCGGATGAACACTGTTGTGTTAGCCTGCCTGTGACGTGGCAGTTGAGGAATTGTCGTACCCGGGGCTGACTCGTGGAGAAGAATAGCCACTGGGGTGTTATGGTGAGGAGAGTGATCTGTGGAATCACACGAGGCTCCTGCCTAGGGCTAGCAACCCTAGTATCGGTCGTGGAGTGGCCTACGCAGCGTATCTGATTGGAACCTGCCAGCTACAGGCTGGATTTGTGGTTGACGGCCTCCACGATGGTGCACCCAGTGGGATTGTGTTTTGGCTGGCCTGTGGCCGGGGTAGACTCGCTAAGAGAATCTAAGCATTCGTCGAAAGGCCACACGAAGAGAACCAGGGCTACTCGTCTTGAGCACCGTTAAGCAGAGCATCCTGTGTCTTCGGAGGAAGACAAGTGATTGTAAATACGTGTAGTTATAGTAACAGCGTGTGACTGTTTATATATTTATTTATTGGTGGTGGTGAATATATATTTATTTCTAAGCAGTTTTATCCCTTCCCCTTTAATTTACTTGCATTACGGAGCACACCCCTTGAAAGCCACTACTAGCTTGGGGCCGGATACCTAAACTCTACTAACATCAGAGAAAGAACCCAGTTGCGACTCTAGAGGGCCGTAACTCCTTTACATGCAGCTTGCTTTTAATTAATTTAAAAAAATGCCTGGATCTGTTTTATATTTGTCCGCTATACCTTTCCCAAAGTTCTTTTCTGCCTCCTCAACGCTGTGTAAATGTTTCTCCCCTGCTTGTATTGCTGGTATGTTTGCAGGTATTGAACCTGTTCCGATATTGAACCAATTTTCTTACCCTGTCTTCTCGGGCCCTATCATAATTAATGTTAAACCAATCCTATTTTCATGTCCTGCATCTCTGTTTTGATATAAATGTTGTGTTCCTTCATCGTATATTTCGCAAAGTTTGGAATACATTTCACTTACTTCCTTGCCTAGCAACAAGTCTGTCCATTTAAACACATTAAAGAATTTTCTAAGTTCCCCACAGTGTTCTTTCTTGAAATCGAGTTTAATAACTGTCTCAATGTCCCAATTCTATTATAGTATATATCGCAAAGCATATTTAATTTACGACAGGACACGATCACTCTTTCCCAAGGGAGGGCGGTACTAGATGTCAAATATCTCTTCTTCTTTCCTGATGCATATTATATCCAGTATCGAAGGTACATCCTCTTCCCTCATTCTCGTGGCCTGCTTGACGTGTTAATACATGAATGTCTCCAGAATGAGGCTTAAAAATTTGGATTGTCGAAATGTTCTCCGGTCTTCCTTCGTACGCCTCCCTAGTCTATTGCTTTCAAATTGAAGTCCCCGAGGACCAACAATCGTCATTTATCTTTATCTGTTTTTACTATAATCTCTCTTATGACCATCATGAGGCCCCTCTCGTTTGTCACACAGTTCCTCCTTTGTCCGTGTGTTGCTTGCTTGTGGGATGGGTGACCTGTGATCACCAAGAGGTCATAACAATCGTGTCAGGAGTGATCGCTTTCATTCTTACCATAACAGGAGTGTTGTATTAAGATTTCTCTGTTAAGTACCATGAGGGCAATTTTCACTCCTGTAAGGTTATCATTTCCTTCAGATGAATGTTCTTGGTGTCACTGGAAATTAAAGCGTATACATAGTCTCTCGGGGGCCATTGAGGTGAAGGTCTACATAATACTTGGTGAGTCTTGACTAATTAGGAAGAGTCACTGCTTTAGAGTGGGGTCTGCCGCCGGTGACCTGACGTTCATCAGCACGAGCCCTATTCATGAGATTCTCTTCGTTTTTATTTTTTTAACCTATTAATATAATTTCCAAACACAGGAAATCAATTAATAAGTAAACACAAGGAGCTGCAACATGGTTCCATTATTAAAAAAAATTCTCGTAATATTTCATATGGAAAAACTATTATTTCTTATTCAATAACAATGAAATGGGTTGCAATAACACATACTGATGTTGAGAAAGATTTTTACGAAAGATACGTCGACCAAAGCTGAATGCTGAATTTAATGGAAGGTTCTGGAATCCCCAAACCGGAGCCCAACTAGGGTTTTGCAGACAACCCGACAACACTCAGGCCTTCGGTAACGACGTTCACACTCTTACAATAGACTCAGATCAGAATGAAATCATAACGACGTGATATATCAATGAATATCATTTAGAGACAATGGAGTGACTTGAACTTCACAAGTCACTACATTACTCCAAAATTATTTTCATTGCTATATAACGATAATGTGATTGTACTGCAATTATGATTATTATGATTAATTTTATGGGAAGGTTTTTGTAGTAAATAATTTTGAAAGTTAAAGTCGTGAATTATTATTAATAGTGTTAGTGGCAATTATTTAGAAGATTATTTCTGAAGATTATTTTGAGGGGTTATTGTGGTGGATTAATTCCTAGTTATTGTGGTTGATTATTATTGAGGTTTATTTTATGAGGATTATTCTGGAAAGTTATTGTTATTGGTTATTATAACAGATTATTGTGGTAGATTATTACGGAGAGTTATTGTTGTAGATTATTGAGGAGGGTTATTGGGGTTTAATGTAATTGAGGATTATTGTAGTGGCTTATTAGGAAGGGTTAATGTTGGGAATTATAATGAAGAGTTATAGTGGTGGATTATTGTTGATGGATATTTTGGTGAATTAATATGGAAGGTTATTGCAGAATATCATGCAGGAGGTTATTGTAAGAAATTTTTATGGGGAGTTATTGTGGATGATTATTAAGAGGATTATTATATTGCATAATTATGGATTTTATATTGGTGAATTATTATGAGGAGAAATTTGGGTGGATTATTATAGAGGATTAATCTTGAGGCTTATTATGAACTGGTAACTGTTGAAGATAACTATGAAGAGGTAATTGTAGGTGAATTCCTGTGAAAGGTTATTGTGATGGATTATTATTGAGGATTATTCTCTTGTATTATTATGGAGTTTTTTGGAGGATTATTAGGAAGGATTTCTTTGCTGGGTTATTATTGAGGGTTATAGTGCTGGATTATTAAAAGGGTTATTGGTGAGGATTATTATGGACGGTTAATTATTGTGGTTTATATCTGGAGAGTTATTTGTGTGATTATTCTGGAGTGCTATTTTGGTTGACTATTGCGAAGGGTTATTGTTGTGGATCATTAGGCACGTTTATTGTAATAGATAATTATTGATGGTTATTAATAATAATTATTATTGACATTTCTTGCGTTTGATTATTATTTAGAGTTATTGTGTTGGATTATTATTTAGAGTTATTGTGTTGGATTATTATGTAGAGTTATTGTGTTGGATTATTATTTAGAGTTATTGTGTTGGATTATTACAAAACGTTATTTTGGTGGAATAATATGGAGTAGTGTTGTTGTGGATTATTGTGGAGGACTATTTTCTTTGATTATTACGATAAGTTATTTGCGTAGATTATTTACAAATAATCTTTTGTAATGTTACAAATAATATATTTTGGTGGATTTGGTGCATTTGGAAGTGACGTGGTGGATGCAGACTCTATACAGTTACAAATGTTGATATGATGGAACCCAGTTTTCCCACAAACATGTGAATCAGCTGATTTAAAGTTGAGATGCGGGACCAAAGAGCAGAAGCTCAACCCCCGCTATCACAACTTGGAAAGTACAATATCACTTGGCTGTCAGACAAGCAGCTCCACAGTATACATGACCATTTGCTGGTCAGACATGCTAATTACAAAAACTTATGATTTCTTGTCCCCTAACTCCCCTTGCCACTTCGGGGGGCCATAGGGTGTTTATGTAGCTTCAGGGCACCAATCCCCCCAGCCACAGGGCATGGCGAGAAGGCACCCCTTAAGCATACATAATACCCAATCAAAACACAAACTAAAATACACATAAATGGCAGATCTCATCACAACCCACAAGAGTTAAGATGATACTAATAACACACAATAACAACCTGAAAAACAAACAAACATTAAATGGAAAATTCTTTTGTATTTGATTTTTTCTTATATGGGACACAGCACACACAGGTAGGGGTGCACAGTATATTATTAAAAAAGGACTAACGCTGAAGGCCAAAACAGCAAGCTGCCTAAGTGGCAAGATTGATGACTTGACGTCGGCTTACATGAAAAACTAGACATAGTGGAAGCTTTTAACAAGGCCCCGGAGCGGGAGGGATATCCATGTATGCACATGGGGGTCCCTCCGGCTGCCTTGATCCTTATGCACCCTGTGCACGGTGATCCTGGGACTAAGTTGGTCTGCCCCTAGATGTGGTCTTGGACCATATTCTGTAGATGGAATATGTCCAGGTCAGGGCCTTCACAGAGCAAATCTCAAGGTCGCTCTTGGTGAGACCCATGTCCAGTAGGCCACACGCACTCTCCTTGCACCATCCTCTCCTCCAATTAAGGGTTATTGAAGAGGCGGATGCTGTGTGCTTTCAGGTATATTCCCTGACCTTTTGAAGGATCTCTGGGGTGCCGTACTTGTCGCACTTGCTCTGATGTGGACGGAAGAGTGGGAAGTTATCAGCATGAGACCTGGGTGTCTAATATAAAGGCCTCATTACCTTTGCAAGCTATGATGTCGGGCTTACAGAAGGTCCCTCCATCCGGTATACGGACTTCGCGTTCCACCTCGAAACCTCTTTGCCGCAGGCGGCCAGCTACGAACCGGGTGATATCGTCATGACGTTTCACCCGAGCCCCATGTGTCTTGTGGCACGCCTGGAATATGTGGCCCAGGATTCCTGGCTTCCGACAAGCATCGCAGAGACCAGAAGCCTCGGGTCTACCCCTAGCTGCTCTAGATGGCGTGGCTACAGCGTTTGCCCTAATCTGAATGGCGTGAGCAAAATCTCCTCCGCTTAGCAACGGGTACTGGACGCGACCCACTTGTGGCAAGATGGAACCTCACAAGATGATGCGAGGCCGGCACCGTCGACCATGCTGTACAGTTTTGCTTTCCACTTCCTAGAGCGCTCAGTCGTTCTGTTAGAAGGGGTTCCGGCGGCCGTGGTCGGGTCTACCCATCGACGCATTCGCGTTTGGAACGTGGGTAGGAGAGCCGCTGCCACTACCACTGGATCCTTCTACTCTACTAACTCCCCGAGCCGCTTGTTCTTTTGTAGGCGGATTGATGTAGCAAAGTCGGGTATTCCTAGTCCACAGTCCTTCACGTCGGCATGAATAAAGTCATTAGGAGTATCATGAGGCAGCCGCAGCCAGCCACGGGTGGCATGTCGCAGCCGCCGATCAAACCTCGCTAACTCCGTCTTACACACACGTCCGAGAACAAGGCGGTGGTTCATCTTGGGAATCAGGTGGTGCTTTAGCAGGTATAGCCTCTATTGGGGTTTGAGTGGCGCCTTAGTGATGTTAGTCAGGCCGGTCCTCAAACAGGGAACCATAGGATAACCGTCTGCCCCCGGCCCCGATAAGTATTCCTAAGTACTTGTACTCGTCCGCCACACTCATAGTACCGATTGCATCGTCCCCGACGTAGTATGCCTTCCTGGTGGGGACATGCCACGTCTTACGATGCGCATCAATCACTATGCTTAGCGTACGGCATTTCGCAGCGTTTACTTTGAGACCAGAGCCACGCATTGTGTGGCAAATACTGGTTATGAGTGTCTGTAATCCGGAAGCCGTTTCTACTGCCACAACCAGATCGTCAGTGAATGCCAGTGCTGATATCTTTTTGCTTCCCAGACCAACCCCTAGCGTCAAGTCCTTAGCCCTAGGTAATTGCCTCATCAATTATTAGGTTGAAGAGAAATGGAGACAGGGGGTCACCCTGTTTCACCCCCCTAGTGATCAGGATGTCCTTCGACTTCTCCCCTTGACTGGTTATTACTGTTGAGGACCGATCATAGCCCGACATTATATATGTCCTTAAATGCTTTGGAATGCCTTTACGTTTCATGGCCCGATGGATGGTCGGATGGGAGACGCTATTGAAAGCCTTCTCCATATCCAACAGGATGCGTGTTGTGCTTGAGCGTACGAGCCTCAGCAAGGAGGGCATCCAGATCACCAGGTTTTCAGGGCATCCGTCCACGAGGACGAAAGCCTTCTGCCGCCTGTCGATCCTGACTGCCTCGGAGAGTCTGCTGCTCAGAATCTTAGTGGAACAGCCTTTTTATCGTAGATGACATGGTTATGGGGCGATAGTGGGAAGGAGAGTCTGGGCTAGGTTTCTTAGGTAACAGCACTGTCTTATTCTTGCAAAAGGGTTGTGGCAGGGACTCGTTTACCAAACACAGATTAAACAGTTTTGCAAACACCCTGATTGGTATAGCTTTAAGTAGACGTATAGTGATACCGTCTGGGCCGGGAGCAGCATTGCTACTTGCCTTGAGAGCAACAAGGATTTCCTCTGGTGTTATTGGGTCCCCTAGTTGCTGATGAACTGGATCACGGTCACGAATGTGGCGGCGATCCGGTGATGTGGGTCTAGAGAATAGTGCCTCCCAGAATGGAAAGAGACGAGCTGGCTCCACCTCAGTGGGGGTTACTTTCTAGTCTCCGGAAAGGACGCGCGCAGCGGCTTTTGAACGATCCTTCTCGTACAGGCTCTGACACAGAACATACTGTGCCCTTCGCTCCCTCTTTCGTCCGGTCAGAGGGTTGGGTTGGATCGGCACGATTTGTTGGTGGAGGTCTCTGTTGACGCGCAGGGCGGGGGCGCAGTGCGTGGTTACCAGATCTTTTGGCAGAAGTAACCACTCGAGTATGGCGCTCGAGGATCCTATCCACGTTATGGCCGTTACTACTGACCAGGTCAGTGATTGCCTCATCAAGGAGTTCTTTCCCCATCCGGTTTCCTGGCCCCTGGGTGCAATAGCTGCAAGGAATTCCACCATGGTTTCCTTCCAAGAAGCTTCCTGGGGTGTCCCGTCAGGGGGGGGGGAGTATGTCAGGATCAGCGCCATCGGAGGCGCCCACCGCCGCCCTAATATTGCTTCTCCGTCCATGGTTTCTTAATTGGCTAGGCTGTTCGTCCTCTCTGTCTGAGTGAAGAGAGTGAAGACTCCGAGCCCTCGCCCTCTGCTCGATTCCTGTATTCCACCACCAATTCTTTGTACTCGTTCCTTTTCCTTCGACTCTTAATGGACTCTAAAGTTTGCGAAGGAAAGCGCTGTTGCAGCCGCTGGTTCATACATTCCCGGCCTGCCTGGGGTCTGCCTTCCAGCATTACCTCCTCCATTGTCAGGAGGCGTTTCTCCTCATCGGTCCACCTTGCTTTGGGCTTACCCGCTCTACTCGCGGCCTCTTCAAGTTCATGGTGGTATTGAACCTTGTGCATGCGACTCACATGAACGCGCATTGCTCTATAGTCTCGGAAAGATCTGCCACAGTTTGGACAGTCTGGCGACCGGTCATTCATAGCCGGATCGTCATGTAGGTCACCCATCGTGCTGACAGGGGTCATTACGTCTCCGTAATGGTTTTCACAAAAGTTTATGGGTGACAAGGCACGAAAACCCTTGACAGGGGCAGACGGCCTTTGGGATAGCTCAAACCAAGTGTCACTGACAAATGGCCCCTACTGCAGGTAGACGGAAGGTCTCCTTAGAGCAGCAGTAGAGGGGGAAGCCCTAGCTGTTTGCAGAATCAGGAGTGCCACGTGTAGGCCAGCTAGGGACTTTACACAGCTACCGCGAGTGATAACTGTGCACTTCGTTTTCTCTTAAATATATACAGTCGGAAGCGAGGAGCGTCAGAATGCAGATACCGTGGGAGAGAGTCATAGGATGCCCGACAACCAACTGCACATGACCACGTAGCTGTCACTTCAGAGACCTCTACAGTATACATGACTGTGTGATCACGTGGATGCATGACAATTAATTTCCTACATGATATCACGTGAAACTAGATATCACGTAATATCATTAACGGTGATTATGACTGATATCTTAATAAAAAGAGTAAATCCTTAGCATGTTGATTAATGTTAATATAAGTAAACACACACACGGGTGACCTCTGATGACCCATAGGTCATAAAAGTCGTGCCACGAGTGATCGCTTTCATTCTTACCATAACAGGAGTGTTGTATTATTTCCATTGATATATGACCCTAAATTATTTCCATTGATATATGACGCAATAGTGATTTTACTACAATGAAGGTTATTGTGGTTAGTTTTAAGGGAGAGTTATTGTAGTAAATAATTTTGAAAGTTGAAGTGGTGAATTATTATAAATAGTGTTAGTGGTGAATTATTATTAATAGTGTTAGTGGTAATTATTAAAAAGATTATTTCAGAAGAATATTTTGAAGGGTTATTGTGGTGGATTAATTCCTAGAGTTATTTTGGTAGATTATTTTGGAGATTTATTTTGGTGGATTATTCTGGAAAGTTATTGTTATTGGTTATTATAACAGGTTGTTGTGGTGAATTATTACTGAGAGTTATTGTTGTAGATTAATGAGGAGGGTATTGTTGTTTAATATAATTGTGGATTATTATAGTGGCTAATTAGGAAGGGTTAATGTGTGGAATAATTAAGAAAAATTATTGTGGTGGATTATTGTTGATGGTTATTTTGGTGAATTAATATGGAGAGTTATTGTGGAATATCATGAAGAAGGTTTTCGTAAAAAATTATTATAGCGAGTTTTTGTGAATGGTTATTATAGTGAGTTATTGTGGATGACTATTAAGAGGATTATTATATATCATAATTTGGAATTTTATTGGGGTGAATTATTATGAGAAAAAATGTTGGTGGATTATTATAGAGGGTTATTCCTATGGCTTATTATGAACGGTAACTGTTGATTGTTACTTTGGAGAGTTATTGTAGTGGATTCCAATGAAAGGTTATTGTGATGGATTATTATGGAGGATTATTCTCTTGTATTATTGTGGAGGTTTCTTTGGAGGCTTGTTATAAAGGATTACTTGTGGGGAGTGTTATTATTGAAGGTTATAGTGCTGGATTATTAAAAAGGGTTATTGTTGAGAATTATTATGAACGGTTATTATTGTGGCTAACATTTGGAGAGTTATTTTTGTGATTATTGTGAAGGGCTATTTTGGTTGACTATTTGCGGAAGATTATTGTTGTGGATTATTAGTTACGTTTATTGTAGTAGATAATTATTGATGGTTATTATGAATAATTATTATGAATATTTATTGTGTTGGATTATTATTTATAGTTATTGTATTAGATTATTATTTAGAGTTATTGTATTGGATTATTATTTGGAGATATTGTGTTGGATTATCACAAAACGCTATTTTGGTAGATTAATATGGAGTATTATTTTTAGTTGATTATTTTTGAGGGACTATATTCGTGGATTATTAAGAAAAGTTATTTGCGTGGATAATTTACAAATGGAATGCATTTGGAAGTGATGTGTTGGAGGCAGACTCCAAACAGAGTTACTAACGTAGATATTATGGAGCCCACTAGGCCCACAAACATGTAAATCAGCTGATTGACAGTTGAGCTGCGGGACCAAAGAGCAGATGCTCAACCCACCCGAATCACAACTAGGTAAGAACAATAGACAAGATCGCTTGTTTGTCAGACAAGCAACTCCACAGAATAAATGACTATGTGATCACGTGGCTGTACGACAATTACTGTCCACGAGATATCTACAACGTTTATAACTGATCTCTTAATAAAAAAGTAAATCCTTCGAATGTTGATTAATGGTAATATAAATAAACGCTCACACGGGTGACCTGTGATGACCCAGAGGTCATAACCGTCGTGTCTCGAGTGATCGCTTTCATTCTCACCATCTTGAGGTTATCTTGAGATGATTTCGGGGCTTTTAGTGTCCCTGCGGCCCGGTCCTCGACCAGGCCTCCACCCCCAGGAAGCAGCCCGTGACAGCTGACTAACACCCAGGTACCTATTTTACTGTTAGGTAACAGGGGCATAGGGTGAAAGAAACTTTGCCCATTGTTTCTCGCCGGCGCCTGGGATCGAACCCAAGACCACAGGATCACAAGTCCAGCGTGCTGTCCGCTCGGCCGACCGTCTCCCCCGATAACAGGACACTGTAACACTGTCACTGTAACACTGTGACACTGTGACACTGTGGACTTTCGGGGTCACTTGAGGTGAAGGTCTATATTTTACTTGGTGAGTCTTGACTAATTAGGAAGAGTCACGGTCTCAGAGTGGGGTCTGCCGCCGGTGGCAAGACAGTCGTCAGCTCGAGCCCCAAAAACTTTATAATTCTTCCTTTTGTTTTGTTTTTCAACCTATGTCTGGAATCTTATTATAATGGATTACTATGGAGGATTATTTTATTGGATTATTATGGAAGTTTATTGTGGTGAAATATTATTAGAATTGTACTATTATTGAAGGTGATTTTGGGAGATAATTGAAGTTATTGTGGGAAATATACATTGAGGGTTATCGTTCAGGGTTATTATGGAAGCTTATGGTTGAGAGTTATTATGTAGGGTTATTGTGATGGATTATTATGAAAGAGTATTGTACTTGATTATTATTGAGGGTTATTTTGGTGATTTATTAAGGAGGAATATATTGGGTTATTATTATGGAGGGTGATTGTTGTGTGTTATTAGAGATGTTATTCTTGCTTATTATTATTACGGAGGTATTTGTTGAGTATTATTATTATTATATAGGGTTAATGTTGTGGATTACTGTTAATGGTTATTGTGAAGGATTAGTTTGATGATTATTCTTTTGAAAATTATGGAGGATTATTATTATGGATTATTATGGAAGGTTATTGCTATGGATTATTATGGAAGGGTATTGTTAAGGAAGATTATGAAGGGTTATTATTGATATTTATTATTGAATGTTAATGTTAAAGTTTATTATTTAAGGTTAATATTGAAGTTTATTATTAAATGTTAATGTTGAAGTTTATTATTAAAGGTTGTGAGAGAATGGTCTCTCAGGGTTCTCCCACAGCTGATTCGAATTGCTCATTTCAGTGCACAGTGCACCGATCTTCGTGCACAAGCCCTTTCTCTGTTAACCCTGGATAGTAAACTGGCATGTTGGGTATCTACAGAATGCCCACTTAGCCAGGAATGCATTTATAATACGGCGGCAGCTGTATGTCCAGGCAGAAAGCAGATACAGGGAAGTTACTTTCCATAAGGTCAGAGAGTACATTGGCTGGTGCCAGCGTGAGAGAGACGCCAGCAAGGCGACAGGGCAGAGTCTGACCTCTGGGGTCAGCCTCAACCGGCGCGATGGAGAATAACAACTGTGACGTGGTCGTGACGTGTTCATGACGTCACCTCTGCTACTGATCAGGGAACCATCAATATGATTGGTTCCCGCTCATTTGCTGCAATGCTATTGGTCAAATTATAATTCTTTATGTTGTGTCCCACAAGGGTCCCTGAGCCCCAGGCAAGAGCATTCACGTGAGGGAGCCCTTACATAGAGGATGTGTCCTGTTTTGTCTATTGGTCAATAGACAGAAGAACACTGTCTATTCCTCACCGTCAAGTTAAACTCAGCGTTTTCGATATACCAACACTCGCCCGGTATCGCGACTGTGACTATATTGTTCAGAAGCCTAGGTGACAAACCACCAGAGCGAAACAGACTGGTATCAGGTAACCCCTGGTGACAAGTGGAGATGTGAGTGGTCTGTGAGTGACCTAGAGTGTACTAAGGCAGTGGTGCCGCCGCCAAAGTAATCCGTGTGTGGCTTTTACCACAGTGTACCTGCACGGTACCATATAATCAGCCGCCACTCTGTCCCGAGCGTGTAGCCAGGCAGCCGCCGCCCTCACTGTACTACGTGACGTCACCACCCTTACTCACCGCCAGTGCCATCAGTGTGTGTGTGTGTCTGTTGACATACAGCGCGCCCTCCTGCGAGTACCCCCGTGTCAAGTACGGTTTGTGGGAAAGCCTGTCGTCAATGGTCTCACGTCGTGACGAGCAGAACCAGCTGTCAGGCCACCTATGAGTTCTTGCATAAATGTGCCTGAGTGAGTGAGTGAATAAGAGTACCTGTAAGTACAAGATCTTGTCATTGTTTTATTTTGTCTGTCTGTGTTGATCTGAGGTATCGACCACAGTTCTCACCTTCACATACCTGGCACAAGTACAGATGAAGACACTCGACGGTGTATGCATGTTTTTCTGTGTGGTATCACGGCATTTCACTCGTCTGTGAATGTGAGCTTCACATACACCACACATTTAGTTATTGTGTGATATTATTATTGTACATGTTATTGCCTGTCCCATTGACAGTGCCATTGAGTTTATTGCATATCATCGTTACCCGAGTATCCAGTTGGAAATCTTGTGATCCCTTTGCATAGCGGCAGTTAGGTTGCCGTGTTAATGATTGGCTGCCAATTGTGTTAAGTTAGGTGTTACTCCATGAGAGGATCCGAGTCGATTAGCCAGACGTCAAGAGTCTCGCTAATGCAACCATAGCCTTTCTGACACCAATCTAAAGTAAATCAAGCACCCTTTGTATTAGTGGTTAAGTTAGTAAATAAACTACTGTTAAGCTTTATGCGGTGTTTCCGTTGAACCACTTCTGAATACTGCCAACCATTTACTCAAGCCTTCAGCTCTAGATGTCTTCAACACCGAGTTGCCTATATTCACTAAACTATAAATGTGATGAGGACCCTGGTAGTCTCAAAAGTGTGTTAAATCATTGAGGAGATTCCAACGATCAACGCAGACCAGGACCAGGTGAGGCTAGTCTGAGAAGAGACCTTCAAGAACTCTAACTCTACCTTGCTCCCAGGTCCTGTACGGTTGCTCTCGTATTTTCTCTGCTGATTCCAACAGCTTCGTGAAGCGTCTGCCACATGTACATTGGCGAAGTACGCATTGCAGTCGGGAAAGCAAAATAGAAAACCTCTACAAAGGTGAATGTTGAAGTTTATTATTAAAGGTTAATGTTGAAGTTAATTATTAAAGGTTAATGTTGAGGTTTATTATTGGGACTTATTTTGGTGGATGATGTTGTAGGTTTACTGTGCTGGATAATTATGGAGGTGAGACGATGCTTGTTCAAGAACTAAACCCTGTGGTTCTCCACTAGTAACTCTCCTCCAGTCAGATATATTGTCCCTGATTACTGTCCTCATCTGTCTGTCAGTTAGAACATTTTTCATCCTTGTCAGAAGTCTCCATGTCACCCCGCCGGCATGTTCCAGGTTCCAGAACCGCCTCTTATGTGGGACTCTGTCAAAAGCCATTTTTTTAGGTCAAGAGAGACACAGTCAACCCAGGCTCCGCTTTCCTGTATTATCTCTGCGGCTCTATCTAAAAAACTTAGTAGATTTGTTACACAGGATCATCCGGTTCGAAAACCGTTCTTTCTGTCCGTTATTATGTCATTACTCTCGAGGTGTTCAACCCATTTAGCTTTAACTATTTTTTCTAGGGTTTTGACAACTTGTTAATGATACGGGTCTATAATTTAGAGGATCCTCTCGACTATCATTTTTATAGATTGGTACTATATTTACCTTTTTCCATATATCTGCGAAGATTCCTGTGCACAAGGATTTCTGAAATATTAATTGGAGTGGAATGCTCAGCTCAGTTGCACATTCTCACAGCAAGCCAACTGCTTTATTTCTTCCTAGCCCCTAAGGTAATTTTTTCACTTTGTTTTGAGATACCTCAATTACGTGCTCTGGAACTGGTATTTGGTCCGGCTCTCTGAAATCCCCATTTTTGAACAAACACTTTGGACCTGCTCATTTAGCATTTCACACATTTCTTTTTCTATTCTCAATTGTCCTGTTCCCCGTTCTCACTCTCTGGATTTTATCCTTTTCATGCAGCTTGCTTTAAATTAATTTAAAAAAATGTCTGCATCTGTTTAATATTTGTCCGCTATACCTTTCCCAAAGTTCTTTTCTACCTCCTCACCGCTGTGTTATTGTTTCTACCTTGCTTATAATGCTGGTATGTTTGCTGGTATTGAACCTGTTCCGATAATGAACCAATTTTCTTACCTTGTCCTCTCTGGCCCTATCACAATTTCTCTTGTACCAATCCTTTTTTCTGGTTCCGCATCTCTGTTTTGGTATGAATGTTATGTTCATTCATCGTATATTTCGCAAAATTTGGAATACATTTCACTTACTTCTTTGCCTAGCAACAAGTCTGTCCATTTAAACTCAATAAAAAATTTTCTAAGTTCCCCACAGGGTTCTCTCTAATGAAATCGAGTTTAATATCTGTTTCAATGTCCCAATTCTATTATAGAATATATCGCAAATCACATTTAATTTACAAATGGACACGATCACTCTTTCCCAAGGAAGGGTGATACTGGATGTCAAATATCTCTTCTTCTACCATAACAGGAGTGTTGTATTAAGATTTCTCTGTTAATTACCTTGAGGGCAATTTTCACTCCTGTAAGGTTATCACTTCCTTCAGATGAATGTTCTTGGTGTCACTGGAAATTAAAGCGTATACATGGTGTCTCGGGGTCATATAAGGTGAACGTCTATATAATACTTGGTGAGTCTTGACTAATTAGGAAGAGTCACGGCCTCAGAGTGGGGTCTGCCACCGGTGGCCGGACGGTCATCAGCACGAGCCCTAGTCTTGATATACTCTCCCTTTTTCTTTTTTCAACCTATTAATATAAATTCCAAACACAGGAAATCAATTAATAAGTAAACACAAGGAACTGCAACATGGTTCCATACTAAAAAAAAATCTCGTAATATTTTATATGGAAAAAGTATTATTTCATATTCAATAACAAGGAAACGGGTTGCAATAACACATACTGATGTTGAGAAAGAATATTACGAACGATAAGTCGACCAAGCTTGAACTCTGGTGAAGTTAATGGAAGGTTCTGGAATCCCCAAACCGGAGCCCAACCAGGGTTTTGCGAGCCAACTCCATCACACTCTGGCCTTCGGTAATGACGTCTACACTCCTACAATAGACTCAGATCACAATTAAATCACAATGACGTGATATATTAATTAATATAATTTTGAGACAATGGAGTGACTTAAACTCCACAAGTCACTACATTACCCCAAAATTATTTCCATTGATATATGATGCCATTGTGATTTTTCTACAATGAGGGTTAATTAGTAAATTTTAAGGGAGAGTTATTGTAGTAAATAATTTTGAAAGTTAAAGTGGTGAGTTATTGTTAACAGTGTAAGTGGTAATTATTTAGAAGGTTATTTCAGAAGATTATTTTGAAGGGTTATTGTGGTGGATAAATTCCTAGAGTTATTGTGGTAGATTATTATTGAGATCAATTTTGGTGGATTAGTTATTATAACAGGTTGTTGAGGTGGATTATTTCGGAACGATATAGTTTTAGATTAATGAGGAGGGTTATTGTGGTTTAATATAATTGCGTTTTTTTTTAGAGGCTTATTAGGAAGAGTTAACATGAGGAATTATTATGAAGAATTTTTGTGATGGATTATTGTTGATGGTTATTTTGGTGAATTAAAATAGATGGTTATTGTGAAACATCATGAAGGAGGTCATTGTAAGAAATTACTATGGTGAGTTATTGTGGATGGTTATTATTGTGAGTTATTGTGTATGACTATTAAGAGGAATATTATATTGCATAAATATGAATTTTATTGGGATGAATAATTATGAGGAAAAATTTAGTTTTTTTTAATACAGAGGGTTATCCTTGAGGCTTATTATGACAGTAACTGTTGAAGATTACTATCGAGAGATATTGTGGTGCATTCCTATGAAAGATTATTGTGATGGATTATTATGAGGATTATTCTCTTGTATTATTGAGGTTTTTTTTTGGGGAGGCTTGTTATAAAGGATTCCTCTGCTGGGTTATTTTTGAGGGTTATAGTGCTGGCTTATTAAAAAGGATTATTGTTGAGGATTATTATGGACGGATATTATTGTAGTTTATATCTGGAGAGTTATTTTAGTGATTATTCTGGAGGGCTATTTTGGTTGACTATTGCGGAGAGTTATTGTTGTGGATTATTTGGAACATTTATTGTAGTAGATAATTATTGATGGTTATTATGAATAATTATTATCGACATTTATTGTGTTGGATAATTATTTAGAGTTATTGCGAGTTATTACTCGCTTTGCCTGTGAGAGGCCCCGGGTTCGATCCCCGGCACCTCCAAGTATCGTCTGCCCGAAACGCTTTCCGTAATCGTGGCTTTAGGTTTTGTATGTACTAGCTCTCTCTATAAATCCATCAATATTTGTATCTCACCTTGTATGTATGTACTTTACCTGAATAAACATTTGATTTTGATTTGATGTGACATTTTATTGTGTTTGATTATTATTTACAGTTATTATGTTGGATTATTACAGAATATAATCTTTGGTTGATAAATATGGAGTATAGTTTTGGGGGGATTATTGTGACGGACTATTTTCGTTGATTATTATGATAAGCTATTTGCGTGAATTATTTACAAATGGATTGCATTTGGAAGTGATGTGGTGGAGGCAGACTCCAAATATAGTAACAAATGTAGATATGATACAGCCAAATAGCCTATACAATACATGTGAATCTGCTGATTGACAGTTGAGATGGGGGACCAAAGAGCAGAAGCTCATCCCCCGCTATCATACCTAGGGAAGTACAATATACATGATCACTTGGTTGTCAGACAAGCAGCTCCACAGTGTACATGACTACTTGGTCGTCAGACAAGCAAGCTCCACAGTATACATGACCACTTGGTTACTGCACAAAATAATTACAAAAACATATGACCTTTTTGAAGCAGGAGCAGCATCTTCACATGACCACGTGACTGTCAGTCCAGAGTATACATGACTGTATACATGACTGTGTGATCACGTGGCTCCCTGACAATAAACTGGCTAAGTGATATCACGTGAAACTAGATATGACATAACATTACGAACAGTGATTATGACTGATATCCTAATAAAAAGACTAAATCTCTTGAATGTGGATTAATGGTAATATAAGTAAACACACACACGGGTGACCTTCTAATGACCCAGAGGTCATAACAGTCGTGTCACGAGTGATCGCTTTCATTCTTACCATAACAGGAGAGTTGTATTAAGATTTCTCTGTTAAGTACCATGAGGGCAGTTTTCACTCCTGTAAGGTTATCGATACTTCCTTCAGATGAGTGTTCTTGGTGTCACTGGAAATTATAGCGTATACATTGGTCTCTCGGGGTCACTTGAGGTGAAGGTCTATATAATACTTGGTGAGTCTTGACTAATTAGGAAGAGTCACGTCCAAAGATTGGGGTCAGCCGCCGGTGGCAGGACGGTCGTCAGCTCGAGACCCAAAGACTGCATTATTCTTCCTTTTGTTTTTTTCAACCTATGTCTGGAAGAGCTATTATAATTGATTACTATGTAGAATTATTCTATTGAATTATTATGGAAGTTTATAGTGGTGAATTATTATTACAATTGTATTATTATTGAAGGTGATTTTAGTAGATTATTGAAGTTATTGTGGGAAATAAACATGGAGGGTTATCGTTCAGGGATGTGGAGGTTATGGTTGCGGGTTATTATGGAGGGTTATTGTGATGAATTATTATGAAGGAGCTCTATTATTATTATTGCTTGATTAGTGCTTGATTATTATTGAGGGTTATTTTGGGTGTTTATGAAGGAGGAATATTGTGGGTTATTGTTATGGAGGGTGATTGTTGTGTGTTATTAGAGATGTTATTATTGATTAATATTATTGATTATGATTATTATAGAGTTATTTGTTGAGTATTATTATTATTATATAGGGTTATTGCTGTGGATTACTATTAAGGGGTATTGTAAAGGATTATTTTGATGATTATTTTGTTTGAAAATTATGGAGGGTTATTGTTATGTATTATTATGGAAGGTTATTGTTGAGGATGATTATGAAGGGTTATTGTTGAAGTTTATTATTAAAGGTTAATGTTGAAGTTTATTTTTAAAGGTTAATGTTGAAGTTTATTATTAAAGGTTAATGTTGAATTTTAATTTTAAAGGTTAATGTTGAAGTTTATTATTAAAGGATAATGTTGAAGTTTATTATTAAAGGTTAATGTTGAGGATTATTATTGGGGCTTATTTTGGTGGATTAAGTTGTAGGTTTACTATGCTGGATTATTATGGAGGTGAGACGATGCTTGTTCAAGAACTAAACCCTGTGGTTCTCCACTAGTAAGTTTCCTCCAGTCAGCTTCATTGTTTCTGATTAATGCCCTCATCTCTGTCAGTTAGAACATTTTTCATCCTTGTCAGAATTCTCCCTGTCACTCCGCCGGCATGTTCCAGGTTCCAGAACCACCTCCTATGTGGGACTCTGTCAAAAGCCATTTTTTTAGGTCCAGAGAGACACAGTAAACCCAGGCATCGCTTTCCTGTATTATCTCTGTGGCTCTATCATAAAAACTTAATAGATTTGGTACACAGGATCATCCGGTTCGAAAACTAGTTCTTTCTGTCCGTTATTATGTCATTACTCTCGAGGTGTTCAACCCATTTAGCTTTTAGTATTTTTTCTAGGGTTTTGACTACTTTGCTTGTTAGTAATACGAGTCTATAATTTAGAGGATCCTCTTGACTACCATTTTTATAGATTGGTACTATGTTCACCTGTTTCCATATATCTGCTAAGATTCCTGTGCACAAGGATTTCTGAAATATTAATTGGAAGTGGAATGCTCAGCTCAGTTGCACATTCTCACAGCAAGCCAACTGCTTTATTTCTTTCAAAGCCCACTGAGTAATTTTTTTACTTTGTCTTGTGATACCTCAATTGCATGTTCTGGAATTGTTATTTGGTTCAGCTCTCTGAAATGCCTCATTTTTGTACAAACACTTTGGAACTGTTCATATAGCATCTCACACATTTCTTTTTCCATTCTCAATTGTCCTGTTCCTCGTTCTCACTCTGGATTTTATCCCTTACATGCAGCTTGCATTTAATTAATTTAAAAAAATGCCTGGATCTGTTATATATTTGTCCGCTATACCTTTCCCAAAGTTTTTTTCTACCTCCTCACCGCTGTGTAATTGTTTTCCCCTTGCTTGTATTACTGGTATGTTTACAGGTATTGAGCCTGTACCAATATTGAACAATTTTCATTACCTTGTCCTCTCTGGCCCTATCACAATAAATGTTGTACCAATCCTGTTTTCTGGTCCTGAATCTCTGTTTTTGTATAGATGGGTGTGTGCCTTTTTCGTATATTTCGCAAAATTTGGAATACATTTGACTTACTTCCTTGCCTAGCACCATGTCTGTCCTATTTAAACTCATTAAAGAATTTTCTAAGTTCCCCACATTGTTCTCTCTTGAAATCGAGTTTAATAACTGGCTCACTGTCCCAATTCTATTGTAGAATATATCGCAAAACATATTTAATTTACAACAGGACACGATCACTCTTTCCCAAGAGAGGGCGGCACTGGATGTCAAATATCTCTTCTTCTTTCCTGATGAATATTAAATTCCAGTATTGACGGAACATCCCCTTCCCTCATTCTCGTGGCCTGCTTGACGTGATGATACATGAATGTGTCCAGAATGAGGCTTACAAATCTGATTGTCGAAATGTTCTCCGTTCTTGCTTCGTACGCCTCCCAGTCTACTGGTTTGAAGTTGAAGTCCACGAGAACCAATAATCTTCATTTATCTCTATCTGTTTTTACTATCTCTCTCATGACCATCATGAGGCCCCTCTCGTTTGTCATACAGTTCCTCTTTTCTCGATTTGTTGCTTGCTTGTGGGATGGGTGACCTGTGATCACCCGGTGGTCATAACAGTCGTGTCAGGAAGTTATCGCTTTCATTCTTACCATAACAGGAGTGTTGTATTAAGATTTCTCTGTTAAGTACTATGAAGTGCAGTTTTCACTCCTGTAGGGTTATCACTTCCTTCATATGAATGTTCTTGGTGTCACTGGAAATTGATGCGTATTCATAGTCTCTCGGGGTCACTTGAGGTGAAGGATTTTACATAATACTTGTTGAGTATTAACTAATTAGGAAGAGTCACTGGCCTCAGAGTGGGGCATGCCGCTGGTGGCCGGACGGTCATCAGCACGAGCCCTGCGCATGAGACGTTCTTCCTTTTTCGTTTTTCAGCCTATTAATATACATTCCAAACACAGGACATCAATTAATAAGTAAACACAACGAGCTGCAACATGGTTTCCTATTAAAAAAAAAATTATCGTAATATTTCATATGGACAAAGTATTATTTCTTATTCAATAACTAAGAATCGGGTTGCAATAACACATACTGATGTTGAGAAAGGTAATTACGAAAGATAAGTCGACCAAGCCATAACTCTGCTGAATTAAATGGAAGGTTCTGGAATCCTCAAACTGGAACCCAACCAGGGTTTTGCAGCCAAACCGACCACACTCAGGCCTTCGGTAATGACGTTGACACTCTTACAATAGACTCAGATCACAATGAAATCACATTGACGTGATATATCAATGAATATCCTTTTGAGACAATGGAGTGACTTGAACTCCTCAAGTCACTATATTACTCCAAAATTATTTTAATTCACATATAAAGATACTGTGATTTTATTGCAATGAGGATTATTGTGAGGAATTTTAAGGGAAGGTTATTGTAGTAAATAATTTTGAAAGTTAAAGTGGTGAAATATTATTAATAGTGTTAGTGGTAATTATTTAGAAGATTATTTCAGAAGACTATTTTGAAGGGTTTTTGTGGTGGATTAATTCCTAAAGTTATTGTGGTAGGTTATTGAGGAGGGTTATTATGGTTAAATATAATTGAGGATTATTGTAGTGGCTTGTTAGGAGGGGTTAATGTGGGGAATTATAATGAAGAGTTATTGTTGTGGATTATTGTTGATTGTTATTTTGGTGAATTAATATGAAGGGTTATTGCAGAATATCATGAAGGAGGCTATTGTAAGAAATTATTATAGGTGAGTTATTGTGGATGATTATTAAGAGGATTATTATATTGCATGATCATGGATTTTATTGGGGTGAATTATTATGAGGAAAAATTTTGGTGGATTATTATAGAGGGTTAATATTGAGGCTTATTATGCCGGTAACTGTTGAAGATTACTATGGAGAGGTATTGTGGTGGATTCCTATGAAAGTTTATTGTGATGGATTATTATAGAGGTTTATTCTCTTGTATTATTATGGAGATTTTTTTGGAGGCTTGTTATGAAGGATTTCTTTGCTGGGTTAATTTTGAGGGTTATAGTGCTGGATAAATAAAAAGGGTCATTGTTGAGGATTATTATGGACGGTTATTATTGTGCCTTATATCTAGATAGTTATTTTTGTGATTATTCTGGAGAGCTATTTTGGTTGACTAATTGAGGAGGATTATTGTTGTGGATTATTAGGCACGTTTATTGTAGTAGATAATTATTGATGGTTATTATGAATAATTAATATGGACATTTATTGTGTTGGAATAATATTTAGATTTATTGTGTTGGACTATTATTTAGAGTTATTGTGTTAGATTATTATTTATAGTTATTGTGTTGGGTTGTTATTTAAAGCTAATGTGTTGGATTATTATTTAGAGTTATTGTCTTAGATTGTTATTTATAGTTATTATTTTGGATTATTATTTAGTTATTGTGTTGGATTATTATTTAGAATTATTTTATTGGATTTTTATTTAAAGATTTTGATTTGGATTATTATTTAGAGTTATTGTGTTAGATTATTATTTGGAGATATTGTGTTGGATTATTATTTAGAGTTATTGTTTTGGATTATTACAAAACGTTTTTTTGGTTGATTAATATGGAGCTATTATTTTTTAATATTATTGTGGAGGGCTATTTTCGTGGATGATTAAGATAAGGTTTTTGCGTCGAATAATTTACAAATGGAATGCATTTGGAAGCGATGTGGTGGAGGCAGACTCCAGAGTTACAAATGTAGATATGATGGATCCCAATAGGCCCACAAACATGCGAATCAGCTGATTGACAGTTAAGATGCGGGACCAAAGAGCAGTAGCTCAACCCCGCAATCACAACTAGGTAAGTACAATATACATGACCACATGGTTGTCAGACAAGCAGCTCCACAGAATACATGACCACGTGGTTGTCAGACAAGCAGCTCTACATTATACATGGTCACTTGGTTACCACCCAAGCTAATTACATAAGCATATGACCTTCTTGATGCAGGAGCAGCAACTCCACATGACCAGGTGGCTGTCAGTTCAGAGAGCTCTACGGAATACATCACTGTGTGATCACGTGGCTGCCTGACAATAAAGTGGCTAAGTGATATCACGTAAAACTAAATATCACGTAATATCATGAACAGTGATTATGACTGATATCCTAATAAAAAGAGTAAATACGTCGAATGTGGATTAAATAACATATGTAAACACTAACACGGGTGACCTCTGATGACCTAAAGGTCATAACAGTCGTGTCACGAGTGACCGCTTTCATTCGTACCATAACAAGAGTGTTGTATTAAGATTTCTCTGTTAAGTACAATGAGTAAAGTTTTCACTCCTGTAAGGTTATCACTTCCGTCAGATGAATGATCTTGGTGTCACTAGAAATTAAAGCGTATACATGGTCTTTCTGAGTCAATTGAGGTGAAGGTCTATATAATACTTGGTGAGTCTTGACTAATTAGGAAGAATCACTGCCCCAGAGTGGGGTCTGCCGCCAGTGGCCGGACGGTCGTCAGCTCGAGCTCTAAAAACTGAATAAATCTTTCTTTTGTTTTTTTCACCCTATGTCTGGAAAAGTATTATAATGGATTACTATGGAGGAATATTCTGTTGGATTATATGAAAGTTTATTGTGGTGAATTATTATTAGAATTGTATTATTATTGAAGGTGATTTTGGTAGATTATTGAAGTTATTAATGTTAATGATTATTGAGGCTTAATGTTGAAGGTAATTATGGAGGCTTAATGTTGAAGGTAATTATGGAGGGTTATTGTGATGGATTATTATGAAGGATTATTGTGCTTGATTATTATTGAGTGGAAATTTGGTAATTTATTAAGGAAGAATATTGTGGTTTATTATTAGGTAGGGGTGATTATTGTGTGTTATTAGAGAGAATTATTGTTGATTATTACTATTATTCTGTTGGAAAATTATGGAGGCTTATTGTTATGAATTATTATTTATCGTTATTGCTGAGGATGATTATGAAGGGTTATTGTTTAAGTTTACTATTAAAGGTTATTGTTGAAGATTATTATTGGGACTTACTTTCGTGGATTATGTTGTATGTTTACTGTGCTGGACAATTAAGGAGGTAAGACGATGCTTGTTCAAGAACTAAACCCTGTGGTTCTCCACTAGTAACTCTCCTCCAGTCAAATACATTGTCTCTGATTAATGTGCTCATCTGTCTGTCAGTAAGACAAATTTTCATCCTTGTCAGAAGTCTCCTTGTCACCCCGCCGGCATGTTGCAGGTTCTAGAACCGCCTCTTATGTGGGACTCTGTCAAAATCCATTTTTATTAGCTCCAGAGAGACACATTCAACCCAGGCACCTCTTTCCTGTATTATCTCTGTGGCTTTATCATAAAAACTAAGTAGATTTGTTACACAGGATTCATCCGGTTCGATAACCATTCTTTTTGTCTGTTGTTACATCATTACTCTAGATGTGTTCAATCCATATAGTTTTAGCTACTTTCTTCTAATGTTTTGACTACTTCGCTTGTTAATGATACGGGTCTATAATTTAGAGAATCCTCTCGACTACCATTTGCATAGATTGGTACTATGTTTGTCTTTTTCCATATATCTGCTAAGATTCCTGTGCACAAGGATGTCTGGAATATTAATTGGAGTGGAATGCTCAGTTGCACATTCTCGCAGCAAGCCAACTACTTTATTTCTTCCTAGCCCCTTGAGTAATTTTTTTCACTTTCTCTTGAGATACCTCAATTGCGTGCTCTGGAACTGGTATTTGGTCCGGCTCTCTGAAATCATCATTTTGTACAAACACTTTGGAACTGTTCATTTAGCATTTCACACATTTCTTTTTCCATTCTAAATTGTCCTGTTCCCCGTTTTCACTCTCTGGATTTTATCCTTTACGTGCATCTTGCTTTTAATTCACTTTAAAAAGGCCTGGATCTGTTTTATATTTGTCCGCTAAATCTTTCCTAAAGTTCTTTTCTGCTTCCTCGCCGCTGTGTAATTGCTTCTCCCTTGCTTGAATTGCTGGTATGTTTGCAGGTATTGAACCTGTTCCGATATTGAAACCATTTTCTTACCTTGTCCTCTCTTGCCCTATCACAATTTCTGTTGAACCAATCCTGTTTTCAGGTCCTGCATCTGTTTTGATATAAATGTTGTGTTCCTTCATAGATATTTTTGCCAAATTTGAAATACAATTCTCTTACTTCCTTGCATAGCAACAAGTCTCTACATTTAAACTCATTTAAAAAAAAATTTAAGTTCCCCAGGGAGTTCTCTCTTTAAATCGAGTTTAATACCTGTTTCAATGTTCCAATTCTATTATAGAATGTATCGCAAAGCATATTTAATTTACGACAGGACACGATCACTTTTTCCCAAGGGAGGGCTGGTACTAGATGTCAAATATCCCTTTTTCTTTCCTGGTGAATATTATATCCAGTATTGATGGAACATCTCCTTCCCCTCATTCTCGTTACCTCCTTGACGTGTTAATACATGAATGTCTACAGAATGAGGCTTGCAAATCTGATTGTCCGAAATGTTCTCCGTTCTTGTTTCGTACGCCTCCCAGTCTATTGCTTTCAAATTGAAGTCCACGAGGACCAACAATCGTCATTTATCTCTATCTGCTTTTACTATAATCTCTCTCATGACCTATCATGAGGCCCCTCTCGTTTGTCATAGAGTTCTTCCTTTGTCCGTGTGTTGCTTGCTGGTGGGATGGGTGACCTGTGATTACCCAGAGGTCATACCAGTCGTGCCACGAGTGATCGCTTTTATTCTTACCATAACAAGAGTGTTATATTCCCTGTTAAGTACGATGAGGGCAGTTTTTCACTCCTGTAAGGTTATCACTTCCATCAGATGAATGTTCTTAGTGTCACTGGATATTAAAGCATATTCATGGTCTCTCGGGGTCCCTTAAGGTGAACGTATACATAATACTTGGTGAATATTGATTAATTAGGAAGAGTCACGGCCTCAGAGTGGGGTCTGCCGCCGGTGGCCGGACGGTCATCAGCTCGAGCCCATGTTATTAGGTGTTCTTCCTTTTTATTTTTTCAACCTATTAATATAAATTCCAAACACAGGAAATCAATTAATAAGTAGACACAAGGAGCTGCAACATGGTTCCATATTATAATTTTTTATCTTAATATTTCATATAGAAAAAGGGATTATATCTTACTCAATAACCAAGAAACGGGATGCAATAACACATACTGATGTTGAGAAAGATTATTACGAAAGATACGTCGACCAAGCCAGAACTCAACTGAAGGAGGCTCCAAACCGGTGCCCAACCAGGGTTTTACAGCCAACCAGACCACACTCTGGCCTTCAGTAATGACGTTCACACTCTTACAATAGATTCAGATCACAATGAAATCACAATGACAAGATATATCAATGAATATCATTTTGAGTCAATGGAGTGACATGAACTCCACAAGTCACTACATTACCCCAAAATGATTTCCAATGATATATGACGCAATTGAAATTTTACTACAATGAGAGTTATTGTGGTGAATTTTAAGGGAGGGTTATTGTACTAAATAATTTTGAATGTTAAAGTGGTGAATTATTATTAACTTTGTTAGTGGTAATTCTTTAGAAGGTTATTTCAGTAGATTACTTTGAAGAGTTATTGTGGTTGATTAATTCCTAGTTATTGTGGTAGATTATTATGGAGGTTTATTTTGGTAGATTACTATGGAGGTTGGAATATTCTGGATTTTATTGGATTATTCTGGAAAGTTATTTTTTTTAGTTATTATAACAGGTTTTAGTGGTGGATTATTGTTGATGGTTATTTTGGTGAATTAATATGGAGGGTTATTGTGAAATATCATGAAGGAGGTTATTGTAAGAAATTATTGTGGATGGTTATTATAGTTAGTTATTGTCGATGATTATTAAGAGGAATATTATATTGCATAATTATGGATTTTATTGGGGTGAATTATTATGAGGAAAAATATTGGTGGATTAATATAGAGGGTTATTCTTGAGGCTTATTAAGCCGGTAACTGTTGAAGATTACTATTGAGAGGTATTGTGGTGCATTCCGTTGAAAGGTTATTGTGATGGAATATTATGAGGATTAATTTCCTGTATTATTGTGGAGGTTTTTTTTGTAGAGTTTTGTTACAAAGGATTCGTCTGCTAGGTTATTTTCGAGGGTTATAGTGCTGGATTATTTAAAAGGGTTATTGTTGAGGATTATTATGGACGAATAATATTGTATCTGGAGAGTTTGTTTAGTGATTATTCTGGAGGGTTATTTTGGTTGACTATTGCGAAGGGTTATTGTTGTAGATTATTAGGTACGTTTATTGTAGTAGATAATTATTGATCGTTATTATGAATAATTATTATAGACATTTATTGTGTTGGAATATTGTTAGAGTTATTGCGAGTTATTACTCGCTTTGCATGTGAGAGACCCCAGGTTCGATCCCCGGCACCTTCAAGTATGGTCAGCCCGAAATGCTTTGCCTAATAGTGGCTATAGGTTTTGTATGTACTAGCTCTATCTATAAATCCATCAATGTTTGTATCTCACCTTGTATGTATGTACTTTACATGAATAAACATTTGATTTTGATTTGATTTTACATTTTATTGAGTTGGATTATTATTTACAGTTATTATGTTGGATTATTACAGAATATAATCTTTGGTTGATTAATATGGAGTATTATTTTTGGGATTAATATGGAGTATTATTTTTGGGATTAATATGGAGGACTATTTTCGAGGATTATTATGATAGGTTATTTGCGTAAATTACTTACAAATGGAATGCATTTGGAAGTTATGTGGTGGAGGCAGACTCCAAACAGAGAAACAAATGTAAATATGATACAGTCAAATAGGCTTACAAACTTGTGAAACTGCTGATTGGCAGATGATATACGGGACCAAAGAGCAGAAGCACAACCCCCGCTATCATTCTTAGGTAAGTACAATATAAATGATCACTTATTTGTCAAATAAACAGCTCGATAGTACACATGACCACCTTGTTGTCAGACCAGCAGCTCCACAGTATACATGTACCATTTGGTTGTCAGACAAGCAGCTCCTTAGTATACATGACCACTTGGTTGTCAGACAAGCAGCTACACAGTATACATGACCACTTGGTTGTCAGGCAAGCAGTTCCACAGTATACCTGACCACCTGTTTGGCAGACAAGCAACTCGACAGTATACATGACCATTTGGTTGTCAGACAAGCAACTCCATTGTATACATAACCACCTGGTTGACAGACAAGAAGCTCCACAGTATACATGACCACTTGGATTCAGACAAGCAGCTCCATAGTATACATGACCACTTGGTTGTCAGACAAGCAGCTCCACAGTATACATGACCACCTGGTTGTCAGACAAGCAGCTCCATAGTATACATGACCATTTGGTTGTCAGACAAGCAACTCCATTGTATACATAACCACCTGGTTGACAGACAAGAAGCTCCACAGTATACATGACCACTTGGATTCAGACAAGCAGCTCCATAGTATACATGACCACTTGGATGTCAGACAAGCAGCTCCACAGTACACATGACAACTTGGTTGTCAGACAAGCTTCTCCATAGTATACATGACCACTTGGTTGTCAGACAAGCAGCTCCACAGTACACATGACAACTTGGTTGTCAGACAAGCTTCTCCATAGTATACATGACCACTTGGTTGTCAGACAAGACGCTCCACAGTATACGTGACCATTTGAATGTCAGACGAGCAGCTCCACATTATTCATGACCACTTGGTTGTCAGACAAGCAGCTCCATAGTATACATGACCACTTCTTTGTCAGACAAGCAGCTCCACAGTATACATGACCATTTGTTTGTTAGACGAGCAGCCTCACAGTATACATGACCACTTGGTTGTCAGACAACCCGCTCCACATTATGCATGACCATTTGGTTGTCAGACAAGCAGTTCTACAGTATACATGTACCACTTGGTTACCACATAAGCTAATTACAAAAACATATGACCTTGTTGATGCAGGAGCAGCCACTCCACATGACCACGTGACTGTCAGTCCAGAGAGCTCTACAGTATACATGACTGTGTGATCAAGTGGCTCCCTAAAAATAAATTCGCAAAGTGATATCACGTGAAACTAGATATCACGTAATATTATGAACAGTGATTATGACTGATATCATAATAAAAAGAGTAAACCCTTTGAATGTGGATTAATAGTAACTATAAGTAAACACACACGGGGTGACCTGTGATGATCCATGACCTAAGTAAATACACACGGTTGACCTGTGATGACCCAGAGGTCATAACAGTCGTGTCAAGAATGAACGCTTTCATTCTTACTATTAACAGGAGTGTTGTATTAATATTTCTCTGTTAAGTACCATGAGGGCAGTTTTCACTCGTGTAAGGTTATCACTTCCTTCAGATGAATGTTCTTGGTGTCACAGGAAATTAAAGCGTATACATGGTCTCTCGGGGTCACTTGAGGTGAAGGTCTATATAATACTTGGTGAGTCTTGACTAATTAGGAAGAGTCACGGCCTCAGAGTGGGGTCTGCCGCCGCTGGCCGGATGGTCGTCAGCTTGAGCCCAAAAAATGGTACCATTCTTCCTTTTAGTTTTTTGTTTTCTACCAATGTCTGGAAAAGTATTTTAATGGATTAGTATGGAGGATTATCCTGTTGGATTATTATGGAAGTTTATTGTGGTGAAGTATTATTAGAATTGTATTATTATTGAAGGTAATTTTGGTCGTATTTTGAAGATATTGTGGGAATAAACGTGGAGGGTGATCGTTCAGGGTTATTATGGAGGTTTATTGTGATGGATTATTAAGTACGATTATTGTGCTTGATTATTATTGAGGGTTATTTTGGTGGTTTATTATGGAGGATTATTGTGGGCTATTTTTATGGAGGGTGATTGTTGTGTGTTATTAGAGAGTGATTATTATTATTATTATTATTATTATTATTATTGTTGATTATTATTATTATAGAAGTAATTGTTGAGTATTTTTATTAATATATAGGGTTATTGTTCTGGATTACTATTAAGGGTTATTATGAAGGATTATTTTGATGATTATTCTCTTTGAAAATTATGGAAAAATATTGATGTGGATTATTATTTATGCTTATTGTTGAGGATGATTATGAAGAGTTATTGTTGAAGCTTATTATATAAGGTTAATGTTGAAGTTTATTATTAAAGGTTAATGTTGAAGTTTATTATTAAAGGTTATGTTGAGGATTATTATGGGGCCTATTTTGGTGGATTAAGTTGTAGGTTTACTGTGCTGGATAATTATTGAGGGAAGACGATGCTTCTTCAAGAACTAAACCCTGTGGTTCTCCACTAGTAACTCTCCTCCAGTCAGATACATTGTCTCTGATTAATGCCCTCATCTGTCTGTCAGTAAAAAGATTTTTCATCCTTGCCAGAAGTCTCCCTGTCACCCCGCCGGCATGTTCCAGGATCCACAACCGCCTCTTATGTGGGACTGTCAAAAGCCTTTTTTTTTCTTAGGTCCAGAGAGACGCAGTCAACCCAGGCACCGCTTTCCTTTATTATCTCTTTGGCTCTATTTTAAAAAGGAAGTAGATTTGTTACACAGGATCATCCGTGTCGAAAACCATACTGTCTGTCCGTTATTATGTCATTACTCTCGAGGTGTTCAACCCATTTAACATTAACTATTTTTTCTAGTGTTTTGACTCCCTCGTTTATTGTTTTGACTCCCTCCCTCCCTCATGAATGTCTCCAGAATGAGGCTTACAAATCTGATTGTCGAAATGTTCTCCGTTCTTCCTTCGTATGCCTCCCAGTCTATTGGTTTGAAGTTGAAGCCCCCGAGAACCAACAATCGTCATTTATCTTTATCTGTTTTTACTATTATCTCTCTCATGACCATCATGAGGCCCCACTCGTTTGTCATAGAGTTCCTCCTTTGTCCATGTTTTGCTTGCTGGTGAGATGGGTGACCTGTGATGACCCAGAGGTCATGACAGTCGGGTCAGGAGTGATCGCTTTCATTCCTACATTAACAGGAGTGTTGTATTAAGATTTCTCTGTTAAGTACCATGAGGGCAGTTTTCACTCCTGTAAGGTTATTACTTCCTTCAGATGAATGTTCTTGGTGTCACTGGAAATTAAAGCGTATACATGGTCTCTCGGGGTCACTTGAGGTGAAGGTCTATATAATACTTGGTGAGTCTTGACTAATCAGGAAGAGTCACGGCCTCAGAGTGGGGTCTGCCGACGGTGGCCGGACGGTCGTCAGCACCAGCCCTAGCCATGAGATACTTTTCCTTTATATTTTTTCATCCTATAAATATAATTTCCAAACACAGGAAATCAATTAATAAGTAAACACAAGGAGCTGCAATATGGTTCCATATAAAAAAATAATTCTCGTTATATTTCATTTGGAAAAAGTCATATTTCTTATTCAATAACTAAGAAACGGGTAGCAATAACACATACTGATGTTGAGAAAGATTATTGCGAAATATAAGTCGACCAAGCCAGAATTCTCCTGAATTTAATGGAAAGTTCTGGAATCCTCAAACTGGAGCCCAACCAGAGTTTTGCAGCTAACCCGACAACACTCTGGCCTTCGATAATGACGTTCACACTCTTACAATAGACTCTGATCACAATGTAATCACAATGACGTGATATATCAGAGAATATCATTTTGAGACAATGGAGTGACTTGAACTCCACAAGTCACTACATTACTCCAAAATTATTTACATTGATATATAACGATATTGTGATTTTACTGCTATATGGATTATTGTGAGGAATTTTAAGGGAAGGTTATTGTAGTAAATAATTTTGAAACTTAAAGTGGTGAATTATTATTAATAGTGTTAATGGCAATTATTTAGAAGACTATTTTAGAAGATTATTTTGAAGGGGTATTGTGGTGGATTAATTCCTAGTTATTGTAGTAGATTATTATGTAGGTTTATTTTTTGTGGATTATTCTGGAAAATTATTGTTATTGGTTATAATAACAGGTTATTGTGGTGGATTATTACGAAGAGTTATTGTTGTAGATTATAGAGGAGGGTTATTGTAGTTTAATATAATTGTGGATTATTGTAGTGGCTTATTAGGAAGGGTTATTGTGGAGAATTATAATGAAGAGTTATAGTGGTGGATTATTGTTGATGGATACTTTGGTGAATTAATATGGAGGGTTATTGCAGAATATCATGAAGGAGGTTATTGTAAGAAATTATTATGGGGAGTTATTGTGGATGATTATTAAGAGGATTATTTTATAGTATAATTATTAATTTTAGTGGGTGAATTATTATGAGGAAAAATTTGGTACATTATTATAGAGGGTTAATCTTGAGGCTTATTATGAACTTATTATGTGTTGGATTTTTTTTTCTTTTTTTGAGATATATACAAGAGTTGTTACATTCTTGTACAGCCACTAGTACGCGCAGCGTCTCGGGCAAGTCCTTAATCCTATGGTCCCTGGAATACGATCCCCGCCGCGAAGAATCGTTTTTTCATCCAAGTACACATTTTACTGTTGCGTTAAACAGAGGCTACAGTTAAGGATTTGCGCCCAGTATATCCTCCCCGGCCAGGATACGAACCCATGTCATAGCGCTCGCGGAACGCCAGGCGAGTTTCTTACCACTACACCACGGATTCCTATAAAAGGTTATTGTGATGGATTATAATGGAGGATTATTCCCTTGTATTATTATGGAGGTTTTTTTAGGCTTATTATGAAGGATTAATTTGGTAAATTAATGTTAAGGGTTATAGTGCTGGAATATTAAACAGGGTTATTGTTGAGGATTATTATGGACGGTTATTATTGTAGCTTATATGTGGTGAGTTATTTGTATGATTATTCTGGAGGGCTATTATGGTTGACTATTGCGGAGGGTTATTGTTGTGGATTATTAGGTACGTTTATTGTAATAGATAATTATTGATGGTTATTATGAATAATTATTATGGACATTTCTTGTGTTGGATTATTATTTAGAGTTATTGTCTTGAATAATTATTTAGAGTTATTGTGTTGAATTATTATTTAGAGGTTTTGTGTTGGATTTTTACAAAACGTTATTTTGGTGGATTTATATGGAGTTGTATTTTTGTGGATTATTGTGGAGGACTTTTTTCGTTGATTATTAGGATAAGTTATTTGCGTGGATTATTTACAAATGGAATGCATTTGGAAGTGATGTGTGGAGGCAGAATCCAAACAGTTACAAATGTAGATATGATGGAACCCATTAGGCCCAGAAACATATGAATCAGCTGATTGACAGTTGAGATTTCGGACCAAAGAGCAGAAGCTCAACCCCCGTAATCACAACTTGGTAAGTACAATATACATGATCACTTGGTTGTCAGACAAACAACTCCACAGTATTCATGACCACTTGGTTGTCAGACAAGCAGCTCCACAGTATACATGACCACTTGGTTGTCAGACAACTAGCTCCACAGTATACATGACCATTTGGTTGTCAGACAAGCAGCTCCACAGTATATATGACCATTTGGTGGTCAGACAAGCAGCTCAACAGAAAAAGGACAGGGGAGAGAATGGGTACTTGAAGAAAACCCAGACATAATAGCACTCACAGAAACAAACCTAACGAAACCATAACAAATGCAGTGTTCCCACAGGACTACTGTGTTGTGAGGAAAGAGAGAGAAGGAAGAGGAGGTGGTGGTGTATCTCTGCTGGTAAGAAAAAGCTGGGACTTTGAGGAAATTGTTATTCGGGGCTGTTAAAGTTTCAGTGACTATATAACAGGAGGTATATATAATAGGAGGTGACTATATAATAGCAACTGGAGGACAAAAAATTGTAGTCGCAGTCATATATAACCCGCCACCAAATGACCGAAAACCCAGACAGGAATATGATAGAAACAACATGACCACCATTAACATAACAGAGAGAACAGCGTCTCTCGCTAGTAGGAATGGATCTGGACTACTAATCATGGGGGATTTAAATTACGGAAAGATTGATTGGGAGAACAGAGACCCGCATGGAGGGCCAGATACATGGAGAGCTAAGCTGCTGGACGCGGCAACAAGAAACTTTCTTAGCCAGCATATAAAGGGACCGACAAGAATGAGAGGGGAGGATGAACCAGCTATGCTTGATCTGATATTTTTCCTTAGTGAGGGGAATATAAGGGAGGTTAAGATGGAAGCACCATTAGGAATGAGTGATCACAGTGTATTGATCTTTGAGTACTTGGTAGAGCTAGGACTTATCTCTCTGCAAAAACAACTAGAAAACAAAAGACTGGCATACCGAAAGGAGAATTATGAAGGGATGAGAAGTTTCCTAAGGAATATACCATGGGACACAGACCTCAGAGCTAAGTCGGTACAAGACATGATGAACTATGTCACGGAAAAGTGCCAGGAGGCAGTAAACAGGTTTATCATGGCCCAAAGGGAAAAATCCGAGAAGGAAAAGAAGAATCCATGGTTTAACAGGGCACCTATGGAAGCAAAGGTACTGAACAAAATGGCATGGAGGAACTTCCAAAATAACAGAACACCCGAAAGCAGAGAGAGATACCAGAGAACCAGGAATGAGTATGTTAGTGTGAGAAGGGAAGCAGAGAAAAATTAAGAAAATTATATAGCTAGCAAAGCCAAGACCGATCCATAGCTGCTCCACAGTCACATCAGGAGGAAAACAACAGTGAAAGAACAGCTAATGAAACTTAGAACAGGCGAGGACAGGTATACAGAGAAGGACAAAGAGGTGTGTGAGAAACTCAACAAGAGGTTCCAGGAGGTCTTCACAATAGAACAGGGTGAGGTCACTGCGCTAGGAGAGGGGGCAGTAAACCAATCGGCCTTGAAAGGGTTCGAAATTACGAGAGATGAGGTCAAGAGACACCTCTTGGATCTGGATGTGAGAAAGGCTGTTGGTCCAGATGGGATCTCACCATGGGTATTGAAAGAGTGTGCAGATGTACTCTGCTTGCCACTCTCCATAGTGTACAGTAGGTCACTGGAGACAGGAGACCTACCAGATATATGGATGGCGGCTAATGTGATCCCAATATACAAAAAGGGTGACAGACAAGAGGCACTGAACTACAGGCCAGTGTCCTTCACTTGTATACCATGCAAAGTGATGGAGAAGATTGTGAGAAAAAATCTAGTAACACATCTGGAGAGAAGGGACATCGTGATAAATCGCCAACATAGGTTCAGAAAGGGTAACTCTTGCCTTACTGGCTTAATAGAATTCTACGACCAGGTGACAAAGATTAAGCAAGAAAGAGAAGGCTGGGCAGACTGCATTTTTTTGGACTGTCGGAAAGCCTTTGATACAGTCCCTCATAAGAGGCAGGAACATAAGCTGGAGAGACAGGCTGGAGTAACTGGTAAGGTGCTCCAGTGGATAAGGTAATACCTAAGCAATAGGAAGCAGAGTTACAGTGAGGGGTGAGACCTCAGATTGGCGTGAAGTCACCAGTGGAGTCCCACAGGGCTCTGTACTCGGTCCTATCCTGTTTCTGATATACGTGAACGATCTCCCGGAGGGTATAGACTCATTTCTCTCAATGTTTGCTGAAGATGCCAAAATTATGAGAAGGATTAAGACAGAGGAGGACTGCTTGAGGCATCAAAAAGATCTAGACAAACTAAAGTAATGATCGAACAAATGGTTGTTAGAGTTTAAAACAAGCAAATGTAATGTAATGAAGATAGGTTTAGGGAGCAGGAGGCCAGTTATAAGGTATCATTTGGGAGATGAAATTCTTCATGAGTCAGGGAGAGAGAAAGACCTGGGGGTGATATCTCGCCAGACCTGTCCCCTGAAGCCCATATCAAGAGGATAACATCAGCAGCATATGCCAGGTTGGCTAACTTAAGAACGGCATTTTGACACGTGCAAGGAATCATTCAGAACTTTGTATACCACCTATGTCAGACCAATCCTGGAGTATGTAGCCCCAGCGTGGAGTCCATATCTAGTCAAGCATAGGACCAAACTGGAAAAAGTTCAAAGATTTGCCACCAGACTAGTACCCGGGCTGAGAGGTATGAGCTACGAGGAGAGACTACGGGAATTAAACCTCACGTCGCAAGAAGACAGAAGAGTTATGGATGAAATGATCTCTACGTACAAGATTCTCAGAGGAATTGACAGGGTAGATAAAGACGGGCTATTTAACACAAGGGGCACACGCACTAGGGGACACAGGTGGAAATTGAATGCCCAAATGAGCCACAGAGATATTAGAAAGAATTTTTTTAGTGTCAGAGTAGTTGACAAATGGAATGCATTAGGCAGTGATGTAGTGGAGGCTGGCTCCATACACAGTTTCAGGTGTAGATATGATAGAGCCCAATAGGCTCAGGAACCTGTACTCCAGTTGATTGACAGTTGAGAGGCGGGATCAAAGAGCCAGAGCTCAACCCCCGCAAGCACAAATAGGTGAGAACAAATAGGTGAGTACAGTATACATGACCATTTGGTGGTCAGACAAGCTAATTACATAAACTCATTACCTTAAAGATGCAAGACAACCAACTGCACATGACCACGTGGCTGTCAGTTTAGAGAACTCTACAGTATACATGACTGTGTGATATCGTGGATGCCTGACAATACACTTCCTACGTGATATTACCTGAAACTAGATATCACGTAATATCATTAACGGTGATTATTACTGATATCTTAATAAAAAGAGTAAATCCTTTGAATGTTGATTAATGGTAATATAAGTAAACACACACACGGGTGACCTCTGATGACCCAGAGGTTATAACAGTCGTGTCACGAGTGATCGCTTTCATTCTTACCATAAGAGGAGTGTTGTATTAAAATTTCTCTGTTAAGTATTGAGGGCAGCATTCACTCCTGTAAGGTTATCACTTCCTTCAGATGAATGTTCTTGGTGTCACTGGAAATTAAATCGTATACATGGTCTCTAGGGGTCACTTGAGGTGAAAGTCTATATAATACTTGGTGAGTCTTGACTAATTAGGAAGAGTCACGGCCTCAGAGTGGGGTCTGCCGCCGGTGGCCAGACGGTCGTCAGCTTGAGCCCAACAAAGTGAACAATTCTTCCTTCTTGTTTTTTTTCATCCTATGTCAGGAAAAAGTATTATAATTGATAACTATGTAGGATTATTCTGTTGGATTATTATGGAAGTTTATTGTGGTGAACTATTATAGGAATTGTATTCTTATTGAAGGTGATTTTGGTAGATTATTGAAGTTCATGTGGGAAATAAACATGGAGGGTCATTGTTTAGGGTTATTATGGAGGTTTATGGTTGAGGGTTATTATGTAGGGTCATTGTGATGGATTATTATGAAGGAGTATTGTGCTTGATTATTATTGATGGTTATAGTGGTTTATTAACGAGGAATATTGTGGGTTATTATTATGGAGGGAGATTGTTGTATGTTATTAGAGTTATTGTTTACTATTATTATTATAAAAGTAATTGTTGAGTAGTAGTATTATTATATAGGGTTAATGTTGTGGATTACTATTAAGGGTTATTGTGAAGGATTATTTTGATGATTATTCTGCTGAAAAATTATGGAGGCTTATTGTTATTGATTAATATGGAACGTTATTGTTGAGGATAATTATGAAGGGTTCTTGTTGAAGTTTATTATTAAAGGTTACTATTGAGGATTATTACGGGGGCTTATTTTGGTGGATTAATTTGTAGGTTTACTGTGCTGGATAATTATGGAGGGCTGACGATGATTGTTTAAGAACTAAACCCTTTGGCTCTCCACTAGTAACTCTCCTCAGATACATTGTCTCTGATTAATGTTCTCATCTGTCTGTCAGTAAGAAAACTTTTCATCCATGACAGAAGTCTCCCTGTCATCCCGCCGGCATGTTCCAGGTTCCAGAACCGCCTCTTATGTAGGACACTGTCAAAAGCCATTTTTTTTAGGTCCAGAGAGACACAGTCAACCCAGGCACCGCTTTCCTGTATCATCTCTGTGGTTTTATCATAAAAAGTAAGTAGATTTGTTACAGAGAATCATCCGGTTAGAAAACCATTCTTTCTGTCCGTTATTATAACATTACTCCTATGGTGTTTAACCCATTTAGCTTTAACTATTTTTTCTAGTGTTTTGACTACCTCGCTTGTTATTGATACTGGTCTATAATTTGGGGGATCCTCTCGAGTACCGTTTTTATAGATTGGTATCATGTTTACCTTTTTCCATATATCTGCAAAGATTTCTTTTTAGAGTTAATGGTTATGGTAGGACAGGATTTTCACGATAAGAAATTTGTGCTTTAAAACACTTTAAACACAAATTTCTTAATTTCTAAGGAAGGGAGTTGTAATGATCTGGTGCTCAGATCATGGTTCTCCCCTCTCCCCTCCTTCCTTCTCCTTTTATCCCCTTTTCTCCCTCTTCCCTTGCCCGTCATTCGTCTCCTCCTCTTCACCCCCAATTCGCCCATTTGTCAAGGGCCAATAGGGTGGGAGGGACTTGAGGGTGGTCGTGCTAGCTGGCCCTCGTGGTACATTTGCTTCCCCACTCAGTTCTCCCCACTTAGATTTCCCTCTCCATCCACCTCTAAATTCCCACTCTTCCCCTCTCACCGGTTCCTCCCTCCATACCAGTTGAGTCAAATGTCCCTACACTTTATCTTGGAGGAGACGGGGTTGAACATAATTTATCAGTTTTGTAAACATTGCTCGGAGGTACACTAGGCTCGGGTAGTCCAATATAGAGGCACCTTGTTCCCTTCAATTATCTGGTGAGAGCTGACTCAATCTTCAAGAATTCCATGTATCCTTTCACCGCTGATAATAGAAGGTGATTGGCGGTACATAAGTGCCAAGTCTTCATTGGCCCTAGAGAGCCAGACCTCAGGCCTAGTTTTAAATGGTTGACCATAGCCAAATAATGGGCGAAGCCCTAGGGGCTGTACTAGATTTTGGGAGTAGCAATCCTTATCACCGGTAAGTTGGTGAAACATAATATCAGTAGTGTGTTCTGGGAGAGTATGGGGAATAGGGACTCAGGCCCGCATCAAAAGGGCTGAGGGCAGCCATCGACATCTTAGCCTCAGTGCAGTTTAAGGTATTGTGCACTTGAATATTCATGTCCTCGGTGGATATCCACTTTGCCTCTTAGGATAATAGAGTAGAGTATATGTTCATTTGATTTCAGTATATGTGTTAATTTTTTTTAATTTAAATATAGTATTAAAGTTTTTGATTGCTTAGTAATTTCGGTCGGTTATGTACTTAAAGTTTTTAAATTTTTCAATTGCGTTATATATGTGTGGTACTATGAAACCCCCATATTCTCCTCCATTTATTGGATATTAAAGTTGCCCTTGGAATTAAATAAGCAAAGTAAATTAAACAAACAAATTCCCAAGATTTGTTACTAAAGTACCTATTACCCGGGAGTTCTTTGATTGCTGATTCCTTGCCTTCCTGGGGGATCGGTGATAGACACATTCAGGTATGGTTGATCGGGAAGGTGGTGGCAGTGTCTATTGAGTTGTTAATTATTAGTTATAAATTAATAACCCTTATTCTTGCTGTGCCCTCTTCATTAAATATTCAGCACATATTATTGGCAGTTCAGTGAGGGGGTCATACCGAACTGTAGCAGTGTTAGTCTGGGGTATTGAGTAAAGTAGAAGGTGGAGGGTAGAAAAGATTCATTCAAGGCAAGATTCAGGCACCATTAAAGCCCCTTGAGTAATTTTTTCACTTTGTCTTGAGATACAACAATTGTGTGCTATGGAATTGGTATTTGGTCCAGCTCTCTGAAATCCTCATTTTGTACAAACACACATTGGAACTGTTCATTAAGCACTACACACATTTCTTTTCCATTCTCAATTGTCCTGTTCCCCGTTCTCAATCTCTGGATTTTATCCTTTACGTGCAGCTTGCTTTTAATTAATTTAAAAAAATGCATTGATCTGTTTTATATTTGTCCGCTAAACCTTTCTTAAAGTTCTTTTCTTCTTCCTCACCGCTGTGTAATTGTTTCTTCCTTGCTTCTATTGCTGGTATGTTTACAGGTATTGAACCTGTTCCGATATTGATCCAATTTTCTTACCTTGTCCTCTCTGGCCCTATCACAATTTCTGTTGAACCAATCCTGCTTTCTGGTCCTGCATCTCTGTTATGATATAAATATTGTGTTCCTTCATCGTATAATTCGCAAAATTTGGAATACATTTCACTTACTTCCTTGCCTAGCAACAAGTCTGTCCATTTAAACACATTAAAGAATTTTTCTTATCTCTCTAAAGAGAGAACACATTAAAGAATTAAGTTCCCCAGAGTGTTCTCTCTTGAAATCAAGTTTAATAACTGTTTCATTGTCCCAATTCTATTATTGAATATATCGCAAAGCATATTTAATTTACAAATGGACACGATCAATATTTCCCAAGGGAGGGCAGTACTAGATGTCAAATATGTTTTCTTCTTTAATGATGAATATTAAATCCAGTATTGACGGAACATTCCCTTCCCTCATTCTCGTGGCCTGCTTGACGTGTTGATACATGAATGTCTCGAGAATGAGACTTACAAATCTGATTGTCGAAATGTTCTCCGTTCTTGCTTCGTACGCCTCCCAGTCTATTGCTTTCAAGTTGAATTCGCCGAGGACCAACGATCGTCATCGATCTTTATCTGCTTTTATTATAATCTCTATCATAACTATTAAGAGAGTAGTAGGGATTAAGAGCTAAAGAGGATTTTTTGTTTTGGAAAAAAAATCCTGTTTAGCTCTTCAGGGTTTCTAGGTGAATTTGGGCAGTCACTGATGTGGAATTAAAAAAATTTTATGGGGAAAAAAATTTCTGATATTTTAGAAGTTTGTTAAAAGTTCTTTTGATGAAAATAAAGTCTTAGAAGTTTGTTAAGAGTTCGTATGGGAGAAATTCAAATATCCCGATTTGCGTTTCAGGGTTTTTAGGTGAATTTGGCCTGTCACTGATTTGGAATTAATGAATTCTTATGAGAAAAATAATTTCTGAGATCATAGAAGATTGTTAAGAGTTCTTATGGGAGAAATTAAGTAGGAAAATGTTATAGAAAAATTCAGGAAAAATCCCCTTTAGGACACAGCATTTCCAGGTAGAACTCTACAGACATATTTTACCAGTTTTCAAAACCCATTTTCAGAGAATATTGTCTTAGACATTTTGTTAAAGAAAACAAACATCTCAGCCAAGACATTTAAGACCGAAAATTCACCAGAGTCCAGTTTATGCCTGAAAATAATCATAGTCGAGTTTTACCCCTGAAAATTAACAGAGTCCTGTTGTTAACCTAAATTATTCAGAGTCACTTTGTGAGCAAAAATCTTCAGAGTCCAGTTTGTGCCCAAAAATAGTCAGAGAAAGTTTAAGCTCAAATTTCATCAGAGTCCAGTTTTTGCCTTAAAATAATCAGAGTCAAGTTTTACCCTGCAATTAACAGAGTCCTGTTATTAACCTAAATTCTTCAGAGTCCAATTAACAACAGAAATTTGTCAGAGTTCAGTTTAAGCTCAAATTTCACCAGAGTCCAGTTGTAGGCAGAAATTATTCAGAGTCCAGTTTGTCCCCTAAAATACTCAGTCCAGTTTGTGCCAAAAAATATTCAGAGTCCAGTTTGCGCCAAAAAATATTCAGAGTTCAGTTTGTTCCCAAATATATTCAGAGTCCTGTAATCTACGAAAATTAGTCAGAGTCCACTTTGTGAGCAAAATTCGTCGGAGTCCATTTTCAAACCAATTATCATCAGAGTCCATTTTATACCAAAATTCGACAGAGTCCACTTTGAAACCAAAATATTTCAGAATTTTTCTTAAACCTGCATTCTTAAAAGTTATTATGGAGGAAATTAAAATATTGTCAGAGTCCAATAAAGACCAAAAAAATAACAGAGTTCAGTTTGAACCCAGAAATATTCAGAGATCAATTTTCATTAGAGACCGTTTCCAGATCAAATTTGTTAGTCAGTAAGCAAGCTCCAGCTCCTGTCCCGCCTTAGTGTATCCCTGTATCATCTTTACTAGCAGTCCAATCCCCTGAAATTTTAAACAGTCATATTTCAGACACAGTAAATAAGATCAAATCAGTTACCGAGCTCTGGCCCTTGTCCTCCACCGTAGTTCATTTGTACAAGTTGTTTAGTAGCAGACCTATTTCCCTGAAATTTTTACCCTCTGTATTTCAGACGCAGTAAATAAGATCGAGTCGGTTATCGAGCTCCAGCTCTTGTCCCCCACCTTAGTTCATTTGTACAAGTTCTTTAGTAACAAACCAATTTTCCCCATATTTAAAGCAGATATACTTCAAAGGTAGTAAACCAAATCAAAACAGTTAACAAGCTCCAACTCTCGTCCCCCACTATAGTTCTCTCTCTCATATCTTTGGAAATAACCAATAAATTTTCCTGAAATTTATAATTGCTGTATTTCGAACACAGTAAATAAACCCAGTTCAGTTACCGAGTTTCAAATCTTGTTCCTTGCTTAGCTCATTTGTACAAGTTCTTTATTATCAGACCAAATCACCTGAGATTTAAGATCACCATATTTCTAACGTAGTAAAATTAATCAGGACCTTAGCTCCATTTCCGCTGCCTTAGATCATCAAACAAATATTTCCGATCAAGTCCCTCTCCAGCCTAACTCTTTATCAGAGTAATAACATAACTGCACCTGCATAATTATCTTTTCACCCCTCCCACTTTCCTCCATCTCATCCAAGTCTCATGAATTTAAATGTAGCTGGTAATTTGCTTACTTTCTTTCCCCGTTCATAGCATATTCTCTGTAAGTTCAGATCAGTACTTAGTCATACATATTCTCTAGTTCTTTCCATTTTATATAAGACTTAAACAACTATTACCGTGTCCCCTATCATATTTTAACATGACTCATATGTAAATATACCCAACTCCTTCCTTCCATTACAAGTCCCAGCATGTTCGCCTTGCATCTCACTACGCTTTCTACTTTACATGTTCTTGCATGTGTTCTGCACATCTCAGTACCGACGCTTACAATCTCACTCAATCCTTTACACGTTCGCACATGTTCTCAGCCTAACGTTTACATTTTTCCTCCGTTCCTCCACTACATGTTCTTACCTGTTCATTACAGTCCCTTACATGTTCTCTGTACAACTTTTATAATCAGTATTCATGTTCACTGTATTCATTAACTTTTCTTACATTTTTTCTATGTTCTTTGCCATGTTCCCCATATGTTCTCTATGTTCGCCATTTCCTTTAAAAATCAAATGTACCAAAACATTCTTTTCTTAACGTTCCTTATTTAAAATCAATCGTCAATCAACTAAAAACATAGTCACTTTCATCATTTCTCAACTGCACTTATTATCCAATCAACTAAAAATAGTCAGGATTAGCCTCGTTCAACACCGTTCTTAACTAAAATTATCTTTCTCTTAGCTAAAAATTGTCAAAGGAAACTTTCCAATACTGTTCATAACTAACTTTATCCATCGTCAATCAACTAAAAATAATCACTTTCATCATTTCTTAACTAAACTTATTCCCTAGTCAACAGAAAATAACCGTGTTCATCATGTTTCATTGTCATTTCTTATCTAAAATTGTCTGCCAATCAACAGAAAAAGCCATGTTCATCATGTTTTTGTCTTTTTTTTAACTAAAAGTATTCATCAGTCAACTAAAAATAGTCACTTTCATCATGTTTCCCTGTCATTTCTTAACTCTCAAAATCACTTCTCTCAACTGAAAATAGTCAAGTGTAGCCTCTTTTCCAAAACTGTTCTTAACTAAAGTAACCTTTCACTTCGCTAAAAAAAATAGTCAAATGTAACTTTTTCAGCACTTTCGTAACTAAAATTATATGTCGTTAAGTAAGAAATATAGTCAAAGACACTCTTTGAGATGCCAAAGACACTCTCAGTGACACCAAAGTTACTCTTCGAGAAATCAAAGACACTCTTCAATACATCAAGGACACAATAAAAGACACACTCAAAATCGTCAAATACTACTCACGTCCTCAAAAGTTAATCTCAGGCATCTTTATCCGTAAAAGTTATTCTCATGGACCTCTAAAGTTATTCGCACAGCTACCAAAAGTTATTCCCTGAGTCATCAAAAGTATTCCCAGAGTCATCAACGTTATTCCAAGAGACATTAAAAATTATACATGGTCTCTCGGGGTCACTTGAGGTGAAAGTCTATATAATACTTGGTAAGTCTTGACTAATTAGTAAGAGTCACGGCCTCAGAGTGGGGTCTACCGCCAGTGGCCGGACGGTCGTCAGCTCGATCCCAAATATTGCTATAATTCTTCCTTTTGTTTTGTTTTTTCAACCTATGTCTGGAAACCTATTATAATGGATTACTATGGAAGAATATTTTATTGGATTATTATGGAAGTTTATTGTGGTGAATTATTATTAGAATTGTATTATTATTGAAGTTGATTTTGGCAGATTATTGAAGTTATTGAGGAGATAAACATGGAGGGTTATCGTTCAGGGTTATCGTTCAGGGTTATTATTGAGGTTTATTGTTGAGGGTTATTATGTAGGGTTATTGTGATGGATTATTATGTAGATTATTGTGCTTGATTATTATTAAGGGTTATTTTGGTGGTTTATTAAGGAGGATTATTGTGGGTTATTATTATGGAGGGCGATGGCTGTGTGTTATTAGAGAGTGTTATTGTTGATTAAATTATTATTATAGAGGTAATTGTTGATAATTATTATTAATATATAGGGTTATTGTTGTGGATTACTATTAAGGGTTTTTATGAAGGAATATTTTGATGATCATTTTGTTGGAAAATTAAGGAGGATTATTGTTATCGATTATTATTTATGCTTATTGTTGAGGATGATTATGAAATGTTATTGTTGAAGTTCATTATTAAAGGGTAATGTTGAAGTTTCAATTAAAGTTAATGTTGAAGTTTATTATTAAAGGTTAATATTGAGGATTATTATTGGGGCATATTTTGGTGGATTAAGTTGTAGGTTTACTGTGCTGGATAATTATTTGGGGAGACGATGCTTGTTCAAGAACTAAACCCTGTGGTTCGCCACTAGGAACTCTCCTCCAGTCAGATACATAGTCTTTGATTAATGTCCTCATCAATCTGTCAGTTAGAACATATTTCATCCGTGTCAGAAGTCTCCCTGACACTCCGCCGGCATGTTCCAGGTTCCAGAACCACCTCTTATGTGGGACTCTGTCAAAAGCCATTTTTTTTAGGTCCAGAAAGACACCGTAAACCCAGGCACCACTTTCCTGTATTATCTCGGTGGCTCTATCATAAAAAGTAAGTAGATTTGTTACACAGGATCATCTGGTTCGAAAACCATACTGTCTGTCTGTTATTATGTCATTACTCTCGAGGTGTTCAACCCATTTAGCTTAAACTATTTTTTGTAGTGTTTTGACTACCTCTTTTGTTAATGATACGGGTCAATAATTTAGAGGATCCTCTCGGTTATCATTTTTATAGATTGGTACTACGTTTGCCTTTTTCCATATATCTGCTAAGATTCCTGTGCACAAGGATGTCTGGAATATTAATTGGAGTAGAATGCTTAGTTCCGTTGCACATTCTTGCAACAAGCCAACTGCTTTATTTCTTCCTAGCCCCTTGAGTAATGTTACGGACCCGAGTCCAGCGTCGGAGCACGGAGCAGTGACGACAACGCCATTTGTGAGTCTGCTCCCAAAACCCACTCCAAATGGACAATGCCATCTAGTGAGGACGGGATATACCGGCCACAGGTGCTGGATTCCCGTCATAATCAGCTCGTAACATAGCCGCTGCTGACCTCTGGTGAGGCGGCGCTTAGACAGCAATGCCATCTATGGAATGAAGAGGATGACGTTTGTGTCTAAGCCTGTAAGTGAGGTTCCCTAGAGCGTCCCAGTATTAATGATGTGTCTGATTGCAGAGTCGACCTGGGACTGCTGTATTGGACGATTGATCAGTGTACCCAAGGCAGCCAAGGTCTCTTCGCCAGTCTGCTGAAGAAGCTGTGAGCCACCCCTGGACGAACTCTGTCGAGAGTAATAGCCTGCCTGTGGAGTGGCAGTGTTGGGAATCGCCTTATCCAGGGCTGGCTGGTGGAAGAGACTAGCCACTGTGGTGCTTAGTGAGGAGAGTGATCAGCGGGATCACACGAGGCTCCTGCCTAGGGCTCGCAACCCTAGTATCGGTCGTGGAGTGGCCTACACAGCGGAGCTGATCGGTACCTGCCAGCTACAGGCTGGATTGTGGTTGAAGGCCATCACGACAAAGCACCCAGTGGGACTGTGATTTGGCTGGCCTGTGGCCAGGGTAGATTTGTAGTAGTCATCGTGGATAAATCGTGGGCCACAAAAGAAGGAACCAGGGCTACCCAGAGTGAGCGTGGCCGTGTATCCAGTGTCTTCGGAAGAAGACGGAACTGTACATATTTTGTGTTATAATCCCCGTTTGTGACTGTATATATATATATATGGTGGTGGAAAATATATTTGAAGGAATATTCTTATAATTTAGTATACTTGTATACCTCCCTTATTGTTTTCATTTGTATTATGGAGCTAACCCCTTGAAAGCCTCTACTAACTTGGGGCCTGATTCCCAAACTCTACTACCATCAGAGAAGAACCCAGTTGCGTCCCAGTAGGGCCGTAACAAGTAATTTTTTCACTATATCTTGATATACCTGAATTGCGTGCTCTAGAATTGGTATTTGGTCCAGCTCTCTGAAATCCTCATTTTGTACAAACGCACTTTGGAACTGTTCATTTAGCATTTCACACAATTCTTTTTCCATTCTCAATTGTCCTGTTCCACGTTCTCACTTTCTTGATTTTATCCTTTACATGCAGGTTGCATTTAATTAATTTAAACAAATGCCTGGATCTGTTTTATATTTGTCCGCTATACTTTTCCAAAAGTTCTTGTCTACCTCCTCACCCCTGTTTAAATGTTTCTCCCTTGCTTGTATTGCTGGTATTTTTGCAGGTATTGAACCTGTTCTGATATTGAACCAATTTTCTTACCTTGTCCTCTCTGGCCCTATCACAATTTCTGTTGAACCAATCCTGTTTTCTGGTCCTGCATCTCTGTTTTGATATAAATGTTGTGTTCCTTCATCGTATATTTCGCAAAATTTGGAATACATGTCACTTACCTCTTTGCCTAGCAACAAGTCTGTCCATTTAAACTCATTAAAGAATTTTCTAAGTTCCCCACAGTGTTCTCTCTTGAAATCGAGTTTAATAAATGTTTCAATGTCCCAATTCTATTATAGAACGTATCGCAAAGCCCATTTAATTTACGACAGGACACGATCACTTTTTCCCAAGGGAGGGCGGTACTAGATGTCAAATATCTCTTCTTCTTTCCTGATGAATATTAAATCAAGTATTGACGGAACATCCCCTTCCCTCATTCTCATGGCCTGCTTGACGTGATGATACATGAATGTCTCCAGAATGAGGCTTACAAATCTGATGGTCGAAATGTTCTCCGTTCCTGCTTTGTACGCCTCCCAGTCTAGTTCTTTCAAATTGAAGTCCCCGAGGACCAACAATCGTCATTTATCTATATCTGTTTTTACTATAATCTTTCTCATGACCATCATGAGGCCCCTCTCGTTTGTCATACAGTTCCTCCTTTGTCCGTGTGTTGCTTGCTGGGAAATAGGTGACCTGTGATGACCCAGAGGTCATAACAGTCGTGTCACGAGTGATCGCTTTCATTCTTACCATAAGATGAGTTTTTTTCTGATTTCTCGGTTAAGTACCATGAGGGCATTTTTCACTCCTGTAAGGTTATCACTTCTTTCAGATGAATGTTCTAGATGTCACTGGAAATTAAAGCGTATACATGGTCTCTCGGGGTCACTTAAGGTGAAGGTCTATATTGTATTGACTAATTAGTATTGACTAATTAGGTAGAGTCACGGCCTCAGAGTGGGGTCTGCCGCCGGTGGCCAGACGGTCATCAGCTCGAGCCCCCAATATTAGGTGTTCTTCCTTTTTTTTTTATCAACCTATAAATATAAATTCCAAACACAGGAAATCAATTAATAAGTAAACACAATCAGCTGCAACATGGTTCCATATTATAATTTTTGTCTCATAATATTTCATATGGAAAAAGTATTTTTTCTTATTCAATAACAAAAAAAATGGGTTGCAATAACACATAGTGATGATGAGAAAGATTATTACAAAAGACAAGTCGACCAAGCTAGAACTCTACATAATTTAATGGAAGGATCTGTAGGTCCCAAACCGGTGCCCAACCAGGGTTTTACAGGTAAATCGACCACACTCAGGCCTTCGGTAATGACGTTCACACTCTTACAATAGACTCTGATCACAATGTAATCACAATGACGGGATATATCAATGAATATCATTTTAAGACAATGGAGTGAATTGAACTCCACAAGTCACGACATTACCCCAAAATTATTTCCATTGATATATGATGTTATTGTGATTTTACTACAATGTTGGTTATTGTGGTGAATTTTAAGGGAGGGTTATTGTAGTAAATAATTTTGAAAGGTAAAGTGGTGAATTATTATTAATAGTGTTAGTGGTAATTATTTACAAGGTTATTTCAGAAGATTATTTTGAAGGGATATTGTGGTGGATTAATTCCTAGTTATTGTGGTAGATTATTATGGGGGTTTACTTAGGTGGATTATTCTGGAAAGATATTGTTATTAGTTATTATAACAGGTTATATTGGTGGATTATTACAGAGAGTTATTGTTATAGATTATTGAGGAGGGTTATTGTGGTTTAATATAATTGAGGATTATTCTAGAGGCTTATTAGGTAGGCGTAATGTCAGGATTTATTATGGAGAGTTATTGTGGTGGATTATTGTTGATTGGTTTTTTCATGAATTAATATGGAGAAATAATTGTGGAAAATCATGAAGGAGATTATTGTGAGAAATTATTATTGTGAGTTATTGTGGATGATTATTATAGAGAGTTATTGTGAATGATTATTAAGAAGATTATTATATTTCATAATTATGGATTTTATTGGCGTGAATTATTATGAAAAAAAATTTTGATGGATTATTATTGAGGGTTATTCCCTGAGGCTTATGATGAACGGTAACTGTTGAAGAATACTACAGAGAGGTATTGTGGTGGATTCCTATGAAAGGTTATTGTGATGGTTTATGATGGAGGATTATTCTCTTGTATTATTATGGAGTTTTTTTTTAAGAATTTTTATTATGAAGGATTACTTTGGTGGGTTATTATTGAGGGTTATAGTGCTGGATTATTATAAAGGGTTATTGTTGAGGATTATGAAAGACGGTTATTATTGTGGTTATATCTGGAAAGTTATTTTTGTGATTATTGTGGAGAGCTATTTTGGTTGACTATTGCGGAGGATTATTGTTGAGAATTATTAGGCACGTTTATTATAGTAGATAATTATTTATGGTTACTATGAATAATTAATATGTACATTTATCGTGTTGGATTAATATTTAGAGTTATTGTGTTGGATTATTATTTAGAGTTATTGTGTTGGATTATTATTTAGAGTTATTGTGTAAGATTATTATATAGAGTTATTGTTTTGGATTATTATTTAGAGTTATTGTGTTGGATTATTAATAGAATTATTGCATAGGATTATTATTTAGAGTTATTGAGTTGGATTATTATTTAGAGGTATAGTGTTAGAATATTATTTAGAGTTATTGTGTTGGATTATTACAAAACTATATTTTGGTGAATTAATATGGAGTATTATTTTTGAGGATTATTGTGGAGGGCTATTTTCGTGAACTATTAAGATAAGTTATTTGAGTGGATAATTTACAAATGGAATGTATTTGGAAGTGATGTGGAGGAGGCAGACTCCAAACATAAGTACAACTGTAGATATGATGGAGCCCAGTAGGCTCACAAACATGTGAAACCTCCAGATTGACAGTTGAGATGCGGAACCAAAGAGCAGAAGCTCAACCCCGCAATAACAACTAGGTAAGTACAATATACATGACCACATGGCTGTCAGACAAGTCGCTCCATAGTATACATGAACACTTGGTTGTCAGACAAGCAGCTCTACAGTATACATGACCACTCTGTTAACACACGGGTGACCTCTGATGACCCAGAGGTCATAACAGTCCTGTCACGAGTAATCGCTTTCATTCTTACCATAACAGGAGTGTTGTATTAAGATTTCTCTGTTAAGTACCATGAGGGCAGTTTTCACTCCTGTAAGGTTATCACTTCCTTCAGATAAATGTTCTTGGTGTCACTGGAAATTAAAGGGTATTCATGTTCTCTCGGGGTCACTTGAAGTGAAGGTCTATATAATACTTAGTGAGTATTGACTAATTATTAAGAGTCACGGCCTCAGAGTGGGGTCTGCCGCCGGTGGCCGGACGGTCGACAGCTCGAGCCCAAACTGGTCTACAATTCTTCTTTTTTGTTTCTTTTCATCCTATGTCTGGAAATCAACTACTATGGAGGATTATTCTGTTGGATTATTATGAAAGTTTATTGTGGTGAATTCTTATTAGAATTTATTATTATTGAAGGTGATTTTGGTAAATTATTTAAGTTACTGTGTGAAATAAACATTGAGGGCCATTGTTTAGGGTTATTATGGAGGTTTACTCCTGAGGGTTATTATGTTGGGGTATTGTGATGAATTATTATGTAGGCGAAATGTGCTTTATTATTACTGAGGGTTATTTTGGTGGTTTATTAAGGAGGATTATTGTGGGTTATTATTATGAGGGTGATGGTTGTAAGTTATTAGAGAGAGTTATTGTTGAATATTATTATAGTGGTAATTGTTGAGTATTATTATTATTATATAGGGTTATTGTTGTGGATTACTATTAAGTGTTATTGATGTGGATCACTATTAATTAGGGTTATTGTGAAGTATTATTTAGAAGATTATTTTGTTGGAAATTTATTGAGAAATATTGTTATGGATTATTATTTAACGTTATTGTTTTTGCTGATTATGAAGGATTGTTGTTGAAGTTTATTATTAAAGGTTAATGTTGAAATTTACTATTAAAGGTTGATGTTGAAGATTATTATTGGGGCTTTTTTTCGTGGATTAAGTTGTAGGTTTACTGTGCTGGATAATTATGGAGGTAAGAGAATGTTTGTTCATGAACTAAACCCTGTGGTTCTCCGCTAGTAACTCTCCTCCAGTCAGATACTTTGTCCCTGATTACTGTCCTCCTCTGTCTGTCAGTTAGAACATTTTTCTTCCTTGTCAGAAGTCTCCCTGTCACCCCGCCGGCATGTTCCAGGTTCCAGAACCGCCTCTTATATGGGACTCTGTCAAAAGCCATTTTTTTAGGTCAAGAGAGACACAGTCAACCCAGGCATCGCTTTCCTGTATTATCTCTTTGGCTCTATCATAAAAACTTAGTAGATTTGTTACAGAGAATCATCCGGTTCGAAAACCATTCTTTCTGTCCGTTATTATGTCTATACTCTCGAGGTGTTCAACCCATTTAGCTTTTACTATTTTTTTCTAGTGTTTTGACTACATCGCTTGTTAGTGATACGGGTCTATAATTCAGAGGATCCTCTCGAATATCAATTTTATAGATTGGTTCTATGTTTACCTTTTTCCATACATCTGCGAAGATTCCTGGGCACAAGGATTTCTGAAATATTAGATGGATTGGAATGCTCAACTCAGTTGCACATTATCACAGCAAGTCAACTGCATTATTTCTTCCTATCCCCTTGAGTAATTTTTTCACTTTGTCTTGAGATACCTCAATTGCGTTATCTGGAATGGGTATTTGGTCCATCTCTCTGAAATCCTCATTTTTTGTACAAACACTTTATAACTGTTCATTTAGCATTTCACACATTTCTTTTCCCATTCTCAATTGTCCTGTTCCCCTTTCTCACTCTCTGGATTTTATCCTTTATATGCAGCTTGCTATTAATTAATTTTAAAAATTGCCTGGATCTGTTATATATATGTCCGCTATACCTTTCCCAAAGTTCTTTTGTACCTCCTCACCGCTGTGTAATTGTTTCTCCCTTGCTTGTATTGCTGGTATGTTTACAGGTATTGAACCTGTTCCGATATTGAACCAATTTTCATACATTGTCCTCTCTGGCCCTATCACAATTTATGTTGAACAAATCCTGTTTTCTGGTCCTGCATCTCGGTTTTGATTTGAATGAGTGTTCCTTAATCGAATATTTCGCAAAATTTCGAATACATTTTACTTACTTCCTTGCCTTGCAACATGTCTGTCCTTTAAAGTCTGCCTATTAAACTCATTAAAGAATTTTCTAAGTTCCCCACAGTGTTCTTTCTTGAATTCGAGTTTAATAACTGTTTCAATGTCCGAATTCTATTATAGAATATATCGCAAAGCATATTTAATTTACAACAGGACACGATCAGTCTTTCTAAAGGAAGGGTGGTAATGGATGTCAAATATCTCTTCTTCTTTCCTGATGAATATTAAATTCAGTATTGACGGAACATTCCCTTCCCTTATTCTTTTGGTCTGCTTGATGCGTTGATACATGAATGTCTCCAGAATGAGGCTTACAATTCTGATTGTCGAAATGTTCTCCGTTCTTGCTTCGTACGCCTCCCAGTCCATTGATTTGAAGTTAAAGTCCCCGAGGACCAACAATCGTCATTTATCTTTATCTGTTTTTACTATAATCGCATGACCATCATGAGGCCCCTCTCGTTTGTCATAGAGTTCTTCCTTTCTACGTGTGTAACTTGCTGATGGGATGGGTGACCTGTGATGACCCAGAGGTCATAACAGTCGTGTCAGAAGTGATAGCTTTCATTCTTACCATAAGAGGAGTGTTGTATTTAGATTTCTCTGTTAAGTACCATGAGGGCAGTTTTCACTCCTGTAAGGTTATCACTTCCTTCATATGAATGTTTTTGGTGTCACTGGAAATTAAAGCGTATTCATAGTCTCTCGGGGTCACTTGAGGTGAAGGTCTATATAATACTTGGTGAGTCTTGACTAATTTGGAAGAGTCACGGCCTCAGAGTGGGGTCTGCCGCTAGTGGCCGCACGGTCGTCAGGTCGAGACCAAGTCATGAGGTGTTCTTCCTCATTCTTTTTTCAACCTATTAATATTAATTCCAAACACAGGAAATCATTAATAAGTAGACACAAGGGGCTTCAACATGGTTCCATATTAAAAAACAAATTTCTTAATATTTCATATGGAAAAAGTATTTTTTTTTTTATTCAATAACAAAGAAACGGGTTACAATAACACATACTAATGTTGAGAAAGATTATTACGAAAGATAAGTCGACCAAGCCAGAACTCTGCTGAACTTAATGGAAGGTTCTGGAGGCCCCAAACCGGAGCACAACCAGGGTTTTACAGCCAACCCGACCACACTCTGGCCTACGGTAATGACTTTTACACTCTTACAATAGACTCAGATCATAATGAAATCACAATGACATGGTAAAACAATGAATATCATTTTGTAGCAATAGAGTGACATAAACTTCACAAGTCATTACAATACCCCAAATTTATTACCATTGATATATGATGCCATTGTGATTTTATTGCAATTAGGGTATTTGTGGTGAATTTTAAGGGAGGGTTATTGTAGTATATCATTTTCAAAGATAAAGTGGGGAATTATTATTAATGGTGTTAATGGTAATTATTTAGAAGATTATATCAGAAGAATAATTCGAAAGGTTATTTAGGTGGATTAATTCCTAGAGTTATTGTGGTTGATTATTATGGAGGTTTATTTTTTTTGGATTTTTCTGGAAAGTTATTGTTATTGGTCACTATAATAGGTTATTCTGGTGGATTATTACGGAGAGTTATTGTTGTATATGTTTGAGGAGGGTTATTAGGCTTTAATATAATTGAGGATTATTGTAGTGGCTTATTAGGAAGGGTTAATGTGCAGAATTATTATGGTGAGTTATTGTGGTGGATTATTGTTGATGGATATTTTGATGAATTAATATGGACGGTTATTGTAGAATATCATGAAGAAGGTTAATATAAGAAATTATTATGGTGAGTTATTGGGGATGGTTATTATGGTGAGATATTGTGGATGATTATTAAGATGATTATTACATTGCATAATTATGAATTATATTGGGGGGAATTATTATAAGAAAAAGCTTTGGTGGATTATTATAGAGGGTTAATCTTCAGGATTATTATGAACGGTAACTGTTGAAGATTACTATGGAGAGGTATTGTGGTGGATTCCTATGGAAGGTTATTGTGATGGATTATTATGGGGGATTATTCTCTTGTATTATCATGGAGTTTTTTTGGGAGGCTTATTGCGAAGTATTATTTTGGTGGGATATTAGTGAGGGTTATAGTGTTGTATTATTAAAAAGGGTTATTGCTGAGGATTATTATGAACGGTTATTATTGTGGCTAATATTTGAAGAGTTATTTTTGTGATTATTGTGGAAGGCTAATTTGGTTGACTATTGGCGGAGGATTATTGTTGGGGATTATTATGTACGTTTATTGTAGTAGATAATTATTGATGGTTATTATGAATAATTATTATGAACATTTATTGTGTTGGATTGTTATTTAGAGTTATTGTATTAGATTATTATTTTGAGTTATTTTATTGGATTATTATTTGGAGTTCTTGTGTTGGATTATTACAAAACGCTATGTCGGTATATTAATTGGAGTATTATTTTCGTGGAATATTAAGATAAGTTATTTGTGTGGATTATTTACAAATGGAATACATTTGGAAATGACGTGATGGAGGCAGACTCAAAGCTGAGTGATAAATGTAGATATGATGGACCCCAATAGGCCCACAAACATGTGAATCAGCTGAATGATAGCCGAGATGCGGGACCAAAGAGCTGAAGTTCAACCCCCGCAATCACAACTAGGTAAGTACAATATACATGACCACTTGGTTGTCTGACAAGCAGCTCCACAGTATACATGACCACTTGGTTGTCAGACAAGCAGCTCCACAGTATACATGACCACTTGGTTGTCAGACAAGCAGCTCCACAGTATACATGACCACTTGGTTGTCAGACAAGCAGCTCCACAGTATACATGACCACTCGGTTGTCAGACAAGCAGCTCCACAGTATACATGACCACTTGGTTGTCAGACAAGCAGCTCCACAGTATACATGACCTTTTGGTTGCCACGGAAGCTAATTACAAAAAAATAGGACCTTGTTGATACAGGAGCAGACACTCCACCTGACCACGTGGCTGTCAGTCTAGAGAGTTCTACAGTATACATGACAATGTGATCACATAGCTCTCTGACAATAAACTGGCTAAGTGATATTCGGTGAAACTAGATATCCCGAAAGATCATGAACAGTGATTAACACTGATATCTTAATAAAAAGAGTAACTCATTTGAATGTGTATTAATGGTTATATAAGTAAACACTAACACGTGTGACCTCTGATGACCCAGAGGTCATAACAGTCGTGTCACGAGTGATCGCTTTCATTCTTACCATAACAAGAGTGTTGTATTAAGATTTCTCTGTTAAGTACCATGAGGGTAGTTTTTACTCCTGTAAGGTTATCACTGCCTTTAGATTAATGTTCATGGTGTGACTGGTAATTAAAGCATATACATGGTCTCTCGGGGTCACTCGAGATGAAGGTTTATATAATACTTGGTGAGTCTTGACTAATTAGGAAGAGTCACGGCCTCAGAGTGGGGTCTGCCGCCGGTGGCCGGACGGTCGTCAGCTCCAGCCCAAACAAGTGTACAATTCTTCCTTTTTGTTTTTTTCATCCTATATTTGGAAAATTATTATAATGGATTTTATATGTAGGATTATTCTATTGGAATATTATGGAAGTTTACTGTGGTGAAATATTATTAGAATTGTATTATTATTGAAGGTAATTTTGGTAGATTATTGAAGCTATTGTGGGAAATTAACATGGAGGTTCATTGTTTAGGGTTATTATGGAGGTTTATTGATCAGGGTTATTATGTAGGGTCATAGTGATGGATTATTATGAAGGTTTATTGTGCTTCATTATTATTGAGGGTTATTTTGGTTTATTAAGGAGGAGTATTGTGGGTTATTATTATGGGGGGTGATTGTTGTGTGTTATTAGAGAGAGTTATTGTTGATTATTAATATTTTAAAAGTAATTGTTGAGTAGTAGTATTATTATATAGGGTTATTGTTGTAGATTACTATTAAGGGTTATTGTGAAGGATTATTTTGATGATTATTCTGTTGGAAAATTTTGGAGGCTTATTGTTATGGATTATTATGGAATGTTAATGTTGAGGATAATTTTGAAGGGTTATTGTTGATGTTTATTATTAAAGGTTACTGATGAGGATTATTATGGGGGCTTATTTTGGTGGATTAAGTTGTAGGTTTACTGTGCTATATAATTATGGAGGGCTGACGATGATTGTTCAAGAACTAAACCCTGTGGTTCTCCACTAGTAACTCTCCTCAGACATTGTCTCTGATTAATGCCCTCATCTGTCTCTCAGTTAGAAAACTTTTCATCCATGACAGAAGTCTTCCTGTCATCCCGCCAGCATGTTCTAGGTTCCAGAAATGCCTCTGTTACGGTCACAATGGGACACACCCGTTTTTTTCTGGTGGTACGAAAGTTCTGGTATCCGGCCCCAAGTTAGTAGTGGCTTTGAAGGGGTGAGCTCAGTAATGCAAGTAAAACAAAACGGGGAGGTACATTAAATACAACAGTTTATCACTTTATCCAAATATAATTATTTTTCCATCACCATATATATATATATAACTCTTAAAAGGAAGTATTACTACACTATATGTACACCAACGTCCCTCTCAGAAGACACTAAACACTCGGCGAAGCTCAATCGATGCAGTCTTGTACCGTGTTTCCTCATCCGTGGTACTACTCTCAGTAGGTACCAGGAAACAACAATAAGTCTACCCTGGCCACGGGCCAGCCAAACCACAATCCCACTAAGTGCCTCTTCGTGAAGGCCCACAACCACAGTCCAGCCCGTTGCTGGCAGGTACCAATCAGCCTTGCACTGCTGGGCCACTTTACTTGCAGATACTAGGGTAGCGGGCCCTAGGCAGGAGCTTCGTGCAACTCGCTGGTTACTCCCCTCTTCGGCACCTCAGTCAGTTATCTCTTCTACTAGCCAGCCCCGGGTACAGCGAATCCCGTCACTGCCACTCTACAGCAGACAGTAGAACACTTTACAGATCTCTTCCGGCGACGGCTCACTGCTTTCGTAAAGCAGACTGGTGTAGAGACCTTGGCTGCTCTGGGTAGACTGCCTGTCCTTTTATCACAGCAGCCCTACGTTGACTCTGTGAATATAGACACGTCATCTGTATACTGGGACACTACATGGGACCAGTAGGAAACATCATTTACTGGCTTAAATACATACATTCAAATCCACTTATGACAGATGGCGCTGCTTATCTAAACGCCACCTCACTAGAGGTCAGCACCAGCTACCTTACGAGCCGACTATGACAGAAATCTAGCGAATCTTGCCGGTATATTCCCGTCATCACTAGATTTCGTTGTCCATGTTGTGGGGGGGTTTCGGGAGCGGACTCACAGATGGCGTTGACGTCGCTGCTCCGTGCTCCGATTGTAGAGTCGGGTTCGTAACAGCCTCTGATTTGGGATTCTGTCAAAAAAACATTTTTTTTTAGGTCCAGAGACACACAGTCAACCCAGGCACCGCTTTCCTGTATTATCTCTGTGAGTCTATCATAAAAAAGTAATTAGATTTGTTACACAGGATCATCCGGTTCGAAAATCATTCTTTCTGTCCGTTATTATGTCATTACGCTCGAGGTGTTCAACCCATTTAGCTTTAACTATTTTTTCTAGTGTTTTGACTACCTCGCTTGTTAATGATACGGGTCTATAATTTGGAGGATCCTCTCGACTATCAATTTTATAAATTGGTACTGTTTTTGCCTTTTCCATATATCTGCGAAGATTACTGTGCACAAGGGTGTCTGAAATATTAATTGAAGTGGAGTGCTCAGTTCAGTTGCACATTCTCGCAGCAAGCCAACTGCTTTATTTCTTCCTAGCCACTTGAGTAATTTTTTCACTTTGTCTTGAGATACCTTTATTGTGTGCTCTGGAATTGGTATTTGGTCCAGCTCTATGAAATCCTCATTTTGTTTAAACACACTTTGGAACTGTTCATTTAGCATTTCACACATTTCTTTTCCATTCTCAATTGTCCTGTTCCCCGTTCTCAATCTCTGGATTTTATCCTTTACATGCAGCTTGCTTCTAATTAATTAAAAAAAAAATGCCTGGATTTGTTTTATATTTGTCCACTATACCTTTCTCAAAGTTCTTTTCTACCTCCTCACCGCTGTGTAATTGTTTCTTCCTTGCTTGTAATGGTGGTATGTTTGCAGGTAATTTACCTGTTCCAAAATTGAACCAATTTTCTTACCTTGTCCTCTTTGGCCCTTTCACAATTTATGTTGAACCAATCCTGTTTTCTGGTCCTGCATCTCTGTTTTGGTATGACTATTTTGGTTGACTATTGCGGAGGGTTATTGTTTTGGATTATTAGGTACGCTTATTGTAGTAGATAATTACTGATAGTTATTATGAATAATTATTATTAATTTGATCCGGGTTTGATCCCTGGCACTTCCATGTATGGTTTGCCCGAAATGCTTTGCCTAATAGTGGCTTTAGGGTTTATATGTACTAACTCTATCTATAAATCCATCAATGTTTGTATCTCACCTTGTATGTATGTACTTTACCTGAATAAACATTTGATTTTGATTTGATTGGACATTTTATTGTGTTGGATTATTATTTACAGTTTTTGTGTTGGATTAATATTTACAGTTATTGTGTTGCATTATTACAGAATATAATTTTGGTTGATTATTTTGGAGTATAATTTTGGTTGATTATTTTGGAGTATAATTTTGGTTGATTATTTTGGAGTATAATTTTGGAGGGATTACTGTGGAAGACTATTTTCGTGGATTATTATGATAAGTTATTTGCGTGAATTATTTACAAATTGAATGCATTTGGAAGTGATATGGTGGAGGCAGACTCGAAACAGAGTAACAAATGTAGATATGATACAGCCAAATAGGCCAACAAACATGTGAATCTGCTGATTGACAGTTGAGATGCGGGACCAAAGAGAAGAAGCTTAACCCCCGCTATCATACCTAGGTAAGTACAATATACATGATCACTTGTTCGGCAGACAAGCAGCTCCAATGTATACATGACCATTTGGTTGTCAGACAAGCAGCTCCATAGTATACATGACCACATGATTGTCAGACAAGCAGCTCCATATTATACATGACCACTTGGTTGTCAGACAAGCAGCTCCACAGTATACATGACCATTTGGTTGTCAGACAAGCAGCTCCACAGTATACATGACCACTTGGTTGTCAGACGAGCAGCTCCACAGTATGCATGACCACTTGGTTAACATACAAGCAAATTAGAAAAACATATGACCTTTTTGAAGCAGGAGCAGCATCTCCACATGACCACGTGACTGTCAGTCCAGAGAGCTCTACAGTATACATGACTGTGTGATCAGGTGGCTCCCTGACAATAAACTGGCTAAGTGATATCACCTGAAACTAGATCTCACGTAATATTATGAACAGTGATCATGACTGATATCTTATTAAAAAGCGTAAATCCTTTGAATGTTGATTAATGGTAATATAAGTAAACACACACACGGGTGACCTCTGATGACCCAGAGGTCATAACAGTCGTGTCACGAGTGATCGCTTTCATTCTTACCATAACAGTAGTGTTGTATTAAGATTTCTCTGATAAGTGCCATGAGGGCAGTTTTCACTCTTGTAAGGTTATCACTTCTCTCTGATGAATGTTCTTGGTGTCACAGGAAATTAAATCGTATACATGGTCTCTCGGGGTCACTTGAGGTGAAGGTCTATATAATACTTAGTGAGTATTGACCAATTAGGAAGAGTCACGGCCTCAGAGTGGGGTCTGCCGCTTGTGGCCGGACGGTCGTCAGCACGAGCCCTTCTCATGAGACATTCTTCCTATTTCTTTTTTCAACCTATTAATATACATTCCAAACACAGGAAATCAATTAATAAGTAAACACAAGGAGCTGCAACATGGTTCCATATTAAAAATAAATTCTCGTAATATTTCATTGGAAAAAGTATTATTCCTCATTCAAAAAGTATGAAACGGGTTTCAATAACACCTGCTGATGTTGAGAAAGATTATTACGAAATATATGTCGAACAAGCCAGAACTCCGTTGAATTTAATGGAAGGTTCTGGAGCCCCCAAACCGGAACCCAACTAGGGTTTTTCAGCCAACCCGACCACACTCTGGCCTTCGGTAATGACGTTCACACTCTTACAATAGACTCAGATCACAATGAAATCACAATGACGTGATATGACAATGAATATCATTTTGAGACAACGGAGTGACTTGAACTCCAAAAGTCATTACATTTCCCCAAAATTATTTCCATTGATATATGATGCCATTGTGATATATTACAATGAGGGTTTTTGTGGTGAATTTTAAGGGAGGGTTATTGTAGTAAATAATTTTGAAAGTTTAAAGTGGTGAATTATTATTAATGGTGTTAGTGGTAATTATTTAGAAGATTATTTCAGAAGATTATTTTGAATGGCTATTGTGGTGGATTAATTCCTAGAGTTATTGTGGTGGATTAATTCCTAGAGTTATTGTGGTGGATTAATTCCTAGAGTTATTGTGGTGGATTAATTCCTAGAGTTATTGTGGTAGATTATTATGGAGGTTTATTTTGGTGGATTATTCTGGAAAGTTATTGTTATTCGTTATTATAACATGTTATTCTGGTGGATTATTACGGAGAGTTATTGTTGCATATTATTGAGGAAGATTATTGTGGTTTAATATAATTGAGGATTATTGTAGTAGCTTATTAGGAAGGGTTAATGTGGGGAATTATTGTGGGAACCGACCTGTGAGATTTATATTTATTTAATTTATATGAATTTATATTTACGTTAATTTATATACTTCCATAGCAATTTGTATAATGATAAGTGGACTGTATTTCTGCAATAATCTCTTAATCTCACAAATCGATCCTCTACACATTAGGGGGGTTATTAAATTAATATATATGCAGCCAATCAAACTACAGTAACTACATACATTGAAAAGGTTCCTTATCTTATAGTACAGCAGGTTAGTCCACCAGGTATAACTAGGGTGTAGACACCAAATTATCCTCTTTGAGGTAGCTTCCATCACCCAGTAACTGGTGCACAAACTCTTCCTCGTCTTGACCTGTCAAAAAGGCGCTAACTGTGAAGCCAGAAACCTATATATGACAAGTATTTCAGAGAAAACTGTACATGGAACATGAAGACCTGGCTTAATTACCTTTAGTTTGAGGCTTCCACGTGCTCTAACTGGATCACCCTATATAATGACATTAATGGCCATAAATGAAGATACATGGGTTTCGGAAAGAACACTTAACTTGAATTTGTAGACAGCGTGTTGAAAATGGTACACCTTTGGTTTCCATAACACTACGTCCAAGTAAAATTAACAGGAGCCGAATTTGCTCCCGTGTGAGCCTCTGGTCTCGTACAAAAAAATGGCTGCCCTCCTTCCTCCCTCTGACGCCTGGCTTACATTGTCCACATTTCAGAAAGTGATAGAAGGGTCACATTTACTCTACTTTAATATTGATAATTAAGTTAATTTATATAAGATGTTTTTATGATGGTAAAGTCCAAAGACTAATGTATTTAAGAATAATTCCCACCATAATAGGTGGTGAATTATAATAGTATGTGGTGATGATATCCCGTTTTCTTTAGATGGTAATTCCACTACAAGTTACGTTTTCTATGGGTAACTTGTTTATACAACACAGCTATTATCTGTATGATTATTAAATGGTGTCGGATTTTCCGACATAATTCCCCAGGGGCTGCTCACGGGTCGAAGTCCTAATTAGAACAGACGAACACCGATACTCCTCCTTCGAATTATTAGATTAATTTGATGTTAGTAGTTAGTAATCACACATTTATGTGTCTGTTCGTACAGGACGGATGTCCCGTACTAGAGTTGCAGGGGTTAGAAGTCTAATGCGATTTCATTTCCCTGTCAACTCTTGAAAGGCTAATATTCAAGCCTAATTACATATTATTTAACCCAGAAGACTGGATGTGATCAAGTACTACAGTCAAGTATGATTCAGGGACTGCAGTGAGATCAGTGACATTAGATATAACTTGAAGTTTCTTCAGGTAACTGGTCACTGATATATAAACACTGAGGCCCATGGAATACATCTTGATTAAATAATAAATGTATCAAATCAGTCATCAGATTTTATGGGGTTTAATTCAGTTAATTGATTCAGAGGATTGAATAGCTCATCATTAAAGTAAAGTATGGTTCTGAGACTGCAGTGGGTTCAGTGACATTGGTCGCAGTGACTTGTAGCTGTTTTAGGCTACTGTTCACTGATTTGCCACTGAGGCCTCATGAACTCATCTTCAGCTTTAAATGATGATACTAACATCAACCTCTGTTGGTATAGTCAGCTGTAATCTCCTTAGTATAATGCTACTGGAGAAATATAATCAGCTGACAAATTTAGATTTCTACTGGTATTGTTTATCTGCAGGCATAGGTCTCCTCAGGCTTGATACTGGGCCTGAGAGTAATTTACCTCCTGCAGAGTTTAACATGGTTATACCCTGATATTTAGTAGGGCTACCAATGAATCGATGGCAATAGTCTGTCCCTACAAGGAGACCGAAGTCGTTGAGGTGATCAGACTTAATATTATCTGCCAATTTTATTCCTCTATTTCTCAGGAATTTGGCTGTTGCTCGCAGACCTTGAACTTGTAGGTCTACTGGTATTTTGTCCACCACAATGGCTTGTACTCGACAGACGTACCTGCCTAAGCGTACTGATGGTTGTACCACCTGGTAGACTTGAGGTCCTGCATCTGTTACAAACCCTGAGATGTTGAATGACATCTGGGCTACAGGCCTTAATTGTAATTCATCTGCCAACCTTTTAGTGATGTATGTTCTTTGGGATCCTTGGTAAAACAACCCACGGGTATGGACCTTGGCCCTCTTATTCAGGATGGTAATTTGGGCAGTAGGCAAAGTCGTATTACCTTTAGACTTTGCTGATTGGACACTCTTTGTTTGTTGCACCTTGCAGTACTGTACTGTGGTGGGAATGCTATCTTCCACCTTGGGGTTTGGAGACGTTGTTTTGGTGTCTCTGCACAATGCTGCATGGTGCTGACCTTTGTTACACCTATTACAAGGGTGTAATTGGGTATCACAATCCTTGATGTTATGTTTCCTGAGGCACCTCGTGCAATGTTGCAAATCTTTGAGTCGCTCAACACGGGCGTCACTATCAGGAAAATTAGAGCAGTGGTACATTGAATGTTTCTCATTGCAGAACAAACATGTTCCATAGCTTCCAGTACCCTTTGGTGTCATGTTCTTGGGTGACACAGTAACTATAGGCTTGGAGGGTCCCACTGCATATACGCCCACACTGCTACTGTTCCACTTTGGTGTTGAATTATATTGTCTAGATTGATTTGGAGTACCTTTGGTACTCTGTGGTTTACTATTATTGGTTTCTGAGGGTTTACTTGGTGGTTTTAATTTGTCATGTGTTCGTAATTGATGAACTACTGACTTTAAACCTTCAGATATTTCATTCATGGATAAGATGCTTTTATTGTAATGAGCACTTATTTGTCTCAATATGTCCCTAGGTATTTTCTCCTGGACAATTATTTTCAAGACCCACTCAGCCCCGTTTGTATCTGCTGTCAGGCTGAGGGCATTGATCAATGATTCTACCTCCAGCTTGAAGACTTGGAGTGAATCAGCTGAAGCCTCCGGTGGGGGTAAATGCAACAGCTCATGAACTAAATGTGATGTTCTTACTTCTGGATCAGCATAATTATCCTTGAGGAGTTTTACTGCCAGATCATAGCCATCATTAGTTAATCTCAGATGGGATACTACTGTTTTAGCCTCACCTGATAATTGACCTTGCAAATAAGAGAATTTACTACTCTTTGGTAAAGATTGTTTTGAGTCTACAAGGTCAACGAATTTGTTCCAAAATTCGTCCCAATCTTCCTCATCTTTTCCTGAGAAAGTGGGTAAATTAATTGGAGGGAGTCGAGCTTCTGCTTGACTCGTATTAGATGCAACTGTTGCTGTTGTTGTTGCCTTGTTCTGGTCAATTAATTTGACATAAGGCTGTAACGTGGCCTGAGTTTGATCTTCATAATTCGCAAGATCAACCATAATGTCGTCTATTTCTGTTTCTGATAAATTGGTGTTGGCAAGTTCAGCCACATATGTTGCTATTTGACATTTGATTTGCTCAAATTTACCTGCAGCTGCTTGATAATAGCTTTCCAGGTCAGCATAATCAACTGTTGATTGTTGTGACAAATCTTCACATTTCTTGATCTGTCTTGTTAAGTGGCCTTTAAGACCTGCAAGGGTTCTTTTCATTCTCCCTGCATTATCCATACTGGCTCGTTGGTGAAGCCTTGTGGGACTTGTACTTGGGCTGCTCATAATACTGAACAAACACTAATGGTAGCCTAGGGTAAATTCTGCACTCACTAGGCAATAATCCTACCTCTACTAGAGGTTAGCACTTAAAATTAATACACATTATATATATACAATCATACACACTAATGATTTGAGTGATAAACCAGTGTCACTGGAAGTACCTTTAGGTTAGCTCTTCTATATCACCCTAGGATGGTAGAGACACTAATTAATCACTCAAAGGTGTAATGATCATAAGTAAATTATTATATATACAACTCAACTCGAGTTGATAAAAATTACACCCAAAATAGGGTCTGGACCATTCATTAATGGTGCTAGGTTAATCAATATAGTACAACTGACTATGGTAATAATGGGACTAGGATGAACGATAATAGTTCAACTAGTCATATCCTACCCTGTTGTGGGTTGGCAATTAGTAAATATACTGTGATCACTAGTGCAATATATATTAAATAATTCTCTATTTGGAGAAATAATATACACAATTATTGATAATAGCCTCTTAATTAGCCTCTATGAAACTTCTAATATTATCAAGAAGTATTAAATATTATTAGTGACCTCGCGAAATAAAGTCCACAAAATTCGTAGATAATCTCTCGCGAAATGTAACACCACGAAATCCGTGAACAATCACGCGACACCACAGCCACTAATTTGGCTGGCTTCTATATTAGCGCTGTCATTTCACGAAATAACACGCCACCAAATATCTGTGGGTGTGCATGAAACCGCTGACGAAGCTGAACTGGGCTGAGGGAGGCTCATGAACTCGCACGAGTCAACGCTGCCGTCTTGACTGGCTTTGTTTAAATAACACTGCACTAGTATATTTAATGAATCCACTGGTTAACTGGTTTATCCGGTACTAAGATGACCAAATGTGGGTTCAAAGGATCAAATAATCCGTCATCCGGTTCGAAGATGACCAAATAATGTGGGAACCGACCTGTGAGATTTATATTTATTTAATTTATATGAATTTATATTTACGTTAATTTATATACTTCGATAGCAATTTGTATAATGATAAGTGGACTGTATTTCTGCAATAATCTCTTAATCTCACAAATCGATCCTCTACACATTAGGGGGGGTTATTAAATTAATATATATGCAGCCAATCAAACTACAGTAACTACATACATTGAAAAGGTTCCTTATCTTATAGTACAGCAGGTTAGTCCACCAGGTATAACTAGGGTGTAGACACCAAATTATCCTCTTTGAGGTAGCTTCCATCACCCAGTAACTGGTGCACAAACTCTTCCTCGTCTTGACCTGTCAAAAAGGCGCTAACTGTGAAGCCAGAAACCTATATATGACAAGTATTTCAGAGAAAACTGTACATGGAACATGAAGACCTGGCTTAATTACCTTTAGTTTGAGGCTTCCACGTGCTCTAACCGGTTCACCCTATATAATGACATTAATGGCCATAAATGAAGATACATGGGTTTCGGAAAGAACACTTAACTTGAATTTGTAGACAGCGTGTTGAAAATGGTACACCTTTGGTTTCCATAACACTACGTCCAAGTAAAATTAACAGGAGCCGAATTTGCTCCCGTGTGAGCCTCTGGTCTCGTACAAAAAAATGGCTGCCCTCCTTCCTCCCTCTGACGCCTGGCTTACATTGTCCACATGTCAGAAAGTGATAGAAGGGTCACATTTACTCTACTTTAATATTGATAATTAAGTTAATTTATAAAAGATGTTTTTATGATGGTAAAGTCCAAAGACTAATGTATTTAAGAATAATTCCCACCATAATAGGTGGTGAATTATAATAGTATGTGGTGATGATATCCCGTTTTCTTTAGATGGTAATTCCACTACAAGTTACGTTTTCTATGGGTAACTTGTTTATACAACACAGCTATTATCTGTATGATTATTAAATGGTGTCGGATTTTCCGACAATTATTATGGTGAGTTATTGTGGTGGATTATTGTTGATGGTTATTTTGGTGAATTATTATGGAGGGTTATTGTAGAATGTCATGAAGGAGGTTATTGTAAGAAATTATTATGGTGAGTTATTGTGGATGGTTATTATGATGAGTTATTGTGATTAATTATTAAGAGGATTATTTTATTGCATAATTATGGATTTTATTGTAGTGAATAATTATGAGGAAAAACTTTGGGTGGATTTTTATAAAGGGTTAATCTTGAGGCTTATTATGAACGGTAACTGTTGAAGGTAACTATGGAGAGGTATTGTGGTGGATTCCTATGAAAGGTTATTGTGATGGATTAATATGGGGGTCAAGTTTCATGTATTATTATGGAGGTTTTTTGGGGGAGGCTTATTATGAAGGATTACTTTGGTGGGTTATTAGTGAGGGTTAGAGTGCTGGCTTATTAAAAAGGGTTATTGCCGAGGATTATTATGGATGGTTATTATTGTGGCTAATATTTGGAGAGGTATTTTTGTGATTATTGTGGAGGGCTATTTTGGTTGACTATTGGCAGAGGATTATTGTTGTGGATTATTAGGTACGTTTATTGTAGTAGATAATTATTGATGGTTATTATGAATAATTATTATGAACATTTATTGTGTTGGTTTGTTATTTAGAGTTATTGTGTTGAATTATTATTTAGAGTTATTGTGTTGGATTATTATTTAGAGTTATTGTATTAGATTATTATTTAGAGTTATTGTATTGGATTTTTATTTGAAGTTATTGTGTTGGATGATTACAAAACGCTATTTTGGTAGATTAATTGTGCCGGTGCACTCTTTTGTTTCTCTCATATGCCAGCCGTAAGAGTCATATCAGCTTACCTGCAGGTTCTGTGAGGTGCAGGGAATCTTTTGAGGTATGAGGCTTCCAGTATGGTTGCTTATTTGGGAAGGAATTTGCATTTGTAAAGTTGCAGGGAAGTGGAAAAGTCGCACCCTGGATACAACAAAATGGCGCCCTCTCGCCTGCAAATCCAATATTTTGTGTACGGCGCCCCGCCGGTCGGTGATGGGCTGGCTGTGGTCACATGACTTCGTTGACCAATCAGAGCCCGCCCACTGGGTCTGTGACGTCACCGAGAGACCATGCCCGCCGCCTCGCCCTCTAGGTGCTCAGAGATACTTGGCGCTTCGTTGAGAGTGGACGTGCGCTGAGTGAGCTCTCAGAGTTCCGAGATCTAAGAGCCTCCTTAAGTGGATATACACAGCCTGACGAGTATAGTGACTAAGGACTGCAGTACTTCAGGAAAGTGCGAGGAAGCCTAATCCAGCGGTGTAAGGGCGCCGAGGACTGTGTGCAAATAGTCTTGGAGAAGTCGAGGCAGATACGACGGCTGGAGGAGTGAGTGACTCGCCGTCAGTGGAACTCCAAAGCATTCAAAGCTGTGGTAATTGGATCACGTCCACTAGGAACTCAGGAGGGAGAAGATGCATCCTAATCCTTGACTGTGGTCTCGGTGAAGGAGTTCTTGAGGGGACGACGTGTGCAGTGACGACTGGACGAGCTAACGCCCAGGAACTTCACTCAGGGAATGAGCACGGAGATGACGAGGATCTTCACGACGCCTATGGACTGGTGATGCTTCTGGAATGCTGAGGAACAATGCGAGGAACGGAGTACCAAGACAACGGCGACTGGAGCCTAAGCGTCTGAGGACAGGATATGATAAGGTAGATCATATTTCCCTCCCATATTTCCTTTGGTTGTTAGGCAAGATTGGCCTATTAATATGCTTAGGCATTTATTAGAGTGCATATAAGTCATAGGAGTAGATTAAGCTGTAGGACAGCACGTATATATTATTCTACTGATTGGTGAAAACAGCGTGTGGCCGGCCCATGGAGGAGTGAGGAGCGACGTGGATGAAGCTGCTCAGTGATCCCTTTAACTCATCAGCTGATGTGAGCTGCCGGCGGCCACCAGAGGAGCGCTGCTGTCCCCATTATTACTATTATTTCCATAAATCCTTAAATGTATCTCGCGTGTTGTAGTTTACTTTGAGTAAACTTTATTGTTTTATTACTGCTTTTGGTGTAACCTCCATCTTATTGAGCTTTGTGATTAATAACATGATTATACTGTACTGTTACTGGTATTACATAGAGAGTGACCCTGAGTTGGCAACACGACATGAGATTTGAACACTAGTACTGGCATTCCCTAATGAGTGACCCTGAGATGGTAACATGACTGTACATTTGAATTCTAGTATTGGCAGCATACAGTACAGTCCTAGGCTGCTGCAAATATATTATTTTCGAACTAACAGCGTTGCTGGGACGCTCAGAGAATTACCCAACTGGCGACCAGAAGATTAGTGGTGAAAGTGAGGCTACGGCCGGAAGTCCGGCAAATTTTCTGCACGCATAGGTGGGCAGGCCGGGTGGGGGAGTCACATACAGCAGGATTGAGTTTAGAAGTGTGGGCTGGGCCTTCTCCTCTTCCCCTTGGGTCCAAGGTCAAGTGGTGACCGGTCTTGAGGCATGACTAGGAGAGCTCCCTGGGGTGATATGTGACACTCTAGTGGAGGGAGTGAAGTCCCACGGCATGGGGTTATAGGATCACTAGCACGATCCCCCGCTGTTTAACTGTAACCTCATGTAACAGAAGACCAGGGTGAGCAGCGCGTGACATAATATGCAGTATAATTTTTGTGGATTATTGTGGAGGTCTATTTTCGTGGATTATTAAGATAAGTTATTTGAGTAGATCATTTACAAATGGAATGCATTTGGAAATGACGTGATGGAGGCAGACTCCAAACAGAGTTACAAATGTAGATATGATAGAGCCCAATAGGCCCACAAATATGATAATCAGCTGATTGATAGCTGAGATTCGGGACCAAAGAGCTGAAGCTCAACCCCCACAATCACAACTAGGTAAGTACAATATACATGACCACTTGGTTGTCAGACAAGCAGCTCCACAGTATACATGACCACTTGGTTGTCAGACAAGCAGCTCCACAGTATACATGACCACTTGGTTGCCACACAAGCTAATTACAAAAATATATGACTTTGTTGAAGCTGGAGCAGCATCTCCACATGACCACGTGACTGTCAGTCCAGAGAGCTCTACAGTATACATGACTGTATGATGACGTGGCTGCCTGACAATAAACTGGCTCTGTGATATCACGTGAAACAAGATATCAAATAATATCATGAACAGTGATTATGACTGATATCTTAATAAAAAGAGTAAATCCTTTGAATGTGTATTAATGGTAATATAAGTAAACACACACACACGGGTGACCTCTGATGACCAAGAGGTCATAACATTCGTGTCACGAGTGATCGTTCCATTCGTACAATAACAGGAGTGTTAAATTAAGATTTTTCTGTAAAGTACCATGAGGACAGTTTTCACTCCTGTAAGGTTATCACTTCCTTCAGATGAATGTTCTTGGTGTCACTGGAAATTAAAGCGTATACATGGTCTCTCGGGGTCACTTGAGGTGAAGGTCTATATAAGACTTGGAGAGTAATGATTAATTAGGAAGAGTCGTGGGGTCTGCCGCCGGTGGCCGGACGGTCGTCAGCTGGAGCCCATGTCATGTGGACGTCTTCCATTTTCTTTTTTCAACCTATTAATGTAAATTCCAAACAAAGGAAGTCAATTTATAAGTAGACACAAGGAACTGCAACATGGTTCCATATTATAATGTTTTTCTCATAATATTTCATATGGAAAAAGTACTATTTCTAATTCTATAACAAAGAATCGGTTTGCAATAACACATAATGATGTTGAGAAAAATTATTACGAAAGATAAGTCGACCAAGCCAGCACTCTGCTGAATTTAATGGGGGTTCTGGAGGGCCCAAACCGGAGCCCAACCAGGCTTTTACAGCCAACCCGACCACCCTCAAGCCTTCAGTAATGACGTTCACACTCTTACAATAGACTCAGATCACAATGACGTAATATATCATTGAATATCATTTCGAGACAATGGAGCGACTTGAACTCTACAAGTCACTGCATTACCCCAAAATTATTTCCGTTGATATATGATGCCATTGTGATTTTACTACAATCAGGGTTTTTGTGGTAAATTTTAAGGGAGGGTTATTGTAGTAAAAAATTTTGAAAGTTAAAGTGGTGAATTATTATTAATGGTGTTAGTGGTAATTATTTAAAAGATTATTTCAGAAGACTATTTTGAAGGGTTATTGTGGTGGATTATTTCCTAGAATTATTGTGGTGGATTAATTCCTAACATTATTGTGTTAGATTATTATGGAGGTTCATTTTCGTGGATTATTATGGAAAGTTATTGTTATTGGTTATTATAATAGGTTAATGTGGTGGATTATTGTGGAGAGTTATTATTGTAGATTGTTGAGGAGGGTTATTGTGGTTTAATATAATTGAGTTTATTGTAGTGGCTAATTAGCAAGGGTTAATGTGGGGATTTATTATGGAGAGTTATTGTGGTGGATTATTGTTGATAGTTATTTTCGTGAATTAATATGGAGGAATAATTGTGGAATATTATGAATGAGATTATAGTAAGAAATTATTATTGTGAGTTATTGTAGATGGTTATTATAGTGAGTTATTGTGGATGAATAATAAGATTATTTTATTTCATGATTATGGATTTTATTGGGGTGAATTATTATGAGGAAAAATTTTGGTGGATTATTACCGAGGGTTATTCATGAGGCTTATCATGAACGGTAACTGTTGAAGATTACTACAGAGAGGTATTGTGGTGGATTCCTATGAAAGGTTATTGTGATGGATTATGATGGAGGATTATTCTCTTGTATTATTAGGGAGTTTTTTTTAAGGATTATTATTATGAAGGATTACTCTGGTGGGTTATTATTGAGGGTTATAGTGCTGGGTTATTAAAAAGGGTTATTGTTGAGGATTATGAAAGACGGTTATTATTGTGGCTTATATCTGAAAAGTTATTTTGTGATTATTGTGGAGGGTTATTTTGGTTCAATATTGCGGAGGATTATTTTTGAGGTTTATTAGGCACGTTTATTATAGTAGATAATTATTGATGATTATTATTAATAATTAAAATTGACATTTATCGTGTTGGATTAATATTTAGAGTTATTGTGTTGGATTATTTAATAGAATTATTGCATAGGATTATTATTTAGAGTTATTGAGTTCGATTATTATTTAGAGTTATTGAGCTCGATTATTATTTAGAGTTATTGTGTTAGATTATTATTTAGAGTTATTGTGTTGGATTATTTCAAAACGCTATCTTAGTAGATTAATTGGAGTATTATTTTTGTGGGTTATTGTGTGGGGCTATTTTCGTGGATTATTAAGATAAGTTATTTGCGTGGATTATTTACAATTGGAATGCATTTGTAAATGACGTGGTGGAGGCAGACATCAAACAGAGTAACAAATGTAGATATTATGGAGCCCAATAGGCCCACAAACATGTGAATCAGCTGATTGATAGCTGACATGCGGGACCAAAGAGCAGAAGCTCAACCCCGCAATCACAACTAGGTAAGTACAATATACATGACCGCATGGTTGTCAGACAAGCAGCTCCACAATATACATGACCACTTGGTTGTCAGACAAGCAGCTCTACAGTATACATGGTCACTTGGTTACCACCCAAGCTAATTAAAAAAGCATATGACCTTGATGATGCAGGAGCAGCCACTCTACATGTCCACGTGGCTGTCAGTCCAGAGAGCTCTACAGTATACATGACTATGTGATCACGTGGCTCCCTGACAATAAACTGGCTAAGTGACATCACGCGAAACTAGATATCCCGTAATATCATGAACAGTGATTATGACTGGTATCTTAATAAAAAAATACTTTGAATGTGGATTAATAGTAATATAAGTAAACATACAAACGGGTGACCTCTGATGACCCAGAGGTCATAACAGTCGTGTCACGAGTGATCGCTTTCATTCTTACCATAACAAGGAGTGTTGTATTAAGATTTCTCTGTTAAGTACCATGAGGACAATTTTCACTCTAGTTAAGTTATCACTTCCTTCATAAAAATGTTCTTGGTGTCACTGGAAACTAAAGCGTACACATAGTCTCTCGGGGTCACTTGAGGTGAAGGTCTATATAATACTTGGTGAGTCTTGACTAATTAGGAAGAGTCACGGCCTCAGAGTGGGGTCTGCCGCTGGTGGCCGGACGGTCGTCAGCTCGAGCACTAGTCATGAGATATTCTTCCTTTTTCTTTTTTCAAAAAATAAATATAAATTCCAAACACAGGAAATCAATTAATAAGTGAACACAAGGAGCTGCAACATGGTTCCATATTAAAAAAAAATTCTCGTAATATTTCAAATGGAAAAAGTATTATTTCTTATTCAATAACAAAGAAACGGGTTGCAATAACACATACTGATGTTGATAAAGACAATTACGAAAGATAAGTCGACCAAGCTAGAACTCTACTGAATTTAATGGAATGTTCTGGAGGCCCCAAACCGGAGCCCAACCAGGGTTTTACAGCCAACCCGACCATACTCAAGCCTTCAGTAATGACGTTCACACTCTTACAATTGACTCAGATCACAATGAAATCACAATGACGAGATATATCAATGAATATCATTTTGAGTCACTACATTACCCCAAAATTAGTTCTATTGATATATGATGCCATTGTGATTTTACTACAATGAGGGTTATTTTGGTGTATTTTAAGGGAGGGTTATTGTAGTAAATAATTTTGAAAGTTAAAGTGGTGAATTATTATTAATAGGGTTAGTTGTAATTATTTGGAAAGTTATTTTAGAAGATTATTTTGAAGGGTTATTGTTGCGGATTAAATCCTAGAGTTATTGTGGTAGAATATTATGGAGGTTTATTTTGGTGGATTATTCTGGAATGGTATTGTTATTGGTTATTATAACAGGTTATTGTGGTGGATTATTATGGAGAGTTATTGTTATAGATTATTGAGGAGTGCTATTGTGGTTTTATGTAATTGAGGATTATTGTAGTGGCTTATTAAGAAGGGTTAATGAGGGGAATTATTATAGAGAGTTATTGTGGGGGATTATTGTTGATATTTATTTTGGTGAATTAATATGGAGGGTTATTGTGAAATATAGTGAATGAGGTTATTGTAAGAAATTATTATTGTGATTTATTGTGGATGGTTATTATGGTGAGTAATTTTGGATGAATATTAAGTGGATTATTATATTGCATAATTATGGATTTTATTGGGGTGAATTATTAAAAGGAAAAATTTTGGTGGATTATTATAGAGGATTATTCTTGATGCTTATTATGAACAGTAGCTGTTGAAGATTACTATGAGAGGTTGTGTGGTGAATTAATATGAAAGGTTATTGTGTTGGATTATTATGGCGGATTATTCTCTTGTATTATTGTGGAGGGGATTTGGAGCCTTATTATGAGAGATTACTTTGGTGGATTTTTATTGAGGGTTATAGTGCTGGATTATTATAAATGGTTATAGTGCTGGATTATTATAAAGGGTTATAGTGGAGGTTTATTATGGACCGTTATTATTGTGGCTTTTATCTGAAGAGTTATTTTTGAGATTATTCTGGAGGGCTATTTTGGTTGAATATTGCGGAGGGTTATAGTTGTGGATTATTAGGTACGTTTATTGTAGTAGATAATTAATGATGGTTATTATGAATAATTATTATGGACATTTCTTGTGTTGGATTTTTATTTAGATTTACTGTGTTAGATTATTATTTAGAGTTATTGTATTGAATTATTATTTAGAATTATTGTCTTGGAATATTACAAAACGTTATTTTGGAAGATTATTATGGAGTATTTTTTTTTTAGTATTATATTAGAAGGCTATTTACGGGGATTATTAAGATAAGTTATTTGCGTTAATAATTTACAAATGGAATGCATTTGGAAGCGATGTGGTGAAGGCAGACTCCAAACAGAGTTACAAATGTAGATATTATGGAGCCCAATGCGCCCACAAGCATGTGAATCAGCTGATTGACAGTTGAGAGGCGGGACCAAAGAGCAGATGCTCAACCCCTCGGAATCACAACTACGTAAGTACAATAGTAAGTAGTAAGTACAGTACAATAGTAACAGTAAGTGACAGCAGAAACAATATAAGATTGATTGCAATGACAGCTTGAATGGTAGTTGACAAAAATTGGTAGTCACAACACAGCATATGGCTAGCACATAAAAAAAAGACAGCAATGAACACAATGATAAGGTTGTTTGATACTACATAAAAATTAGGAGATTGGGTAACACTAGGTACAGAGCAAATTTATAGCTCAGTGTAGGAAACTAAGAAGATGAAATTAGGTACTTTTTGATTTTGCTAATAAATAAGGCAAAAGTTTTACAGTTTTTCAATTCACTAGGGAGTGAGTTCCATAGACTAGGTCCCTTAATTTGCATAGAGTGTTTACACAGATTAAGTTTGACCCTGGGGATATCAAAGAGATATTTTTTTCTGGTGTGGTGATAATGGGTCCTATTACATCTGTCCAGGGAGAGTATCAGAGCATGGTTTGCATTTAAGAACAGGGTTTTGTAAATGTAGTTGACACAAGAGCATGTGTGGAGGGAGTTAATATTTAGCAAGTTTAGGGATTTAAACAAGGGAGCTGAGTGTTGTCTGAAAGCAGAGTTAGTTATTATTCTCATAGCAGATTTTTGCTGCGTGATGATGGGCTTAAGGTGGTTTGCAGTGGTAGACCCCCATGCACAGATACCATAATTAAGATTGGGGTAGATTAGTGCATAATATAGTGAGAGGAGAGCAGAGTTAAGAACATAATATCTGATTTTGGAGAGTATACCAACTGTCTTAGAGACTTTCTTAGTTATGTGTTGAATGTGGGTGCTGAAGTTGAGTCTCTGGTCTAGGAATAGGCCAAGAAACTTGCCATTTTTATTTCTGATGTTAATGTTGTCTATCTGTAGCTGAATTGCATTTGATGATTTGCTTCCAAATAAGATGTAATAAGTCTTTTTGATGTTTAATGTTAGTTTGTTCGTTGACATCCATAAGTGGACTTTTTTTAATTCATTATTCACAACATTATTTAGTGTATGTGGGTTGAGGTCTGAATAGATAAGGGTAGTATCGTCAGCAAACAATATAGGTTTGAGAATATTAGAGACATTAGGCAGATCGTTTATATATATAAGAAATAGAAGAGGTCCTAAGATACTGCCCTGTGGCACTCCAACGGTAATTGGTAGAGTGGAAGAAGTTGTATCATTGATGGTTACATATTGGTGTCTGTCACTAAGATGGGATCGGATGTAGTCAAGGGCAAGGCCTCGGATTCCATAATGCTGGAGTTTAAGTATGAGGTAGTTGTGATTAACAGTATCAAAGGCTTTTCTTAGGTCAATGAAGAGTCCAATCGGAAACTCATTTTTGTCAAGGGCTGAGTAGATAACGTCAAGGAGACTAATGATTGCATCGTTGGTGCTCTTTTGGGACCGGAAGCCAAACTGGTAGGTGCTGAGTATGTCGAATTTTACGAGGTAGGAATAGAGCTGTTTGAAAAAAAAATTTCAAATATTTTTGATAGAATGGGTAGATTTGATATTGGTCTATAATTGTTTATGTCCGCCGGATTGCCTCCTTTATGGACTGGCGTTACTCTTGCTTTTTTGAGGATATGAGGGAAGGTGTGACACTCTATAGATTTGTTGAACAGTAGTACTATGGGTGGGGCAAGGGCATGGGAGGCTCTCTTGTACACAATGGATGGAATTTCACTGGTGTTCCCTGCCTTGGTTTTTAGAGAGTGTATGATGGACACAACATCTGCCGGGCTGATTGGTGAAAGGAGAAGAGAGTTTGGATAGCTGCCTGAGAGATATGTGTTAATATGTGTCTGAGTCTGTGGGATTTTACTGGCAAGATTAGCACCAACCGATGAAAAGAAACTATTAAATTCATTTGCCATTTCTAAATCAGTTTACGGTATATCCCCATCCTTATAGAGTTTTATTTGGTTATGTGAGTGTTGTTTAATTCCTAGGATACTAGAGATTGTTTTCCAAGTGCTTTTCATGTTGCCTTTTGCTTCATTGAATCTATTCACATAATATGCAAGTTTTGCCTTTCTTATGATACTGGTAAGCATTGATGAGTACCTTTTAGCTACTTCCTTTGAAACTAGGTCAATCCTAAGTTTCTTTTCATATTCATGTTTCTTGTTGATTGAGTTGAGAATGCCACTTGTGAGCCATGAATTGTTTAATTTTTTGTCAGTTACTTGCTTGGTAAGAAGGGGACAATGAAGGTTGTAGAGGTTTAGAGTTTTGGAGAGGAAGAGGTTAGCTAATGAATTTATATCCTGGGTATTATTGAATTCAGAATCACAGTTAATATTGTGAAGTGCATCTGTAAGATTGCCTAAAGCTGATTCACTGTGTAGCCTAAATGAAAGTTTCTTGCTTTTTGGTGGTGTTATGTCCATGTTCGCTATGAGAAAGGTAGGATAGTGGTCAGTTGTTCTGTCGTAGATTATACCAGATACAAGGGGAGCTGTTATGTTTGTCCATATGTGGTCCAAGGTAGTGGCTGATGTTTGAGTGACTCGGGTGGGCTTGGTGATTGTGGGAATTAGCATACAGGAGTTCATGCTGTTAAGGAAATAGTCAACTTGAGAGCAATTTTGTTGACCCAGGTCAATATTGAAGTCTCCTCCCAGAATGATGTAGTTTTTGTTGAGATTGTTGTTTATAATAAGATTCCTTAGGTTGTCTGAGAAAGAAGCTATGTTAGTATTGGGAAATCTATAGATGGATCCAATAGTCAAAGAGGATTTAAGGGATTTAATTGTAAACTGAGCAAAGGTATATTCACAGTAGTCATCTCTGTCACTAATAACACTGTTGCAGATAAATGTATCTCGGTAATATATAGCTGTGCCACCACCTTTTTTATTACGGCTACAGTTATGAATGGCTTTATAACCAGCTAAGTTGTAGAGTTGGGTATAGTCTTTATTTAGCCAAGTTTCTGTTAAAATAATGAACGATAAGTTAGTACCTAGTGCTGTGAGTAATGCATTTAAATCGTCAAAATGTTTACCAAGTGATCTAACATTTTGGTTGTAAACTGATAGACAGGTGCTATTTTGGAGTTTGTTTTTAGCCTGGTGTGCTGTGAAATACTAGCAATAATGATGATCAATGTGCTGGTTGGTGTAGATATGAGACAGAAGATTTTGATCAGGATCAATATCAGTGTGCATAGAGATGCAGAGGGATGACAATACAATATACACGAAAAAGCAAAACACAAGAATAAAAGCAAATACAATAAAATAGTAACAATTTAGAAGTAAAATAAAGATCCAATAGATAGCCAGGAAGGACACAGAAGTTACATAAAATAAAAAACAAAAAATCAGTAGAGACTGACAATATAAATGTAAAATAAAAAATAATAAGAAAAATAATAATCATAAAGTAAAATGATCTTGAAGATAATATATAGCAAATGATCTTGATCTTGATCTTGAAGATAAATATATAATCGTAATGTAAAGATAATCTTAAAAATCAATTATTTAATATAGCTTAGTTGTGAACCTATAATTAGTATGAACTTAAGAAAAAAAATGAGCTCAGTAAATAATTACAATAAATGGTGTATAAATCAAATTACAATTAAATTTAAAAATTATAAGCAAAAACAAAAATAACAGTGAAAGATTATATTTATGAGCAAGATTTTACTAAGACACTGAGGTAAATGCTTACATAAATACAAAGTCTGCTATAATTAGAGAATAATTATAGCAAAACACAATAATAAATGCAAGTAAACAAAAGAATTGAAACAATTAGAAGTAGAATTAAGATCACCAGACAGCCATGAAGGATACACAAGTTTGGTGGAGAGAACAAAAAAAAAAAAAAACAGTTGACTCTCAATATGAATACATAAAATTGACAAATGATGATTGTAAAGTAAAATAATCTTAGTTAATTAATTATATTTAGCTTAGGTCTTTACCTATAATTAGTATGAACTTAATTAGGGAACAAAATGAGATCAATAATTAATTTCAATAAATGACATAAATCAGAACAATTAAATTTAAAATTTAAAAAAGAATAGGGTAAAATTAGATTTAAGAGTAAGATTTTACAATGATACTGAGGTAGATGCTTGCATAAGTGCATGGAGACTTGACTGATTACTGAGGAAATTATATGAATGAGAGAACATTAGGTAAATGGTAAGGCAGAGACAACACCTTGGACAAAGATAGATTAAGTTAGGTTAGACTAAGGCACTCAAAGAGATATTTTAGGTATTGGCATTGGTCGGGTTCAAGTTTTCAGATATACCACAATCAGTAGTTGTTGGTCACACTTTATTTCATATCTTTTTCCTGCACTTTTCTTCTTTGCGATGATCGTTCCATTCCTAGTGTAGCTCTGCTTGATAAGACCAGGGTTTTGTTTGCGAATTGTACGCAGCCTGAAGAGGAGGGATCCGCGCTGCTTTGTAAGGCACTCATTTATATAGAGGTTGGTTTTTTGCTTGGCATCTGATTGTATGAGGTCAAACTTAGCAGAGGGATTTGCAAGTTTGATGAGCATTCTCCTACTGCTACGGGAACTGTTTCTATCTATCCTGATAGCTGATTTGATATCAACATTGACTCTGATATTTGAATTAATTAGGGTGTGGGCTATGTTACAGCAATTCTCACCTTGTTGTTCATCAGGTAAATCAGTAGAGCTAATTGTCAGGGAGTCGTGAAGTTGTTGCAGCTCTAGGTCATCTTCGGAAGCCGCCAGGTGAATCTGAAGTAGGTTTATTTGTTTTTCCAGCTTTTGAAGGAGCTTTTCCAGCTTTTGAAGTAAATAATTTTGAAAGTTAAAATGGTGAAGTATTATTAATAGTGTTAGTAGTAATTATTTAGAAAGTTATTTCAGAAGATTATTTTGAAGGGTTATTGTGGTGGATTAATTCCAAGAGTTATTGTGGTAGATTATTATGGAGGCTTATTTTGGTGGATTATTTCTGCAAAGTAATTGTTATTGGTTATTATATCAGGTTATTGTGGTGGTTTATTACGGACAGTTATTGCTGTAAAAATATTGAGAAAGGCTATTGTGGTTTAATATAATTGAGGATTATTGTAGTGGCTTATTAGGAACGGTTAATGTGGGGAATTATTATGTAGAGTTAATGTGGGAGATAATTGTTGATAGTTATTTTGGTGAATTAATATGGAGGGTTATTGTGAAATATCATGAAAGAGGTTATTGTAAGAAATTATTATTGTAAGTTATTGCAGATGGTTATTATAGTGAGTTATTGTGGTTGATTATTAAGTGGATTATTATATTGCATAATTATAGATTTTATTGGGGTGAATTATTATGAGGAAAATTTTTGGTGGATTATTATAGACGATTATTCTTGAGGCTTATTATGAACAGTAACTGTTGAAGATTACTATGAGAGGTAGTGTGATAAATTCTTATGAAATGTTATTGTAATGGATTATTAAGGAGGATTATTCGCTTGTTTTATTGTCGAGGGATTTTGGAGCCTTATTATGAAGGATTACTTTGATGGATTTTTATTGAGGGTTATAGTGCTTGTTTATTATAAAGGGTTATAGTTGAGGATTATAATGGACGGTTATTATTGTGGATTATATCTGGAGAGTTATTTTTGTGATTATTCTGGAGGGCTATTTTGGTTGAATATTGAGGAGGGTTATTGTTGTGGATTATTAGGTACGTTTATTGGAGTAGATAATTATTGATAGTTATTATGAATAAATATTATGGACATTTCTTATGTTGGATTTTTATTTAGAGTTATTGTGTTAGATTATTATTTAGAGTTATTGTGTTGGATTATTACAAAACGTTATTTTGGTTGATTAATATGAAGTATTATTTTTGAGGATTATTGTAGAGGGCTATTTTCGTGGATTACTAAATAAATTTATTTGCATGGATACTTTACAAATGCAATGCATTTGGAAGTGATGTGGTGGTGGCAGACTCCAAACAGAGTTACAAATGTAGATATGATGGAGCCCAATAGCCCCACAAACATGTGAATCAGCTGATTGACAGTTGAGATGCGGGACCATAGAGCAGAAGCTCAACCCCCGCAATCACAACTAGGTAAGTACAATATACAAGACCGCTTGGTTGTCAGACAAGCAGCTCCACAGAATACATGACTATTTGGTCACGTGACAATATTGCAATTACTGTCCACGAGATATCTACAACGTTTATGACTGATCTCTTAATAAAAAAGTAAACCTTTCGTATGTTGATTAATGGTAATATACGTAAACACACACACGGGTGACCTGTTATGACCCAGAGGTCATTACAGTCGTGTCACTAGTGAGCGCGAGCATTCTTACCATAACAGGAGTGTTTTATTTTGATTTTTTTGTTAAGTACCATGAGGGCAGTTTTCACTCCTGTAAGGTTATCACTTCCTTCAGATGAATGTTCTTGGTGTCACTGGAAATTAGAGCGTATACATGGTCTCTCATGGTCACTTGTGGTGAAGGTCTATATAATAATTGGTGAGTCTTGACTAATTAGGAAGAATCACGGTCTCAGAGTGGGGTCTACCGCCGGTGGCTGGACGGTCGTCAGGTCGAGCCCACTCATGGTGAGATCTTCCTTTTTTCTTTTTTCAACGTATTAATATAAATTCCAAACAAAGAAAATCAATTAATAAGTAGACGCAAGAAGCTGCAACATGGTTCCATATTATAAATTTTTTCTCATAATATTTCATATGGAAAAAGTAATATTTCCTTTTTAATAACAAAGAAACGGGCTGTAATAACACATACAGATGTTAAGAAAGATAATTACGAAAGATAATTACGACCAAGCCAGAACGCTACTGAATTTAATGGAAGGTTCTGGAGGTCCCAAACCGGAGCCCAACCAGGGTTTTACACCTAACCAGACCACACTCTGGCCTTCGGAAATGACGTTCACACTCGTACAGTAGACTCAGACCACAATGTAATCACAATGACGTGATATATCAATGAATATCAGTTGGAGACAATGGAGTGACTTGAACTCATCAAGTCACTACATTACCCCTAAATTATTTCCATTGATATATGATGCCATTCTGATTTTACTACAATGTTGGTTATTGTTGTGAATTTTAAGGAAGGTTTATTGTAGTAAATAACTTTGAAAGTTAAAGTGGTGAAGTATTATTAATAGTTTTAGTGGTAATTATTTAGAAGATTATTTCAGAAAATTATTTTGAAGGGTTATGGTGTTGGATTAATTCCTAGAATTATTGTGGTAGATTATTATGGAGGTTTATTTTGATGGATTATTGTGGAAAGTTATGGTTATTGGTTATTATAACAGGTTAATGTGATGTATTATTGCGGAGAGTTATTGTTGATGATTATTGAGGAGGGTTATTGTAGTTTAATATAATTGAGGTTTATTGTAGTGGCTAATTAGGAAGGGTTAATGTGGGGATTTATTATGGAGAGTTATTGTGGTGGATTATTGTTGATAGTTATTTTCGTGAGTTAATATGGAGGATTCTTGTGGAATATCAGGAAGGAAATTATTGTAAGAAATTATTATTGTGAGTTATTGTGGATGGTTATTATGGTGAGTTATTATGGATGATTATTAAAATGATTATTAGATTTCATAATTATGGATTTTTTTGGCGTTAATTATAATGAGGAAAAATTTTGGTCTATTATTAGAGAGGGTTATTCTTGTGGCTTATTATGAATGGTAACTGTTGAAGATTACTATAGAGAGGTATTATCGTGGATTTCTATGAAAGATTATTGTGATGGCTTATCATGGAGGATTATTCTCTTGTATTATTATGGATTTTTATATGGGTTATTATTATGAAGGATTACTCTGGTGGGTTATTATTGAGGGTTATAGTGCTGGATTATTAAAAAGGGTTATTGTTGAGGATTATGAAAGACGGTTATTATTGTGGCTTATATCTGGAAAGTTATTTTTGTGATTATTGTGGAGGGTTATTTTGGTTGACTATTGCTGAGGATTATTGTTGAGGAGTATTAGTTATTGTAGTAGACAATTATTGAAGGTTATTTTGAAAAATTAATATGGACATTTATTGTGTTGGATTAATATTTAGAGTTATTGTGTTGGATTATTATTTAAAGTTAATGTGTTGGATTATTATTTAGAATTATTGTGTTAGATTATTATTTAGAGTTATTTTTTTGGATTATTATTTGGAATTATTGTATTGGATTATTATTTATAAGTTTTGATTTGAATTATTATTTAGAGTGATTGTGTTAGATTATTATTAAAAGTTATTGTGTTGGAGTATTACAAAACGTTATTTTGGTTGATTATTATGGAGTATTATTTTTGAGTATTATTGTGGAGGGCTATTTTCGTGGATGAATAAGATAAGTTATTTGAGTGGATAATTTACAAATGGAATGCATTTGGAAGTGATGTGGTGGAGGCAGACTCCAAAACAGGGTTACAAATGTAGATATGATGGAACCCAATAGGCCAAAAAACATGTGAGTCAGCTGATTGACAGGTGAGATGCGGGACCAAAGAGCAGTAGCTCAATCCCGCAATCACAATTAGGTAAGTACAATATAGATGACCACATGGTTATCAGGCAAGCAGCTCCACAGTATACATGACCACTTGGTTGTCAGACAAGCAGCTCTACAGTATACATGGTCACTTGGTTACCACCCAAGCTAATTACAAAAGCATATGACCTTGATGATGCAGGAGCAGCAACTCCACATGACCACGTGGCTGTCAGTCCAGAGAGCTCTACAGTATACATGACTATGTGATGACGTGGCTCCCTGACAATAAACTGGCTAAGTGATATCACGTGAAACTAGATATCACGTAATATCATGAACAGTGATTATGACTGATATCTTAATAAAAAATACTTCATATGTGGATTAATGGTAATATAAGTAAACACACACACGGGTAACGTCTGATGACCCAGAGGTCATAACAGTCGTGTCACGAGAAATCGTTTTCATTCTTACCATAACAAGAGTGTTGTATTAAGATTTCTCTGTTAAGTACCATGAGGACAGTTTTCACTCCTGTAAGGTTATCACTTCCTTCAGATGAATGTTCTTGGTGTCACTAGAAATCAAAGCGTATACATGGTCTCTCGAGGTCACTTAAGGTGAAGGTCTATATAATACTTGGTGAGTCTTGACTAATTTGGAAGAGTCACGGCCTCAGAGTGAGGTATGCCGCCGGTGGCCGGACGGTCGTCAGTTCGAGCCCAAGTCGAATGGAGTTCTTCCTTTTTCTTTTTTCAGCGTATTAATATAAATTCCAAACACATGATATCAATTAATAAGTAGACACAAGAAGCTGCAACATGGTTCCATAATATAATTATTTTCTCACAATATTTTTTATTTAAAAAGTATTATTTCTTATTCAATAACAAAGAAACGGGTTGCAATAACACATACTGATGCTGAGAAAAATTATTACGAAAGATAAGTCGACCAAGCCAGAACGCTACAGAATTTAATGGAAGGTTGTGGAGGTCCCAAACCGGAGCCCAATCAGGGTTTTACAGCCAACCCGACCACACTCAGGCTTTTGGTAATGACGTTCACACTCTTACAATAGACTCAGATCACAATGAAATCACAATGACGTGATATATAAATGAATATCATTTTGAGACTATCAAGTGACTTAAACTTCACAAGTCACTACATTACCCCAAAACTATTTCCATTGATATATGATGCCATTGTGATTTTACTACAATGAGGGTGATGGTGGTGAATTATAAGGGAGGGTTATTGTAGTAAATAATTTGAAAGTTAAAGTGGTGAATTATTATTAATAGTGTCAGTGGTAATTATTTAGAAGATTATTTCAGAAGATTATTTTGAAGGGTTATAGTGGTGGATTATATCCTAGAGTTATTGTGGTAGACTATTATTGAGGTCAATTTTGGTGGAATATTCTGGAAAGTTATTGTTATTAGTTATTATAACAGCTTACTGTGGTGGATTATGAAGGAGAGTTATTGCTGTTGGTTAATGAAGAGGGTATTGTGGTTTAATATAATTGAGGGTTATTGTAGACGATTATTAAGAAGGGTAAATATGGGGAATTATTATGGAGAGTTATTGTGGTGGATTATTGTTGATGGTTATTTTGGTGAATTAATATGCAGGGTTATTGTGAAATATCATGAAGGAGGTTATTGTAAGAAATTACTTTGGTGAGGTATTGTGGATGTTTATTATTGTGAGTTATTGTTGATGATTAATAAGAGGATTATTATATAGAATAATTATGGATTTTATTTGAGTAAATAATTGTGAGAAAAAATTTTGGTGGATTATTATAGAGGGTTAATCTTGAGGCTTAATATGAACAGTAACTGTTGAAGATTACTATGAGAGGTAGTGTGGTGAATTCTTATGAAAAGTTATTGTGTTAGATTATTATGGAGGATTATTCTCTTATATTATTGTAGAGGGGTTTTGGAGCCTTATTATGAAGGATTGCTTTGGAGGATTTTTATTGAGGGTTATAGTGCTGGATTATTATAAATGGTTATAGTGATGGTTTATTATAAGGGGTTATAGTTGAGGAATATTATGGACAGTTATTATTGTGGCTTATATCTGGAGAGTTATTTTTGTGATGATTCTGGAGGGCTATTTTGGTTGACTATTTCGGAGAGTTATTGATGTGGATTATTAGTTACGTTTATTGTTGTAGATAATTAATGATGGTTATTATGATTAATTATTATGGACATTTTTTGTGTTGGATTTTTATATAGATTTATTGTGTTAGATTATTATTTAGAGTAATTGTATTGGATTATTATTTAGAGTTATTGTGTTGGAATATTACAAAACGTTATTTTTGAAGATTAATATGGAGTATTATTTTTGAGGATTATATTAGAGGGCTTTTTTTCGTGGATTATTAACAAAAGTTATTTGCGTTAATAGTTTACAAATGGAATGCATTTGGAAGCGATGTGGTGGAGGCAAACTCCAAACAGAGTTACAAATGTAGATATTATTGAGCCCAATAGGCCCACAAACATGTGAATCAGCTGATTGACAGTTGAGAGGCGGGACCAAAGAGCAGATGCTCAGCCCCCCGCAATCACAACTAGGTAAGTATAATATATACGACCGCTTTTTGTCATACAAGCAGCTCGTCAGTATACATGACCACACTTGGTCGTCAGATAAGCAGCTCCACAGTATACATGACCACTTGGTCGTCAGACAAGCAGCTCCACAGTATACATGACCACTTGGTTGCCACACAAGCTAATTACAAAAAAATATGACCCTGTTGATGCAGGAGCAGCCACTCCACATGACCACGTGGCTGTCAGTCCAGAGAGCTCTACGGTATACAAGACTATGTGATCCTGTGGCTCCCTGTCAATAAACTGGCTAACTGATACCACGTGAAACTAGATATCCCGTAATATCATGAACAGTTATTATGACTGATTTCTTAATAAAAAGAGTAAATCCTTTGAAGGTGAATTAATGGTAATATAAGTAAACATACACACGGGTGACCTCTGATGACCCAGAGGTCATAACAGTCGTGTCACGAGTGATCGTTCCATTCTTACCAAAACAGGAGTGTTGTATTAGGATTTCTCTGTTAAGTATCATGAGGGCAGTTTTCACTCCTGTAAGGTTATCACTTCCTTCAGATGAATGTTCTTGGTGTCACTGGAAATTAAAGCGTATACATGGTCTCTCGGGGTCACTTAAGGTGAAGGTTTATATAATACTTGGTGAGTCTTGACTAATTAGGGAGAGTCACGGCCTCAGAGTGGGGTCTGCCGCTGGTGGCCGGACGGTCGTCAGCTCCAGCCCAAACAAGTGTACAATTCTTCCTTTTTGTTTTTTCATCCTATATCTGGAAATGTATTTTAATGGATTACTATGTAAGATTATTCTGTTGGATTATTATGGTGAATGTGGGGAAGTTTATTGTGGTGAATTATTATTAAAATTGAATTATTATTGTAGGTGATTATGGTAGATTATTGAAGCTATTGTGGGAAATAAACATGGAGGGTCATTGTTTAGGGTTATTATGGAGCTTTATGGTTGAGGAATATTATATAGGGTCATTGTGATGGATTATGATGAAGGTGTTTTGTGCTTGATTATTATTGTGGGTTATTTTGGTAGTTTATTAAGGAGGAATATTGTGGGTTATTATTATGGAGGGGTGATTATTGTGTGATATTTGAGTTAGTGTTGGTTATTATTATTATAGTAGTAATTGTTGAGTAGTAGTATTATTATTTAGGGATATTGTTGTGGATTATTATTAAGGTTTAATGTGAAGGATTATTTTGATGATTATTCTGATTGAAAATTATGGAAGCTTATTGTTATGGATTATTATGGAACGTTATTGTTGAGGATTATTATGAAGGGTTATTGTTGAAGTTTATTATTAAAGGTTACTGTTGAGGATTATTGTGGGGGCTTATTTTGGTGGATTAATTTTAAGGTTTACTGTGCTGGATAATTATGGAGGGCTGACGATGATTTTTTAAGAACTAAACCCTTTGGCTCTCCACTAGTAACTCTCCTCAGATACATTGTCTCTGATTAATGTTCTCATCTGTCTGTCAGTTAGAAAACTTTTCATCCATGACAGAAGTCTCCCAGTCATCCCGCCGGCATGTTCCAGGTTCCAGAAATGCCTCTTATGTGGGACACGGTCAAAAGCCATTTTTTTTAGGTCCAGAGAGACACAGTCAACCCAGGCACCGCTTTCCTGTATTATCTCTGTGGTTCTATCATAAAAAGTAAGTAGATTTGTTCCACAGGATCATCCGGTTCGAAAACCATTCTTTCTGTCTGTTATTATGTCATTACTCTCGAGGTGTTCAACCTATTTAGCTTTAACTATTTTTTCTAGTGTTTTGACTACCTCGCTTGTTAATGATACTGGTCTATAATTTGGGGGATCCTCTCGATTACCATTTTTATAGATTGGTACTATGTTGACCTTTTTCCATATATCTGCGAAGATTTGTTTTTAGAGTTAAAGGTTATGGCAGGGCAGGATTTTCAAGATAAGAAATTTGTGCTTTTAAACATTTTACACACAAATTTGATAATTTCCGAGGAGGGGGAGTTGTAATGATCTGGTGCTCAGATCATGGTTCTCCCCTCTCCTCTCCTTCCTTCTCCTTTTCTCCCGTTTTCTATCCTCCCCTTGTGGGCACCACTCCTTCCCTCCCCCTTCCCCCTGACCCCTTCCCAGTGTTATATAGTCGTAATGACTTGGCACTTTCCCCCTGATAGTTCCCTTCCCTTCCCTTTCCCTCCCCTTGGCTGTTATTCTTCTCCCCCTCTTACCCCTCCCCCCCTCCCTTCACCTATTTGTCAAGGGCCAAGAGGTTGACCTGAGGGTGGTCTTGCTAGCTGGCCCTCGTGGTACCTTTCCTTCCCCACTCAATTCTCCCCACTCAGATTTCCCTCTCCATCCACCTCTCAATTCCCTCTCTTCCCCTCTCACCGGTTCCTCCCTCCATACCTGGCGAGTCAAATGTCCCTACCCTTTATCTTGGAGGAGACGGGGTTGAACATAATTTATCAGTTTTGTAGACATTGCTCGGAGGTACACTAGGCTCGGGTAGTCCAATATAGAGGCGCCTTGTTCCCTTCAAATAGCTGGTGAGAGGTGACTCAATCTTCAAGAGTTTCATGTATCCTTTCACCGCTGATCATAGAAGGTGATTGGCGGTAGATAAGATCCAAGTCTTCATTGGCCCTAGAGAGCCAGACCTCAGGCCTAGTTTTAAATGGTTGGCCATAGCCAAATAATGGGAGGAGCCCTGGAGGCTGTACTAGATTGTGGGAGGAGCAATCCTTGCCACCGGTAAGTTGGTGAAACAAAATTTCAGTAGTGTGTTCTGGGAGAGTATGGGGAATAGGGACTCGGGCCCGCATCAAAGGGGCTGAGGGCAGCCATCGACAACTTGGTCTCAGTGCAGTTTAAGGTATTGTGCACTTGAGTATTCATGTCCTCGGTAGATATCCACTTTGCCTCTTAGGATAATAGAGTAGAGTATATGTTCATTTGATTTCAATATGTGTTAAATTTATTTAATTTTAATAACGTATTAAAGTTTTTGATTGTTTAGTAATCTCGGTCCCTTATGTACTTAAAGTTTTGATGTTTTTCAATTGCGGTATAAATATGTGTGGTACTTGGAAACCCCCATGTTCTCCTCTATTTAATAGATATTAAAGTTGCCCTTGGATTTAAATAAGCAAAGTAAATTAAACAAACTAATTACCAAGATTTATTACTAAAGTACCAATTACCAGGGAGTTATTTCATTACTGATTCCTTGCCTTCCTGGGGGATCGGTGATACACACATTCAAGTATGGTTGATTGGGAAGGTGGTGGCAGTGACTAATGAGTTATTGGTTATTAGTTATAAATTAATAACCCCTATTCTTGTTGTGCCCTCCTCATTTAATATTCAGTTTGTATTCGTGGCAGTTCAGTGAAGGGGTCATACCGAACTGTAACATTGTTAATCTGGGGTATTGAGTAAAGAAGAATGAGGGTAGGAAAGATTCATTCAAGGCAAGTTTCAGGCGCCATTACAGCCCCCCTGAGTAATTTTTTCACTTTGTCTTGAGATACCAAAATTGTGTTCTCTGGAATTGGTATTTGGTCCTGCTCCCTGAAATCCTCATTTTATACAAACACACTTGGAACTGTTAATTTAGCATTTCACACATTTTTTTTCCATTCTCAATTGTCATGTTCCCCGATCTCAATCTCTGGATTTTATCCTTTACATGCAGCTTGCTTTATTTAATTTAAAAAAATGCCTGGATCTGTTTTATATTTGTCCGCTATAACTTTCTCAAAGTTCTTTTCTACCTCCTCACCGCTGTGTAATTGTTTCTTACTTGCTTGTATTGCTGGTATGTTTGCAGGTATTGAACCTGTTCCGATATTGAACCAATTTTCTTACATTGTCCTCTTTGTCCCTATCACAATTTCTGTTGAACCAATCCTGTTTTCAGGTCCTGCATCCCTGTTTTGACATAAATGTTGTGTTCCTTCATCGTATGTTTCGCAAAATTTGGAACACATTTCACTTACTTCTTTGCCTAGCAACAAGTCTGTCCATTTAAACTCATTAAAGAATTTTCTAACTTCCCCACAGTGTTCTCTCTTGAAATCGAGTTTATTAACTGTTTCAATGTCCCAATTATATTATAGAAAATATCGCAAAGCAAATTTAAATTAATTTACGACAGGACACGATCACTCTTTCCCAAAAGAGGGCGGTATTAGATGTCAAATATCTCTTCATCTTCTTTAATTATGAATATTAAATCCAGTATTGACGGAACATCCCCTTCCCTCGTTCTCGTGGCCTGCTTGACGTGTTGATACATGAATGTCTCCAGAATGAGACTTACAAATCTGATTGTCGAAATGTTCTCCGTTCTTGCTTCATACGCCTCCCAGTCTATTGATTTGAAGTTGAAGTTCCCGAGGACCAACGATCGTCATTGATCTTTATCTGTTTTTATTATAATCACTCTCATAACCATCATGAGGCCCCTCTCGTTTCTTATAGAGTTCCTCCTTTGTCCGTGTGTTGCTTGGTGGTGGGATGGGTGACCTGTGATGACCCAGAGGTCATAACAGTCGTCTCACGAGTGATCGCTTTCATTCTTACCATAACAGGAGTGTTGTACTAAGATTTCACAGTTAAGTAACATGAGGACAATTTTCACTCCTGGAAGGTTATCATTTCCTTCAAATGAATGTTCTTGGTCTCAATGGAAATTAACGCGTTTTCATGGTCTCCCGGTGTCACTTAAGGTGAAGTCTATATAATACTTGGTGAGTCTAGACTAATTACGAAGTGTCACGGCCTCAGAGTGGGGTCTGCCGCCGGTGACCGGACGGTCGTCAGCTCGAGCCCACTTCATGAACAACTCTTCCTTTTTCTTATTTCAACCTATAAGTATTAATTCCATACACAGGAAATCAATTAATAAGTAGACACAAGGAGCTGGAACATGGTTCCATATTATAATTTTTTTCTCATATTTCATATGGAAAAGTAATATTTCTTATTCAAAAAAAAAAAAAAAAAAACGGGTTGCAAAAACACATACTGATGTTGAGAAAGACTATTACGAAAGATAAGTCGACCAAGCCAGAACTCAACTGAATTTAATGGAAGGTTCTGGAGGCCCCAAACTGGAGCCCAACCAGGGTTTTACACCCAACCCGACCACACTCTGGCCTTCGGTAACGACGTTCACACTCTTACAATAGACTTAGATCACAATGAAATCACAATGACGAGATATATCAATGAATATCATTTTGAGTCACTACATTACCCCAAAATTATTTCCATTGATACATGATGCCATTGTGATTTTACTAGAGTGAGGGTTATTGTGGTGAATTTTAAGGTAGGGTTATTGTAGTAAAAAATTTTGAAAGTTAAAGTCGTGAATTATTATTATTAGTGTAGGTGGAAATTATATAGAAGGTTATTTCAGAAGATTATTTTGAAGAGTTATTTTGGTGGATTAATTCCTAGAGTTATTGTGGTAGATTATTATTGAGGTCTATTTTGATGGATTATTCTGGAAAGTTATTGTTATTAGTTATTATAACAGGCTGTTGTGGTTGATTATTACGGAGAGATATTGTTGTAGATTAATGAAGAGGGTTATAGTGGTTTATTATAATTGAGGTTTATTGTAGAAATGTGGAGGCTTATTAGGAAGAGTTAATATGGGGAACTATTATGGAGAGTTTTTGTGGTGGATTATTGTTGATGGCTATTTTGGTGAATTAATACGGAGGGTTATTGTGAAATATCATGAAGGATGTTATTGTAAGAAATTACTATGATGAGTTATTGTGGATGGTTATTATTGTGAGTTATTGTGGATGATTATTAATTGGAATATTATATTGCATAATTATGGATTGTATTGGGGTGAATTATTATGAGGAAAAATTTTGGTGGATTATTATAGAGGGTTATTTTTGAGGCATATTATGCCAGTAACTGTTGAAGATTACTATAGAGAGGTATTGTGGTGCATTACTATGAAAGGTTATTGTGATGGATTATTATTAGGTTTTTGACCTTGTATTATTGTGGAGGTTTTTTTTTGGAAGATTGTTATAAAGGATTCCTATGCTGGGTTATTTTTTGAAGGTTTTAGTGCTGGATTATTAAAAAGGGTTATTGTGGAGGATTATTATGGACGGATATTATCCGATATTATCAAGCTTATATCTAGAGAGTTATTTTAGTGATTATTCTGGAGGGCTATTTTGGTTGACTATTGCGGAGGGTTATTGTTGTGGATTATTAGGAACGTTTATTGTAGTAGATAATTATTGATGGCTATTATGAATAATTGTTATGGACATTTATTGTGTTGGATTAATATTTAGAGTTATTGCGAGGTATTATTCACTTTGCATGTGAGAGTCCCCGGGTTCGATCCCCGGCACCTCCAAGTATCGTCTGCTCGAAATGCTATGCCTAATATTTGCTTTAAGTTTTGTATGTACTAGCGCTATCCATAAATCCATCAATGTAAGTATCTCACCTTGTATGTATGTACTTTACCTGAACAAACCTGATTTTGATTTGATTTGACATTTTATTGTGTTGGATTATTATTTACAGTTATTGTGTTGGATTATTACAAAATATAATTTTGGCTGATTATTTTAGAGTATAATTTTGGGGGGGATTATTGTGGAGGACTATTTACATGGATTATTATGATAAGCTATTTGCGTGAATTATTTACAAATGATGAAGTAATGTGGTGGAGTCAGACTCCAAGCAGAGTAACAAATGTAGATATGATAGAGCCAAACAGGCTCATAAACATGTGAATCAGCTGATTGACAGTTGAGATGCGGGACCAAAGAGCAAAAACTCAACCCCCGCTATCACACCTAGGTAAGTACAATATACATGATCACTTGGTTGTCAGACAAGCAGCTCCACAGTATACATGACCACTTAGTTGTAAGACAAACAGCTCCATAGTATACATGACCACCTGGTTGTCAGACAAGCAGCTCAACAGTATACATGACTACTTAGTTGTCAAGACAAGCAGCTCCATAGTATACATGACCACCTGGTTGTCAGACAAGCAGCTCCATAGTATACATGACCACTTGGTTGTCAGACGAGCAGCTCCATAGTATACATGACCAGTTGGTTGTCAGACAAGCAGTTCCACAGTATACATGACTAGTTGGTTGTCAGACAAGCACCTCCACAGTATACATGACCACTAGGTTGCCAGACAACCAACTCCACAGTATACATGACCATTTGCTTGTCAGACAAGCAGATCCATAGTATACATGACCACTTGGTCGTCAGAGAAGCAGCTCTACATTATACATGACCAGTTGGTTGTCAGACAAGCAGTTCCACAGTATACATGACCACTTGGTTATCACACAAGCTAATTACAAAAACATTTGACCTTTTTGAAGCAGGAGCAGCATCTCCACATGACCACGTGGCTGTCAGTCCAGAGAACTCTACAGCATACATGACTGTGTGATCACGTGACTCCCTGACAATAAACTGGCTAAGTGATATCACGTGAAACTAGATATCACGTAATATTATGAACAGTAATTATGACGGATATCTTAATAAAAATGAGTAAATCCTTTGAATGTGAATTAATGGTAATGTAAGTAAACACACACACGGGTGACCTCTGATGACCCAGAGGTCATAACAGTCGTGTAACGAGTGATCGCTTTCATTCTTACCATAACAGGAGTGTTGTATTAAGATTTCTCTGTTAAGTACCATGAGGGCAGTTTTCACTCCTGTAAGGTTATCACTTCCTTCAGATGAATGTTCTTGGTGACACTGGAAATTAAAGCATATACATGGTCTCTCGGGGTCACTTGAGGTGAAGGTCTATATAATACTTGGTGAGTCTTGACTAATTAGGAAGAGTCACGGCCTCAGAGTGGGGTCTGCAGCTGCTGGCCGGACGGTCGTCAGCTCCAGCCCACCATCACACCCCAGCCTCATCAACGCAGTGCGCTATGAACAGAGGTCAACTATTCCACGTAGAAACGCATAGGGCTGTCGATGAGTATTATGACGCAACTGATCCTGACAATGAACAAAGTGATACTGTGGGTGAGAACTTTAATGAAGATGACGATCATGATGTTGATACCGGGTCTAATAAACTCTGTTTGAAGGAAAATAGTAGTGGAAATGATGAAAGTGATTGTGATGAAGAACAAAGTGAAACCAGTGACGCTTGTAGTGATAGTGACGAAGTTCAACTGGACGTGGATGTCAGCCTCGGGCCGAACACGTCACATCCCAGATGGTTCCGCCGTGACAAATTTAAAGAAATGGTGACAGGTGATGTGCTGACTGACGGGGAAAAAGAAGTTGTAATAATGAACTACAACCGGTATCGGGATATACATGTTTTTCTGAAACTGCAGACTGATAAAGTACAAAAAAACAATGGCGGCCTCTGAATCTCATAAAAACAAACAACAAGATACTCAGTTGGAATATTGCTTCTCTTAGAAAACGGTATTCAGACCTCCATCATAAGGTTATGACTGAAGACATAGATATTGTCTGCCTCCAAGAAACCCTAACTCCCGCAGGTAATACCCCGCAGAATCTGCCTAGTTATCAGTGCTATAATCCCAGATAAAAAAATTCGTGTCTCATGTATGTTAAAAAATCCCTGCCGCATGAATCACTTCCCACCCAACAACGAGAGGGGTTTCATTATCATGGTATCCGGGTACACGGTGGTAACTCTACACTTAATGTTTGGAATGTCTATGCACCTACTGGCCTCCTCCAGTATACTGACCTACCTAATTTTGCACATACTGACCCTACAATATTAATTGAGCATTTAAATGCTAAACACAAACAATTAGGGGATCAACTTACAAACGCCAACGGGAGAAGATTGTTGGCACTTCTCGATGCATATGGTGATGTTCAAATTATCAGTAAGAATCAACCAACGCAAATATATGGAGGTAATCTAGATAGATGCATTGGCTTTAACCTGTCATACACAACTCATGAGACTGATATTATGGATGACTTAATGTCTGACCATTTAGCCATAACAGCTAACATACACGTCGCTAATGTTGACCTACCTGGCACTAAGCTAAGTAGACAGTCTAACAGTAAGGAAAGAGCAAGAAAAATTCTATATAGACAGCACAACACACTGGTATAACATTTATGAGCCTGAGAATGTACAGCAGTTTTATGATGACCTCGTAAATAAAACCTATGAGGCCACCAACAATTGTGAGTTACACCAAACCAAACACCGTACCGGTAAGCAAGTCAGACACAACCAGTACTATGATGATGCTATGATGAGCCTAAATCAATTGCTAGACAGACAAGTAAAGCATATAAGAGCCTCAAATGTTAAAACTGTTTCAGGCCGCGCTTGCAGCGGCAAGGGAGAGAATGACTAATCTTAGACAAAATGATTGGGAGGATTTTGTTAGTGGACTTAACCTGCATACTCCCCTGGGCAAAGCCTGGAAAGGCATAAACAAAATTATAGGTAAAAATAGTAGACAAGTTTCACACCCAACCCCGCTACAGAAAGCCAATCAGTGAATTATAAAATGGGCTCAGGTTTCCAGCTTTGGAATGTTACCAGTTAGCACTAGGGAGAACTTGCAGGCAAGGTCCACAGACAGAAATGCTCTCATAATTTTCATGTTGAGCAAAGCAACATGATGAATGTGATGTTCCATATACAGATTATGAATTGGATGCAGCCCTCTCCAGGGGTAGGAGCACTGCTCCTGGTGAGGACGGTATCACTTATGATATTCTAAGACTCCTACATCGTGTACCCGGTAACCCATTATTAGAATTGTTTAATGCGAGTTATGTCACTGGGCAGTTGCCAGTATCATGAACCACCAGTCTTACGGTACCTGCACCGAAGCCTGGCCATCCAGATGCTTTCCGTCCAGTCTCACTGACCAGTTGCATGTGCAAAACCTTTGAGAGAATGGTGCTTAATAGAATATTGTATAGAATTAAAGAGCACATGTCACCTGATATCAATGGTTTCACACATGGTAAAAGTGTACACAACTGTATCACAACCTTTCTTACTGTTCATGGAGATAAAAGGCACAAGTACACAACATTTCTTGATTTAAAAAATGCCTTTGATATTGCTAATAGGGAAGTGATTATGTATGAATTAGCGACAATGGATATAGGGGGACATTTATTACAATGGATACGAGGCTATCTTACCAACCGGAAGTCCTCTGCACTGTTCCAAGGCTACAAGAGTGAAATTAAATTAATGCAACTAGGCATCCCACAAGGAGGCGTACTCAGTCCTACCTTGTTTAATGTTCTAATTAATGCCTTACTAAAACCAATCCCAACTAGTCCGGCAAACATCACTATCAGCTATGCCGATGACATCCTTGTACATACTAAATCCCACCGCAAAATGCAAACAATCTTAAATTGTATACATACAGCCTGTGAGAGCCTTGGTCTTGTAATCAACGCTGCTAAAACTAAGGTATTTAACAGACAAATTGGCAACCGCAAAAGTGGACCACGAAAACTTTAGATAGACAACATACCAATAGACTATGTCTCTTCTTTCAAATACCTTGGTGTCTCTGTCCCTTGTACCTCAACTGCAGTCAATAAGTTACATCAACAATGTAGAGACAGACTCAAGGCTCTCAGAACTGTAGTGGGGTACAACCCGAAATATGGTGTTAATATTAGAATAGCAAAAATGATGTATTTAGCATATATAAGGTACCTGATAGACTATCATTCACCAGCTTTAATCCTGCAAAATGGCAAAGTATTGATAGAATGGAAAAAAAATGCAAAATGAAGCACTCAGAATTATACTTGGCTGTCCTATAACTACCAAAGTTCTCAACATGCGGAAAGAATTTAATATACTTAGCATTAGAGATAGAATATTTGAAATTAATCGTATGATGGGACTAAAGCTTCTGCGTGATAACAAAAACAACATTGTGTCAGTTGCACTGTTAGAACACATACGAAATGGAACTAACGAGTCTAAATGGATTCAATGAACAGCCACTCATATTAAAATGATGGGACTGCACGATGTATATAAAGATGAAAGAGTACAGCACTTCCTTCCACCCTGGCAGATAGCACCTTTTGACATCCTGACCCCTGCATACCCCACCAAGAAACTAATCACAAACAACCCTCATGCTCAGCTTGCTGCTAAATTAAGCACCATAGAACACATTCACAATATACAAGCTGAAAACAACATAGCACAGACCATATACACTGACGTGATTGTGTTGGATTATTATTTAGAAATATTTTGTTGGATTATTATTTAGAGTTATTGTGTTGGATTATTACAAAACGCTATTTTGGTAGATTAATATGGAGTATTATTTTTGAGGATTATTGTGGAGGGCTAATTTCGTGGATTATTAAGATAAGTTATTTGCGTGGATAATTTACAAATGGAATGCATTTGGAAGTGATGTGGTGGAGGCAAACTACAAACAGAAATACAAATGTAGATATTATGGAGCCCAATAGCCCCACAAACATGTGAATCAGCTGATTGACAGTTGAGATGTGGGATCAAAGAACAGATGTTCAACCCCCGCAATCACAACTAGGTAAGTACAATATACAAGACCGCTTGGTTGTCAGACAAGCGGCTCGCCAGTATACATGACTATGTGATCACTTGGCTATATGGCAATTACTGTCCACGATATATCTACAACGTTTATGACTGATCTATTAATAAAAAAGTAAATTCTTCGAATGTTGATTAATGGTAATATAAGTAAACACACACACGGGTGACCTCTGATGACCCAGAGGTCATATCAGTCGTGCCATGAGTGATTGCTTTCATTTTACCATAACAGGAGTGTTGTATTGTCAGAAAATCCGACACCATTTAATAATGTTACATGCAACTGCATATAATATTGCTGCTGCGTTGTATACACAAGATAACCCTTAGAAAATGTAGCTTGTAGTGGAATTTTCCGTCAATAAAAAACGGGATATCATTGCCACGTAGTACTATAAATTCACCACCTATTCTGTTGGGAGTTACTCTTAAATAAATTAGTCTTTGGACTTTTTACATCATAAAAACATCTCATTTGAATTAACTTAATTATCAGTATCAAAATAAAGTAAATGTGACCCTTCTATCACTTACTGACCTCTGGACAAAGTAAGCCAGGAGCGTCAGTGGTGAGGGAGTTGTCAGCCATTGTTTGTTAAGACCAGAGGCGCAAGGGAGCAAATTCAGCTCCTATAATTTCTCTTGGACGAAGTGTTATGGAGATTAAAGTGTTCTACCATCATCAACACGCTGTCAACATAAACAAGGAAAGTGTCTTACCGAAACCTGCTTATCTAATCATTTCTGGCCAGTTAATGTTAGACAGATATTGGGCTTACCGGTTAGGATGCGAACGAGTCTCTTAATAAGGTAATTAAGCCTTGGTCCTTATTATTTAATATAGAGTTTTCTCTAATATAGCTGTCATATATTAGGATTCTGGCTTTATAGCTAGTGCCCTTTGACAGGAACAAGAAGAGGAAGCATGGCTTGGTATATCAGTTACCAGGGTGATGGAAGCTAGCCTCAATCGAGGATAATTTGGTGTCTATATCCTATTTATATCTGGTGGACTTAGCCTGCTGTACAATAAGATAAGGCCCCTCTAATTTATTTACTAATATATGTAGTTAATACTGTAGTTTGATTGGCTGCATATATATATAAATTTAATATAACCCCCCCCCCCCCTTAATGTGTAAAGATCGATTTGTGAGATTATTGCAGAAATAAAGTCCACTTAACATCATACAAATTGCTATCGAAAGCTATAAATTAACGTAAATATAAATTCTATATAAATTCATATAAATTATATATAAATCTCAGAGATCGGTTCCCACATGTATTAGGATTTCTCTGTTAAGTACCATGAGGGCAGTTTTCACTCCTGTAAGGTTATCACTTCCTTCAGATGAATGTTCTCGGTGTCACTGGAAATTAAAACGTATACATGGTCTCTCGGGGTCACTTGAGGTGAAGGTCTATATAATACTTGGTGAGTCTTGACTAATTAGGAAGAGTCACGGCCTCAGAGTGGGGTCTGCCGCTGGTGGCCGGACGGTCATCAGCACGAGCCCTATGGTGAGATACTCTTCCTTTTTCTTTTTTCAACCTATTAATATAAATTCCAAACACAAGAAATCCATTAATAAATAAACACAAGGAGCTGCAACATGGTTCCATATTAAACAAAAATTCTCGTAATATTTCATATGGAAAAAGTATTATTTCTTATTCAATAACTAAGAAACGGGTTGCAATAACACATACTGATGTTGAGAAAGATTATTACGAAAGGTAAGTCGACCAAGCCAGAACTCTACTGAATTTAAAGGAAGGTTCTGGAATCCCCAAACCGGAGCCCAACCAGGGTCTTACAGCAAACCCGACCACACTCTGGCCTTCGGTAATGACGTTCACGACTCTTACAATAGACTCAGGTCACAATGACGTGATATATCAATGAATATCAGTTTGAAACAATGGAGTGACTTGAACTCCACAAGTCACTACATTACCCCAAAATTATTTCCATTGATATATGATGCCATTGTGATTTTACTACAATGAGGGTTATTGTGGTAGATTTTAAGGGAGGGTTATTGTAGTAAACAATTTTGAAAGGTTAAAGGCATGAATTATTATTAATAGTGTTAGTGGTAATTATTTAGAAGGTTATTTCAGAAGATTATTTTGAAGGGTTATTGTGGTGGATTAATTCCTAGAGTTATCGTGGTAGATTATTATAGAGGTATATTTTGGTTAATTATTCTGGAAAGTTATTGTTATTGGTTATTATAACAGGTTATTTGGTGGATTATTATGGAGAGTTATTGTTGTAGATTATTGAGGAGGGCTATTGTGGTTTAATATAATTGAGGATTATTGTAGTGGTTTATTAGGAAGGATTAATGTGGGGAATTATTATTGAGAGATATTGTTGATGGTTATTTTGGTGAATTAATGTGGAGGGTTATTGTGAAATATCCTGAAGGAGGTTATTGTAAGACATTATTATTGTGAGTTTTTGCGGATAATTATTATGGTGAGTTATTGTGGATGATTATTAAGTGGATTATTATATTGCATAATTATGGATTTTATTGGGGTGAATTATTATGAGGGAAAATTTTGATGGATTATTATAGAGGGTTATTCTTGAGGCTGATTATGAACAGTAACTGTTGAAGATTACTATGAGAGGTAGTGTGGTGAATTCTTATGAAAGGTTATTGTGATGGATTATTGAGGAGGATTATTCTCTTGTATTATTGTGGAGGGGTTTTAGAGCCTTATTATGAAGGATTACTTTGGTGGATTTTTATTGAGGGTTATAGTGCTGGCTTATTATAAAGCGTTATATTTAAGGATTATTATGGACTGTTATTATTGTAGCTTATATCTGGAGAATTATTTTTGTTATTATTGTGGAGAGTTATTTTAATTGACTTTTGCGGAGGGTTATTGTTGTGGATTATTAGGTAGGTTTATTGTAGTAGATAATTATTGATAGTTATTATGAATAATTATTATGGACATTTCTTGTATTGGATTTATATTTACAGTTATTGTGTTAGATTATTATTTAGAGCAATTGTGTTGGATTATTACAAAACGTTATTTTGGTAGATTAATATCGATTATTATTTTTGAGGATTATTGTAGAAGGCTATTTTCGTGGATTAATAAGAAAATTTATTTGTGTGCATAATTTACAAATGGAAGGCATTTGGAAGTGTTGTGGTGGAGGCTGACTCCAAACAGATTTACAAAAGTAGATATTATGGAGCCCAATAGGCCCACAAACATATTAATCTGCTGATTGACAGTTGAGATGCGGGACCAAAGAGCAGAAGCTCAACCCCCGCAATCACAACTAGGTAAGTATAATATATATGATTACTTCGTTGTCAGACAAGCAGCTCCATAGTATACATGACCACTTGGTTGTCAGACGCACTAATTACAAAAACATATGATCTTGTTGATGCAGTAGCAGCCACTCCACATGACCACGTGGCTGTCAGTCCAGAGAGCTCTACAGTATACATAACTATGTGATCACGTGGCTGCCTGAAAATAAACTGGCTAAGTGATATCACGTGAAACTACATATTACGTAATATCATGAACAGTAATAATGACTATCTTAATAAAAAGAGTAAATCCTTCGAATGTTGATTAATGGATGTAGTAGAATTCACTTCTTTTCTTCACCTTGAAATTACGAAAATGAGTTTTGGGGAACTTCTTTTTCAGCTAAGCCCTGATGCTAAGAAAACAGTTAGAGGGATAGAAGCCCTAAATCAGAAGATAGTAAATACAGAATATGCGATCATATTCAATGAGACATGTTTAAAAGAAAACCTGCTGCCAATATACACCTATTATTATTATTATTATTATTATTATTATTATTATTATTATTATTATTATTATTATTATTATTATTATTATATAGGGTTATTGTGGTGGATTACTATTAAGGGTTATTGTGAAAGACTATTTTGATGATTATTCTGTTGGAAAATTATGGAGGATAATTGTTATGTATTATTATGGAAGGTTATTGCTATGGATTATTATGGAAGGTTATTGTTGAGGATAATTATGAAGGGATATTGTTGAAGTTTACTATTAAAGATTAATGTTAATGTTTATTATTAAAAGTTAATGTTGAAGTTTATTATAAAAGGTTAAGGTTGAGGATTATTATTGGGGCTAATTTTGGTGGATTAAGTTGTAGGTTTACTGTGCTGGATAATTATGTAGGTGAGACGATACTTGTACAAGAACTAAACCCTGTGGTTCTCCACTAGTAACTCTCCTCGAGTCGGCTACATTGTCTTTGATTAACGCCCTCATCTGTCTGTCAGTTAGAACATTTTTCATCCTGGTCAGAAGTCTCCCTGACACCCCGCCGGCATGTTCCAGGTTCCAGAACCGCCTCTTATGTGGGACTCTGTCAAAAGCCATTGTATTTACGTCCAGAGAGACACAGTCAACCCAGGCTTCGCTTTCCTGTATTATCTCTGTGGTTCTATCATAAAAAGTAAGTAGATTTGTTACACAGGATCATCCGGTTCGAAAACCATTCTTTCTGTCCGTTATTATGTCATTACTCTCGAGGTGTTAAACCCATTTAGCATTAACTATTTATTCTAGGGTTTTGACTACTTCACTTGTTACTGATACGGGTCTATAATATAGAGGATCCTCTCGACTACCATTTTCATAGATTGGTACTATGTTTGTCTTTTTCCATATATCTGCTAAGATTCCTGTGCACAAAGATTTTTGAAATATTAATTGGAGTGGAATGCTCAGCTCAGCTGCACATTCTCGCAGCAAAGCCAACTACTTTATTTCTTCAAAGCCCCTTGAATAATTTTTTCACTTTATCTTGAAATATCTGAATTGCGTGCTCTGGAATTGGTATTTGGTTCAGCTCTCTTAAATCCTCATTTTTGTACAAACACACTTTGGATTTAAGCATTTCACACATTTCTTTTTTCATTCGCAATTGTCCTGTTCCCCATTCTCACTCTCTGGATTTTATCCTTTACATGAAGCTTGCTTTTAATTAATTAAAAAAAATGCCTGGATCTGTTTTATAATTGTCCGCTATATCTTTCCCAAACATTTTTTCTACATCCTCACCGCTGTTTAATTGTTTCTCCCTTGCTTGTATTGCTGGTATGTTTGCAGGTATAGAAACCTGTTCCGATATTGAACCAATTTTCTTACCTTGTCCTCTCTGGCCCTATCACAATTTATGTTGAACCAATCCTGTTTTCTGGTCCTGCATCCCTGTTTTGGTATGAATGGGTGTGATCCTTCATCGTATATTTCGCAAAATTTAGAATACATTTTACTTACTTCCTTGCCTTGCAACTAGTCTGTCCATTTAAACTCATTAAAGAATTTTCTAAGTTCCCCACAGTGTTCTCTCTTGAAATCAAGTTTAATAACTGTTTCAATGTCTCAGTTCTATTATAGAATATATCGCAAAGCATATTTAATTTACAACAGGACAGGATCACTCTTTCCCAAGGGAGGGTGGTGTTACGGCCACAATGGGTCGCAACCTGGTTCTTTTCTGGTGGTACTAAAGTTCTGGTATCCGGCCCCAAGTAAGTAGTTGCTTTCAAGGAGTGAGCTCGGTAATGTAAGTAAAACAAAAGTGGGGGTTGTATTGAATACTACACTTCATAAAATTTCGATATTTTTACATATGATAACTTTTTCCATCACCTCATAAATAACCCTAACAAAAGTATTAGCATACCTAATATGTACAAAAGTGTCTCATGGAACACTAAGCGCTCTTCGATGCTGGCAATGCTACCGTGTTTCCTCATCCATAGTACTATCCTCAGCAGGTACCGGGAAACAATGAGTCTACCCTGGCCACGGGCCAGCAAAACCCCAGTCTCACTAAGTGCTTCCTCGTGAAGGCCCACAATCACAGTCCAGCCTGGTGCTGGCAGATACCATCGGCCACTTCACGTGCAAATACTAGGGTAGCGAGCCCTAGGCAGGAGCTTCGTGCAACTCGCTGGTTACTCTCCTCTTCAGCACCTTAGTCAGTCGTCTCTTCTATTAGCCATCCCGGGTACGGCGAATCCCGTCACTGCCACTCCACACGCAGACAGTAGAACCCTTCACAGTTCTCTTCCAGCGGCGGCTCACTGCTTCCGTAAAGCAGACTGGTGTAGAGACATTGGCTGCCCTGGGTAGACTGACTATCCCCGTATCACAGCAACCCTAGGTCGACTCTGTGAATACAGACACGTCATCAGTACACTGGGACACTAGGAAATACCACTTACGGGCCCTGACATAAACGGACACCTTTTCGCTTAATAGATGGCGCTGATTTTCTAAGCGCCACCTCACTAAAGGTCAGCACCAGCTACTTCTTGAGCTAACTAGGATAGGAATCCAGTTCCTCTTGCTGGTATCTTCCTGCCACCACTAGATTACGTCGTCCATTTACATACGATTCTGGGGCAGGTACGGCTGCGGACTCGTAGATGCCTCTGAAACTGCCACCCTACCCCCTGACAAGGGTGACGAGTCCGTAACAGGTGGAACTACATATCAAATATCTCTTCTTCTTTCTATATGATTATTAAATTTAGTATTGACGGAACATCCCCTTCCCTCATTCTTGTGGCTCTGCTTGACGTATTGATACATGAATGTGTCCAGAATGAGGCTTACAAATCTGATTGTCGAAATGTTCTCCGTTCTTTTCATACGCCTCCAGTCTATTGGTTTGAAGTTGAAGTCCCCGAGGACCAACAATCGTCATTTATCTTTATCTGTTTTTACTATAATCTCTCTCATGACCATCATGAGGCCCCTCTCGTTTGTCATAGAGTTCATCCTTTGTCCGTGTGTTGCTTGCTGGTAGGATGGGTGACCTGTGATGACCCAGAAGTCATAACAGTCGTGTCACGAGTGATCGCTTTCATTCCTACCATAACAAGAGTGTTGTATTAAGATTTCTCTGTTAAATACCAGGAGGGCAGTTTTCACTCCTGTAAGGTTATCACTTCCTTCAATGAATGTTCTTGGTGTCACTGGAAATTAAGGCGAATACATGGTCTCTCGGGGTCACTTAAGGTGAAGGTCTATATAATACTTGGTGAGTCTTGACTAATTAGGAAGAGTCACGGCCTCAGAGTGGGTCTGCCGCCAGTGGCCGGACGATCATCAGCACGAGCCCTAGTCATGAGATACTCTTCCTTTTTTTTCAACCTAAAATATACATTAAAACACAGGAAATCAATTAATAAGTAAACACAAGGAGCTGCAACATGGTTCCATATTAAAAATAATCTCGTAATATTTCACACGGAAAAAGTATTATTTCTTATTTAATAACTAAGAAACGGGTTGCAATAACACATACTGATGTTGAGAAAGATTATTACGAAAGATAAGTCGACCAAGCTAGAACGCTACTGAATTTAAAGGAAGGTTCTGAATTCCCCAAACTGGAGCCCAACCAGGGTTTTGCAGCCAACCCGACCACACTCAGGCATTCAGTAATGACGTTCACACTCTTACAATAGACTCAGATCACAATGAAATCACAATGACGTGATATATCAATGAATATCATTTTGAGACAATTGAGTGACTTGAACTCCACAAGTCACTACATTACTCCAAAATTATTTTCATTGATATATAACGATATTGTGATTTTACTGATGTGGATTATTGTGAGGAATTTTAAGGTAAGGTTATTGTAGTAAATAATTTTAAAAGTTAAGTGGTGAATTATTAAATAGTGTAAGTGGCAATTATTTAGAAGATTATTTCAAAAGATTTTTTGAAGGGTTATTGTGGTGGATTAATTCCTAGTTATTGTGGTAGATTATTATGGAGGTTATTTTTTGTGAATTATTCTGGAAAATTATTGTTATTGGTTATTATATAGGTTATTGTGGTGGATTATTCTGGAGAGTTATTGTTTTAGATTATTGATGAGGGTTATTGTGGTTTAATATAATTGATGATTATTGTAGTGGCTTATTAAAGGGTTAATGTGTGGAATTATAATAAAGAGTTATAGTGGTGGATTATTTTTTATGGATATTTTGGTGAATTAATATGGAGGTTTATTGCAGAGTATCATGAAGGAGGTTATTGTAAGAAATTATTATTGGGGGTTATTGAGGATGATTATTAAGAGGATTATTATATTGTATAATTATGGATTTTATTGGGATGAATTAATATGAGGAAAAATTTTGCTGGATTATTATAGAGGGTTATTCTTGAAGCTTATTATGAACGGTAACTGTTGAAGATAACTATGGAAAGGTATTGTGGTGGATTCCTATGAAAGGTTATTGTGATGGATTATTATGAAGGATTATTCTTTTATTATTTGGATTTTTTTTGGAGGCATATTATGAAGGGTTACTTTGGTGGGTTATTATTGAGGGTTATAGTGCAGGATTATTAAAAAGGGTTATGTTGAGGATTTTATGGGGTTATTATTGTGGCTTATATCTGGAGAGTTATTTATGTGATTATTCTGGAGGGCTATTTTGGTTGACTATTGCGGAGGGTTATTGTTGTGGATTATTAGGCGTTTATTTTAGATAATTATTGACGTTTTTATTAATTATTATGGACATTTATGTGTTGGATTTTATTTAGAGTTATTGTGTTGGAATATATTTAGTTATTGTGTTGGAATATTCTTTAGTTATTGAGTTGGATTAATTTTTATAGTTTTTGTGCTGGATTATTACAAAACGTAATTTTGGTGGATTAATAGAGAGTAGTATTTTTGTGGATTATTGTTGAGGACTATTTTCGTTGATTATTAGGATAGGTTATTTGCATGGATTATATACAAATGGAATGTATTTAGAAGTAACGTGGTGGAGGCAGACTCCATCCAGTTACAAATGTAGATATGATGGAACCCAGTAGGCCCACAAACTTGTGAATCAGCTGATTGACAGTTGAGATGCGGGACCATAAAATAGAAGCTCAACCCCCGGCTATCACAACACGGTAAGTACAATATACATGATCACTTGGTTGTCAGACAAGCAACTCCACAGTATTCATGACTGTTACGGCCCTAATAGGACGCAACCGGGTTCTTTTCTGATGGTATTAGTTTGTGGGAATCCGGCCCCAAGTTAGTAGAGGCTTTCAAGGGGTGAGCTCCGTAATGCAAGTAAAATAAACAGGGGAGGTACTTTAAGTACACAAGTATCTCTTTCT